>NW_022060257.1:1604541-1977874 GCF_007364275.1 Archocentrus centrarchus
CACCCACTGCAAGTGCTGGCTAGACAGACTAATGTTCCCTCTGTACCAGATTAGCTCCCATTGTTATTATTATTTATTTATTTACTCTTTTTTTCTCTCTTAATTTTATTCTCCCCTGGAGGTCCCTTCTGCTTCCCTTTTTGTTTCTCTTTCTTCTTTACACACATATATACAGAAATAATGCAATGGAAATGGTAATACTGACATGCTTGTTTTGTAGAAGTGGTGGTTATTTTATCTTATTTACTTATTTATTTTTTTCTGCGATCCTGTTGTGAGTGGAGGCGTCTCGTCTTGTCTTGTTTATGCCTTCATGTTATAAAGACAGTACTGTTGTGCAGTCTGCTTTGCGTGTACAATGTAATGAGAGTTATATGGCTGTACAACTTGTTTAAAATCTAATAAACAAAGTTTGGAAGAGTGATTTCTCTTACTGTGCTGTAGATTATTAAAATCAACATGTGAACTACATGCTTTTCTTTTATAGGCTCAATAGTTGTATGTGACTGATGCTTATAGAAGTGGTGGTTGTGGATGTGACTGACATACATGTGTACTACTGATCCCCTCCAAAAGCAATCGTGTGACCTCTGCTTGGCGATCAAACTCTGTCTGGGCTACTCGGAGTTCATGTTCAGCCTGAAACAATAAGAACAACATTACTGACAAATTTCCTTCATCACCCTTGGTCCCATCTAAAGTTTATACTTTAATCTATAGGCATACTAAAAGATGAAGAAACAGATATAAAAGCTTAACAATGCTAGAGGAATAATGTGACAGGCTGTCATTTGTTGCATAAATCAAGAGTTTTAAACATTTTCATATCCTACAATCCTCAGAAGACAAAAGCTCCAACTTCATTTATACAAATAAGCATTCATGAATAAAGTGATGTTAGTTCTTTTGCATCACTGGAATGTACACTGTATGATAATTTGTGCATAAGAAAGAGTAAACGCAGGCAGGAGGTCTGTGGTAGGAGGGCCTTAATAAGCTCTAAACCAGTGGTTCCCAAATTGTGGCCTGCAAAGGTACTGCACGTGGGCCATAATAATAATATTATAATATTATTATTATTATTATTGTTGTTATTGTTGTTGTTGTTAATAATAATAATAAATTATTATTATTGTTGTTGTTGTTGTTGTTATTAATTAATAATTCAGTTTGAAAGTACTCACAAGTATGCATAGTTGCATATCTATATTAATGTATTTATTTATATAAAACCTAATTAAAACTGGTAACAGGAGGTGGTTAAATTGTGATATTACTCATTACTCTGACTTAATTTTACTGCTCTTGTACTTAAGTTTGTGTCCCAGTGGCAACTGGGTCACAGTGGCAACTGGGTCACATATTGGCATTATCACTTTACATATGACTAGGCGGAATTAAAAATTTATAGCAAACAGCCTGTGTTGTTTATGTTTTTTTGAATAAAATTTTCAAGGAAATCCATCACTTTTTCTTGTATTTTGATGAGAGTGAAGACAGGCTTCCAGCCACGAAAATTTTATATGCAGACAACCAGGGTGGAGAGTTCCATGAAAATTTCTGGTTTTTAGGTGGGTCGCAGCACTCTTGACTTTAGGAAGCACTGCTTTAAACAAAGCTTTGGCCGGATTGTCTGTTAATCACCCAACCTATTTCTGAGTCACTCTCAAGTGTGGCCTGTCGAAAACACATGGTATGATCTAGTTCGTTGAAGGCATGTAGATTCTAATCTACAGACCAGACAGACAGATGGGCAAAGTAACATTTTAATACTTACTTTCTCCACTTCCTCACTCCAGAGCTGATAGGCCAAAACATGCAACATAAGAAGAGAAGAAAAATGAAAGTTATAACAAGAAAATCCTAGAGTGCCTTCACCAGTGTAATCTAGAACCAGTGTCTGAGGTCATTTCTAAATCAAACCAGTCAGTATCTCTATTCAGTTGTTCAACTGTTACTAAAAACACATCTATTAGATTATTTTTCTGATACTGTCAGGACCCCTATGTTATAATATAACAGTAATATCCCTAAAAGAGCCCCCACCCACCCCCCACCAAGAATGATGCACAATGTGTCTCCAGCCCTGTGACAGCTGGGATAGGCTCCAGTATCCCCATGAACCTGAACTGGATATGCAATCAAGAGTTAACTTAGCAATGCTTTGTTGATGTAGAGTCTTTTGACACTACTGTTTGGTATGGTGCAACATTATACTGTAGATTTTTAGTCAAACCCAGCAGGTGTGGTTTGGTGCAGCTCACTGCTAGAATTAAACCGAAGTAATGAACAATATCATTCTGGGCTGTGGGAAGTTTATCAATGACATGACAACAATCATCAACAATATATAATATGGTGATATGACTCAGAAGTCTGGTATGCAAACTTTGTCTCCAACAATAATGATTACTAGAATCTTACCAGACTGACACACCTCCCATCAAACTTTAACAAAGCACAGCGTCACAACAACCTGCACTAAATGGCCAGAATGATACACCTTATACATTTCCGAATTACATCAAGTCTAAATAAGAGTCATAATAGAAAGTCATGCTTTTGCCTGCACCCAGGGGGTCAATAGTTAGTGACCTATGCATTGGTCATAGGAGTGAAACTTTAGGTTACTTGCGTAACCCCGGTTCTCAGAGTAGCATGAGTGAGATGTCTCACTATGGGATGCGCCTCCCTGCGTATTCCTCAGAAGCATTTATCTCATTACGCCAATCCTGATTGGCTGGTGATCGCGATGACCATGTCAGGCGGAGCCACCCACCTTTAAGTAGCTTGCGCTACAACATAGTCATTATTCAAGATAAGCACCTCTTCTCGCTTCGCCCCAGCAAGAAGGGCTGTCTGGTGAGACATCTCACTCATGCTACTCTGAGAACCGGGGTTACGCAAGTAACCTAAAGTTCTCATTCCTAGCATTCGTTTCGATGTCTCACTATGGGAAAAGGAGACTCCCGTATTGCCAGACGAGCTTATCTCAAGCAACCGCCAGCTAAATAGCAAGTAGTCCACCTATCCAAGTGAGGAGCCAGAGCTCAGTACTGCTTGGGCTACACTTGGAGCAGAGACATCCAGTCTGTAGAACCGGACGAAAGTGAGAGGTGAAGACCAGCTTGCGGCTGCACAGATGTCCTGGATTGACACCCCTTTAAACAGGGCCCAGGATGCCGCCAGACCACGAGTAGAGTGAGCCCGCAGGCCCTCTGGAGCCTGCAGCCCCTGACTCGAATACCCCAGCGCAATCGCCTCCACAATCCAGTGTGAGAGCCATTGCTTAGTGATAGGTTTGCCTCTGTGAGGACCTGCCCATGAAATGAAAAGCTGGTCACTTCCTCGGAAACCCTTAGTCCTGTCCAAATAAGCACGCAAAGCACAAACAGGACACAGCATGTGCAACCTTTGTTCTTCATCAGAAGAAAAAGGAGGCGGGGAGAATGCTGTCAAGGTAATTGGCACATATGACCCAACCACCTTAGGCACATATGCCGGGTTGGGCTTCAGCAGTACCCTAGCCTGCCCCTGGGCAAACTGAGTGCAAGAAGGGTGTGCTGAAAGGGCATGAATGTCACTGACACGCTTAGCCGAGGCTAAAGCAAGCAGCAACACAGTCTTCAGGGACAGATGCTTTAAATCGGTCTCCTGTAGAGGCTCAAATGGGGGGCAACAGAGCCCATCCAAAACCACCGCCAAATCCCAAGGGGGTGCCAGTGGCCTGGAGACAGGGAGTAACCTGCGGGCCCCCTTCATAAAACGGCAAACCAAAGGGTGTTGGCTAACTGTTTTATCACCAAACCCCATGTGGAAGGCAGCAATGGCAGCCAAGTACACTTTAACTGTGGAAAAGGCTTTTTGCTTGTCAATCAAGTCTTGTAGGAATGACAGAATCAGGCCAACTGGACACTGAAAGGGAATGTGACCCTTCTCGTGGCACCAGTCCTCAAACACCCTCCACTTACTGTTGTACAGAGACCTGGTGGAGGATGCCCTAGCATTCTGAATAGTGTTAATCACCCCCTGGGGAAGATTCGCCATGCTTAGATTAACCCACTCACGGGCCAGGCCCAAAGTGCCAGGCGCTCTGGATGTGGGTGGAAAATCGACCCCCGTGCCTGGGACAGCATATCCCTGCGCAACGGGAGTTGCCACGGCTGCCCGCACAGAAGCTGATATATCTCCGCTAGCCAGTGCATTGTCGGCCAGAGCGGAGCTATCAGAATCATTGTGTGGCGATGTTCCCTCACTCTGGACAGAGTGGGAGGTATTAACGCCAGAGGAGGAAAAGCATACAGGAGCACGGGTGGCCAAACATGCGCGAGCGCGTCCACACCGAGAGGCGCGCTCTAATCGCGCAAGGAGAAAAAACGCGGACACTGCGCGTTTTCTTCTGAAGCAAAAAGATCCACTGAAGCCTGGCCGTAGCGCAGCCACAGCTGTTCTACAATGGCCGGATGCAGGGCCCAGTCGCCGTATAGCGGAGCGCCTCTGGATAGCAGATCCGCTCCCAGATTTAGAGAGCCTGCGATGTGCGTGGCCCTCAGAGACAGGAGACGTTTGCTGCTCCACAGGATCAGTCTGCGTGCCAGTATGTGCAACTGGCGTGAATGCAGTCCCCCTTGACGGTTGATATAAGCGACCGTCGTTGTATTGTCGGTCCTTACAAGGACGTGATGTCCCTGTAGGAACGGGAGAAAGCGCCTGAGGGTGAGAAACACCGCCAGAAGCTCCAGACAATTTATGTGGGATCGTTGGAGAGTGCCGCTCCAGAGACCTCTCACAGATCGCCCTTCGTGGACACCGCCCCAACCGGACAGGCTCGCGTCCGTGGTGACCACTTTCCGACACTGAACAGTGCCCATGGGTACCCCCTGAGTCAGAAAATCCGGATGTCGCCAACGGCGTAAAGCCATTGCGCAATCCACTGTTACTGTAACTCTCCGCGCGCCATGACGCACGGGGCTCAGTCTGAGTGAAGCTACCCAGCGCTGAAAATCCCTCATATGCAGCCGGCCGAGTCGCACTACAAGGATGGCTGAAGCCATCAGTCCCAGTAGGCGAAGGCACAACCTGAAGCGGACCAGTTTGTGTAGACGAAAAAGAGCGAGGCACGCTCTGAACGCCTTCACTCTCTCGGCTGACAGGCTGGCTGTGAAGGAGATCGAGTCCAGAGATAAACCCAGAAATATTATATGTTGTGCCGGAGACAACACACTCTTTTCTGTGTTTATTATGAAACCCAGATCGGTTAGATGCTTCACGACGACACACGTCTGTGTCGCAGCTTCCTGCTCCGATCGCGCTAGAAGGAGCCAGTCGTCTAGATATGTAGCCAGACGAATGCCCTGCTGCCTGAGCGGCGCTTTCGCTGCTTCGGTGCAGCGTACAAACACCCGGGGGCTCAGGGACAGGCCGAAGGGCAGCACTCTGTACTCGTAACTGATGCCCCGAAAAGCAAACCTCAGATACCTCCTGTGTGGAGGGTAAATGGGAATGTGAAAATATGCGTCCTTTAGGTCGACAGAAGTGAACCAGTCGCCCTGGCGCACCAAACGTACCAGAGATGCATGAGTCAGCATCCTGAACTTGTATTTTCTGAGAAATTCGTTCAGAGCCCGCAAATCCAGGATAGGGCGAAGTCCGCGCCCTCCCCGCTTGGGGACCAGGAAATACCTGGAGTAAAAACCGCTTCGACTCTGATCGGGGGGCACTATACATATCGCTCTCTTTTCTAACAGCGAGTGTATTTCCTCCTGTAGAATGCGAGCAGACTCTCCCCGTGCTTGGGAATGTATTATGCCCAAGAAACGAGGGGGAGTAACGGCAAACTGAAGCCTGTAGCCCCGTGATACTGTTTTCAGTACCCAGGATGAAGTTGTGAGCTCCGCCCATCTCTCTCTCCTCCGAGATAGAGAAGTGGCAACTTCTTGTGTTTCGTCCGCTTGGGGGGCCCCTAAAACTTGTGTTAGGAGCCCATCTTGCGGTGGGGTACCGTGGTGACAATAGGTTAACACTGCGCATGCGCGGGGTGTTAAACTTTTCACAGCGTCGGTTATGGCACTCTTCCTGAGGGGAAGTGCAGCCCCCTCCCGAGGCAGCAATGCCATTGTGCTGTTTTCTTGTTTTGACTGCGCCCTCGACAGTAAGTCTGGATGCTGCAGTGGAACATGCTTTATTAAATAACAAGAGTGTGTGTTTCTGCGACTCAGGAGAGGGGCAGGGTCTGCTGCTCCCGAAACAAAGTCTCCTTTCCTCGTGGCCTGTGCGTGTGCGCTCTGAGGGGGCATAACGCGCAGCGACGAGGGGTCGATGGGGCGGGGGTACCCCTGCGACACACTCTGGAACATAGCAGGTGGGGCTGGTGAACAGGGAACTTCCAGCTTCTTCACCTGTGGGAAGTGAGCAGCCTGTCAGGCTGCCTTCTTCTTCTTCCTGGCCTGAGGATCGAGGGGCTGCGCTGGTCGTCCTGGCGGAGCCGCTGTCGGGCCATTCCGTGGCCAGCCTGCCCCCGTCTGCTGCCTCGGTGGGGGTACGGAGGGCGGCTGGGGCTTCGTACGTTTTGGGATTCTGAACTGAGGGGGTGGCCGAGGAACAGCCTGTGCAAAGGTCTGTCGCGGGGCCGGAGGAGGCATCGGCTCGGTTTTCCGAGGGAGGCAAAGTTTAAGAGCTTCGTCCTCCCTCTTCTTTGCCTCACATCTCTGCTGCATGGAAGCCAGAGCAGTTCCGAAAATGCCGTCAGGCACGATCGGCATGTCAAGGATGTCCTCCTTTTCCCTCTCTGATAGGTCTGTCAGGTTGAGCCATCTGGCGCGTTCCTGCAACACCATCATTCCCATAGATTTCCCTGTGGCTTGGACTGCACAGCGCTGCACGCGGAGGCAAATGTCCGTAATCACAGTGATCTCTTCCCACACACTCGGGTCGGGCCTAGTCGTCATATCCTCGCACAGCTCTGCTTGATAAGCAGCGAGCATGGAGGAGACATTCAGCGCCCTAGCAGCCAAGGCCGCCGCCTTGTAGGCCCTTTCAGTCATGACGGACTGAAAACGGTCCACCTTTGACGGGAGTGTGGGGTTCCTGGAGGATGCCGCTGCTCGCCGCGGATGGAGGTGGGCTGCAACTAACGGTTCCATAGGGGGCATGCGGAGTAAGCCGCGCTTCTCCATGCCCTCAAAATCCAAGGAAGAAGCCCCTTGTATTGGGCTTCTGCTGCTGAACGGGCGGTCCTTCCACGAGACCGCTATCTCTTCCAACAGCTCCGGGAAGACTGGGAGTAACTGCTTCGCCGCCCTGGTGGCCTGGGGCAATTTCTTCCCCTCGTAACGTGATCTGGTGGTCTCCATTACGACGTCGGGCCACGGAATGTTCAGCCTGGAAGCAGCGCGTTTGCACACATTCTGCAAATCCATGCTGGGAGCGGGGGAAGCTGATGCGCTGTCCTCGCCCCGGGAGGTGGCTGCAGTGTTAGGCTTGACAGCCTGAGGGGAGGGAACGAAAATTTCATCTTCGTCCACCTCATCGTCGGATACGAGGAGCTCTGAGGTGTCCTCATCATCATCCTCATAATCCAACTCTAGCACGTCTTCCAACGGCGGAGCCGTCGCGGCTAGGTCCAGCTGTGAGCCCCAGCTGGTGCCAGCGCGCGGTTCGGCTTCCGCAATTTCTTCCTTGTCACCACCATCTGCCGCGGTCCCGGCTGTGGGCAAGAAAGGATCTGCTCCCGACAGGCTAGCTTGGCGCGCTAGCCGTCGACGGAGACTCTTCATGGTGAACCGGGCACAGTGCACGCATGAACCGGGGGCTTCGAGCGCAAGCTGGGCATGTTCCAGCCCGAGGCAGCAAGAGCAGACCTGGTGTGTGTCTTTGCTCGAGATTTTGTTGCCGCAAACGCAGAGTCGAGCCCCGGAGTCTCCGCTTCCTCTGGTGTGAGGGAATGCCGGGTTCATCTTCGTTAGCTGGGGTGCCAACTATGATGACAGCAAAAGAGAGAACGGTGTTGGCTGGCGTGCCAAACCGTAATTAACCACCTTACCGGAGGGTAGGTGGTAAAACGCCCTGGTCTATGGTGAAGACTCACGGGGAGAGGTGAGCAAAAGAAGGCAGCTAGCGCCCGGCGACGGAGAAGTTAGCTGACACTCCTGTCTGTGGACAGTTCAACTAGCTAGCCTATTTGCTCCTGAGATATGCTCCGAAGCGAGAAGAGGTTTTTGAATAATGACTATGTTGTAGCGCAAGCTACTTAAAGGTGGGTGGCTCCGCCTGACATGGTCATCGCGATCACCAGCCAATCAGGATTGGCGTAATGAGATAAATGCTTCTGAGGAATACGCAGGGAGGCGCATCCCATAGTGAGACATCGAAACGAATGCTAGGAATGAGAACTTGGAAATGATGTAGTACTGAGTTATAACATGGGCAGAACAAGTCAGTGTTATTTTTATTGTCCATATTCAGTAAAGCAGAATTGTCTTCTTACCGCAGAAGCACTGGCAGAAAGTACATAGTTGCGAGGTCTGGTTTCCTGAAAATCTGGAGCTGTCTACAGAAACAGTACAATTACTTCATTTTTTATGTTGTTTAAACAAAGCACTCCTACTCAAAAAAAAAAATTCCATGCCATGAAAAACACAGTTAAAAACAAACCAAATAAATCAGCTGGTCTGTTATTTAAAATAACAGAGAGTAACTGATGCTCATTTAATGTCCTTTTAAAGAAAAAAGAACAAAAAGCACAGCAAAAATAAACCATCATTGTCATGAGTTACATTTTTATTGACAAGACAGAATAGATCAGTTATTACTGGCTGATTACTGAGCCTTTCCAAAATATGAATAGACTTTAAATTTATACAGAATTAATGCATTTCATTCAGTTCACTTTTAAAGGGCTCAGTCTGAAGCTTCAAATTAAATTTCTTTGCCTTCCACTTGTTGAGTAAAGGTAGTGCCATTTGTTTTCATTTGAAAGGGAACTTGTGCCACTTGCAGAGGTGGTACAAGTGGCTGGTGATTAACATCTGTCAACATACTTTCACCTGAGGTGTGTCTGAGGTCATAAAAGAAAGGTGCAAAGCGGTGATGCAACAAAGCTGAATGTAAACAACCACCACTGAAACTGGTGACTAATGTGTTCAAGTCACTGATCTGACTAATCCCAGTGTAAATAGGACACTCATATTCTCATATATTTATATTTTATATTTGTTTTATATTTATTTATTTTATCATATTTATTTTAGTTTTTTTTTTTCCTAGACATGCTAACATGCATACTGCCAAACGTGTTCATCACCAGACTGAAAACAAAGGATAAAAGTACAAGTTATTTTATCCAGTTTAAAAGAGAAACAAAATCAAGATTGAAGAATGGCTATCAAGGCACATGATGGAATAAAATGAAAGGAAAAATAGCAGAGGATGTTTTTTACTTGTTTCATTTCATTAATTAGAATGGTCGTGGTGTTCAGTGAGGCATCTGGACCTGTCTCCCATTGCAGTAAGGCTCTGTGAATGTGGCTGTGTGCACCAGAGTTTATAGTTTTCCAGCAAAATGCCTTTTCACTATAGCTGCAACATTTAAGATGTCTGAATTCACAGCAATGTATAGTTGTCAGCTTATTATGAGCACATATTTGTAATAAAGACTTTATGAATATGCAGGTACATTTTACTGATGCCTAGTCACAGATAATACGCAGATGCTGTACTGGTCAGTGCTGTTCATTTGAACGATACATCAACTGTGGCTGCCATATTGTTCAGAGAGAGCTGGGCATCCTAAGGCACACATGTTTATAGCTTCATAGATCTATACATATTTAAAGAGTATCATAACCTACTAAACTTTTCAAGTGAATCTAAGGCTGTTTGCATTGTTCCAAATGCTACAGTTGAGTTTATGAGACAATTAAGCTTAAAGTGCTGGTTTTCATATTAAAGATGTGTATATCGATAGTAACTATAAGCGTTCTATAATTAAATTTTGAATATGAATATTACAAGTCTGCTGATACAAATACAGTTGTCATAATCTTTCTGATAGATTACTTTAATTAAAATGTTATTCCTTTTATCTTAACCTTATATAAGTCACCTATCATCAAACGAGCTTAAAACAAGGATTACCTATAGTTAAACACATCATAGAACAACTTCTCTCATTTTTGGCATTTCTGTCATTAGCACATGAAAAAGCAGCACAAAAGTGTGATACAGAAATGGGTCAGACCCCCTGAGCTTCAGAATTACATAAGCAGATGCCCTGAGCAAGATGGCAGCAACAGAGACGCATGCTAACAGCACAGATGCTGCATCTCCCTGTATATATGTATGGATGCTTTTCTAGGAGATGGAGCACAGTAACAGAGAATATAGGGACAAAACCAAGATTCAGATACTGTGTATTGATATCCATCCACTGAAAAGTATTCTCGGTCTTCAGTGACAGAGCACTAAGTTAAGAAATTTGTGAAGAAAAGTCTCACGTTTCAATTCTGCTTGTTTTTGACTGAGACATTAACCAGGGACCCATTCTCCATACTTTGCATCAACTGATGATCCAGGATCTGTTAGGTCTGATTCAAGTTCGTTTGGGTCTTCAAAGCCACAAGAGAATTAGATTCAATTATCTGAAACTACGAATGAAACTTTCCTGCCTCCCACTTGGCATTCCTCAAACCACAGAGTTGATGATTGTGGTTTCCTGTATCAGAATTGTTTCCTCTGACAGTGAATACAAGTGTATGCACTCACTGTCACGGAAAACCATTCTGAAACCACAAGGAGGCTCAGCCATCTGCCGTGACCAGTTGGGGGTGGGGGGAGGGAGACAGAACAAACAGACACACTGTGGAAGAGAGCTAAAGATTAATAATAACTAATGATTAAATGCAGATGGGTGTATAAACAGAGTAAAAAGAGGTGAATTAAAAAGAAATACTCAGTGCATCATGGGAACCCCCCCCAGCAGCCTGCTGACAACTGGTTAGTGTATATGCAGCATAACTAAGGGAGGGTTCAGAGTCACCTGATACAGCCCTAACTATAAGGTTGATGCTCTCTCTCTTTCTAGTCCCTGTCAGTTCTCTCGCTGCAGCATTTTGGATCAGCTGAAAGCTTTTAAGGGAGCTTTTAGGACAGCCTGATAAGGTTGCTGTGACAGCCAATCCAACATCTGTTGTGAAGAACCCAAAAGATTAAAAATCCAGCCAAATCATAGCTACACATATAGAATTCGTGAAGAGAATGGGCCCCGAGCTGAGATGCCAAATGGTACATCACACTGTGTGAGGTACTTTCAGTAAACACAGTTTGCCTTTCTTACAGAGGCAGCTGGTAGAATATATACTATCATTAGTGACAGTTCAATCTATTGTAAAAATTTGTTCCATGACTCGTCTTGACTTTCCACCACACCGTATAATAGTCAAGCCTTCTCTGTATCAACTTAACTTGAGGTGAAAGTTATTTTTCCAGTCCCCTGCTTTGCATTATTTTGTCCAATTATTAATTATTAATAGTTTTTTGCCTGCAATAATGTCACAAAATTAAATTGAGCCAAAGCAGGTATGACAAGAAAAACAACCCAAGGCGTGCATCTGAAATCTTTAAAAATGTTCTCAATACTCACTTCACCCTCGCACTGCAAAGAATATATAGACAATTATGGTTAATGTCAGCACTGCCAAAGATTAATCATCAGAATCATTGTAGGAAATGATGTGGGGACATGATTGTGAGCCACTTATAAACTCACCGTGGCCTTTGCTTCAGCCACTTTTGCCTTCTTCACTCGTGCTTTACAGGCATCAAGGTCCAGGCGAAGATTCTCCAAAAGACGGCGTTCTTTCTATACAATGACACAATCAGTGAGCTCTTTAGTTCATTGCAACTTTACAATATTACTAACTTAATAACTTTCATGACAACCCTACAATAGTAGAGAACCAAACAATCAGAAGATCCCCTATGAGCAAGCATTAGGCAAGGTCAGGAAGGAAAATCACACTTTCACATGAAGTAAACTTCACCCTTCATCTTAAAGAGTAGACGGAAAAGATGATTACAGAAACCATGAAAAAGGACAAAACACAAACTAAGCAACACACGAGACAAAAGTTAATGATATGCAATAGTGGCGCAGAAATCCTTCTTGATATCCTTTAATCAAAAAAGATAAAGCTTATAGTTCAATCACTGACACAAGGCCACTGGCCTCTGAGGAAAACACGCTGTCGTCCAACAACAGCAGAACGACAATACTGACCTCTGCTGGTCACATCTCAAAGGAAAACACTTGATTGCTCACTGGAGGTTTTTAAAGAGTGAAAAATTGTATTTAAACATATTGGCTGGCTGTTTTTTAAAGTTCATTAGTCGGAAAAAATGCAAGCAGCCCAAGCTTTATAGTATCTCACAGCTCTGATGTACAGCAGCATTCCAACAAGTCACTGGTGAGGAGTGGTGATTTTATCTCAGGAAGCTCATTAAACATTCATCCTGTTTTTGCCATCTTTTTAAAATCATATGCAGCTGTTTACAGGCAGTGGTAAGAAATCCTACATTTTGAGTCAGGAAATGCTAATGTGTTGTAATGATTCTGTAAACTATATCAGTCAGAGAAAGTGCAACCAACCCCAGCTTGCAGATCCCACACGACATCTTTATAACCCACAGCGTGGATTTACAGTTGCACTTCTGAGGTGGTGCTTGTGAAGAGTAATCATAAAAATAAACAGGCTTTCACCAACTCATCTGGAAAATATAACATTTCCTTATGCAAATTCTCCACCAGGACCACAATTTACTGTACAAAACCCTAACCCTAAGCCATGTTGGAGTGAACAAAGCGGACAGAGCGGACAGCATGGAAAGTATATTAAAGAACTAATACATTAAAGCGCTAATAAATTGAACAATAAAGTTGATAGACACAAAAACACACACACACACACAGATGCATGCACACACAGGTATACCAATACTTTGACTAAATTCATAATTCCCTCTTTTTCATAGAACGTTTTCTTCTTTAGTGACACTGATATTGAGATGCATCATAGATGATTGTTTCACAATATACTGGGTATTACAGAATCACTATGTTGTGATACAGAGGTTATTGTGGACCAGCACTTTGCATCATATCAATATTGTTATTATGACTCCTACAGTAACCACTAAACATACCTATTCTTTTTAGTGTAAATAATAACCAATGGTGTTCAGATACCCACTACTAAAAATATGCTACTTTAATATTTCACATTTCAGACCTTGCATTATCTGCAAGGATAATCTGATTCAAACAGCAATAAAATGGAAGCGGTGTTCCAGACTCACTGAAATGGTCCTCCAGTCTCCTTCCAGAAAGTTCCTGAGAGGTGTAAGAAAGCTGAGGGCTGACGTCTGGAGGAACTCCCTCTCTACTGCTCCTAATCTTTTCTCACACTCTCCTACCTTCATCAAAGTGCTCCCTGAAAAAAACACATGAGATCCATTCACCACAGATACTCAGAACATGCTGAAAGCACAGCATAGCACTGGTGAAGAAGAGAGATTTGAAATTTGAACTTGACAACTATTTATTGATAATTAATGACCAGGATGTGTGATATGTGTACATGTTAATGTACACCGTCAGCTTCATCTGGCGGCAGCAGAATAAAATGGATTCAACTCTAAAACTGTAGTTTAGGTCAAGTTTTAGCAAAATTATATGATTTCCTCAATTACAGTTCCAGCTCAAAATGTGATTGTTATGGTCCTGGATCAGTTTATCCAGTGTTTGAGGGATTTTTTTATTTGTTTTTATTGGGCTTTCTAGTTATATTAAATATTCTGAGATTCCAGGTTTTGCTTAGTGTTTATAGCTTTTTGTATTTTTCTCCCTCAGTGTTCCACCCTCTTGAGATTTAATGTTTCTTGTGTGTAGCCTCTAGTTTTGCTTCCTGTGTCTTGTCTTCAGTGTTCACCTATGTCTCATTCTCCCCAGCTGTCTCCGCTCCCCAGTTGTCATACTCTATGTTTATAAACAGTTGTTGTCCCTCCTTGTCCTTTGTCAGAGTGTTAATCTTCATCCTGTGTTTCCCAGGTCGAATGTTTCCAAGCCCTCGACTTTGGATTTCAAAAAGTTTTTTGTTCATTATGTTTCACCTTTAGTACTTTTGCCATCGGCCAAAAATAAACGGCTTGTACTTGACTCCAAAACACAGTTTACAGTGATGCCATTTATATTACCTCATTGTGTCTTTCCTGCAGTGTTTATTATTGTTTCACAGTCTTTTAAGTTTAAAATTTAAGGTGAACCTCATAACTTAAGCAGAAGACAGTAAAATGCTATATGTCTATATGTACAATAAGCTACTAATAAGCAGCATTGCAGGAGCTTGGATTTAGTCAACCATGAGTCAGGCCAGTGCTTCAGATCTTCAACAGCTGCCTGATAAAAGAAAATAAGCTCAAAGCGCACCTGTCTCTTAGATAGCTACAGGAAACATATGATAGCGGTTACTGCTGCTAAGGGAGGTTGTTAGAGGCTATTAAATAAAGAGTTCACTTACTTTTTTCCCCAGCCTGTTCTGTCTGAGATTACGCTAACAGAGAGATTAGTATGTGTAAAAATGTAACAAGTAGCAACTGCAAAACTATGTGCTATGTGTGGAAGTGAGGCAGCACATTTGAAAAGGTTTCAGCTGTGGTTTAGGACTGAAATGTGAAGCTTTCAACTGAATCTGGAAGAGGTATTTGTTTTTCTCATTTTGAGCAGCTTTGTGCAGCTGCCACCAACTCAGTTTTGAATGACACTGAATCTAAAAAAATCCAAAAATGTTCATTTTTTGGTAATTTAATATTAAAATGTAAACTTTCATATATTCTATATTCATTCCAAATAAAGTGAAATAGGTCAAGCCTATTTTGTTTTTAATTTTGATGATTATGGCTTATAGTGCAGTAGAAATCCTCCCAAAAAGAAAAAAAACGCACACACTTTGTTCAAAAGTCCTGACTATGATAAATCCAACACTATATTATGATATGCAACTGTATCAAGTACACTCAGTGTTCTATATTAAAAAGTGTGTGATATGATCCAAGTAAAATATACAAGTGGTTCCCTCTGAGCAAATTACTGAGGAAATGAGTGCCTGACAACTGAGAGCAGACAGATAAATGAGGGTATTGATAAAGAACCCTGAGTGGAGGGCAGGTGACACAATTTGAATTTCTGATTGCGTTGTAGATTTTTAAGGACAAATAATTTGATAGAAACTTGATATTGTTCTGTGTTTGGTAAGCGGGTCCACCGTTCAGAGAACAGTTCCATAAACACCGCTGATTTGGGCTGATCACCACCAGCAGACGCAGGTACAGGTAACAGCATTGTGGGTTACGTAAGTGACAACTTACTGGGCTGAATCTAGAGATGGCAAGAATCAGGGAGAGAAAGTGTGGAGAGAAACAGGCAGGGACAAAAAAATTATTCTAATCAAATGTCTCAATGTGTCCAAAGCAGGTAGACCCAAACCTGGATCAATCTGCTCCCAGCGCACAGAAGCCAGAGCAAAACAACAGACCAACATCATCAGACCAATATCCAGGGCCAGATTTGGCTAAAGCATTCCACCTCCACCCAACTTTGACCATGAAAAACAAGCTTCAACATCAACCAACCTCCCCCAGCCCACACACACTTCCAGAGCGACTGCATTGGCATTACCATCCCCTCATGCAAATGGACTGGGGAGCTATTTATTTCCAGGAATGAGCAAACACTTTGGATGACACATCACCACAATGCTCATGCTTGAGGTCATGGGCCTGAATATAATTATTGCTTTGGATCACCAACCACAAAACATCTGCCAGACCCCAAAGAAGACAGCGAGGACTCAGCAAAGCTCAGGAAAAGATGCTGTGAGGACAGCATCTCTGTCAGCAGACAGCAACATCAATACACCTTCTAGGATGCTATAAAACTCTGGGGAGGACATCTAAATGACAGGTTAGGTGCAGGATTGCCATGCTCCTGCATAAATCAGATTCTCATATTGATTTATTGAGACCTGGATTTCCTGTGACATTTGTTGCACTTGTCCCTGACAACTGGTGCAGCAACAGAATGCAGAGCGCTGATTAGTTTGTTCAAAGCAATATTGATCTTCACATTTCCACAGAGGGACTTGATTTGATTTACTGGCCTGACACATGTGCCTGTATTATGCTTTCACGTGAACTACGTGGTGACACAGAACAGAAAGCTATGTAATAATGCTTAATAAACAAGTTTCTTTCGTTCTACATGGAGGAAATACAGAGAAATACAACCCAGAGAATAATTATTACTATCTCTACTGGAAGAGAAACCTTTTCTTCTAGCAATTAATCGATACTTGTCAATGAGAGAACAGAGAAAACGTTCTCCTTATTGGTTTCACTTTCCTCCAGAGCGGTATATTCTTGCTCCCTCAGGACAGACTTCATTTAGTTACATCATGCTTGTATCATGCTGAAAGCTCTGCCTCTCATTCTACTTTTAGAAAATCAAACTGCTCTGTTGGGATTGTGTGGCACTATTACATCTTTAAGATACAATGGGACCTAAGTTTTCAAGGCCTTGTATGTGAGAAGAAGGATTTTAAATTCAATTCTGGATTTAACAGGGAGTCAATGAAGAGAAACCAGGATGGGGGAAAAGTGATATGTACATCTAGCATATTTTAATTCACATTGCTTTAGTAATTGCTTCAGTAATGTATGTATGAATGCATTTGTTAACCTGAGCAAACAGGTTTGATTCTGATACAGAATTAAATCAATAATAGCCTCACTCTATTTTTAACTAACTTGTTTTTAGGGATATTCATACTCACCATATGGAGTTTCAGGACCAAATTCCCTTGAGGCATCCTGCATATACTGACCCAGCAGCTCCACATTAGTAACCCTGGACGGCACCTTCCAGTCAAGCTTTTCATAGACAAACTCCTCAATTCTGGCACCTGCAGAGAAAAATAAAGAAGAGTTTATTTCATGGCACAGCTGGAAAACAAAGAAGCAGTTGAAAATGTTACACCTCATGCTAATTAAATTAAAGCTATACCCAGAAATAATGACCTGTGTTTTCAACCCCTGCAGACTGCACATAATGAACAGACAGACAGAATTACAAAGTGTGTCCACTTTGTAATTTGTAGAAGAGCTTTCACAAGATAAACAGTCACTACGATTCATCTTTAATAACCTGTAACCCATGGTAGATGTCCATTTTCACACTTTTCAGCCTCCCCTTGTGGCTAAACAAATTCAATTTGAAGTGTGGTGAAGTAAAAGTTTAAAACTGCATGAAATGTAAAGAGTAAAAAAACCCTCATAACTTTATTTCAGCAAATTACTTAAGTAAATGTATTTAGTAGCCAATGAAAGAAAAAGAAAAAGGAAAAAAAAAACTAACTTCAAGATGTATTCACCCATATATGTAGTACATTTCCTTAGCCAAAGCAAGTGCTGCTGTATATGTTCAAGATAATGCAAAAACTACCCGGTTGAATATCGTGAAACCTGGTAGAGGCTGTGCATGTGTGAAGGAAAAGCCTACAGAATTTTGGTGTCAATATGGACCGTTTTCTTCAAAAGTGTGGAATAGTGCATTGGCATTGTGTAGGATGCACTCTAGGAATGCATTTCTTAGTAAATTATGCAATCTCCACAAGGGAATGCAAAGAAAATTTTCCCCATGAGGTGCTACAGGTAGCACAATGTGAATGAATGCTGCTTGTGACAGTGGTAACATTTTCACTGAAATGAAAAAGAAAAAAAAAACAGGCCACTGAATTAACAATGAATTTTAAGAATTTTCTGTTATTTTGTCCTCTATTTGTAATGTAGTCAGTACGAAAAATTTACACAATATAACTTCATAGATGAAAATGTTTGACACAAGCCCAACATTAGAAGCTCCTCAGCAGAAACATTAAGACATAAATTACCTGTATGTAATCTATTAGACTTGGGTTGTCACCTTGAATCTCTAGATACTGAAAAAAAAACTGCTGATTAAATGTGCAAGAGCTCAGTCATAGTGATGACCCAAAGCCGATTGTTGTTTTCTTCTTACAGCACAATAACAATCTGCTTTGGGTGAGTCATTTTCAGAAACTCGTGCACACAGTCATCTCACTCAAATGAAACGCCCAGGCTGCTGAACTCTACATGACCAGAGCCAAACAGCAAACAAGAAGCTTTAACAGCAGACGGGGTTGTGCACAC
Source organism: Archocentrus centrarchus (assembly GCF_007364275.1). Classification (NCBI taxonomy): domain Eukaryota; kingdom Metazoa; phylum Chordata; class Actinopteri; order Cichliformes; family Cichlidae; genus Archocentrus; species Archocentrus centrarchus. Next base: position 1,622,818 of record NW_022060257.1, read on the forward strand.
AGACTGTACATCAGAAATGGACACAGCAACTGTGCCGTCATCAATTAAAAAGTGAGGTCCCATTGTGAAACCACAAGATGAGCATGTTGGCCCTCACCATTGTGGTGTTTTGAAACCAGACAAGTGTTCTGACTGAGAAACCTGGTGACTTATTTATGAATCATTCAAGCATAAAAAAATGCACCTAACTCAAGGGATGAACTGTGTTGTGTCTACACATAAACAACTTAGCAAAGAACTGATTTTAAATTATATCTTTAGGCACTTTATGACTAGCAGCCTCTTGCATAAACACATTTGTTTCTATTTACTTAGTTGAATCTACAAAAATACCAACAATAACAGAGTTTGACAGACATAATATATTATTTTTGGGAATCACTGTGTTGTTGCAAAGAGCTATTAGCCAAAAATATGGCATAATTCAGCATGGCGTGCACTGTGTCCTTAAAACTCTTGAGGACACTGGACAAGTGAAGGACACAAGAAGAAGTGTCAGGCCTACAAAAACTATCTACAGGAGGTGAACAGTATCTGAAAGCCATGTCCTGAGCCTGAGAGATGCATCTGTCAAGAAATCATTGTTAAGGATGGGAAACAGGGACAAAAGGCTAAAAAAAAAAAAAAAAATCCAAATCACAACAACTGGACAGAAAATTGTCATCAATATGTATGGAGGAGGTCAGGAGAGAGGTACAACAGTAAGTGTCTACAGCCATCTGTAAAACACAGTGGAGGCTTTGTCACAGCTTGGTGAAAACTGATGGAAAAAGGTTTGGCTGAGAGACTTTAGACTGTGTTGTGGAATAAGGGTGGTTTACAAAATATTGACTTTCAAGATTGTAGAAACTCTGCTTTTCCCTTATATACTGTATTTTCATGTATGTTTGCACATGTTTGAATAAATTTCCACACCCATTTTCCTTGCAAAATAAAAAGAAATGAGGGGTGGCACAAGACTTTTACACAGTACTGCATGCTCACTGACTCACTCTTTCAACATTGAAATCCACTTGTCATTTCCTCATGAATTATAACATTTACAAGTGAGTCAGAGACCACTGTTACAGCATGTACACCTGAAAAAAACACATAAGCACGACTGGAGGCTGTCTATTTGAAGGCTTGATTAAAAGTCCGGTTTGACAAATGTCAGGCCCCCTCCACTACGGAACTAGCTCCAAGTTTGGATTCAAGAGGCAGACACTCTCTCTCTCTACTGTTAAGATTATACTTCAAACTTTCCTTTTTGATAAAGCTTGGAGTCAGGGCTGGATCGTGTGAGCCCGAACACTGCCTTAGTAATGCTGCAATAGGCTTAGCCTTCTTGGAGCTTTTCCATAATACACTGAGCGCTTCTTCTTCACTCATCTGTTTTCACTCCCTGTGTGTTTATCCACCACTAGTGTATTTAATCATTAGCAATGATTAAACTCAGGCTGTCTCTCTTTTAGTCTGCCTTTTGTCCTGTCTTTCGCTGCCCCCCTCTCTTTGCCCCTCACCCCTATCCCTGAACCTGGTTCTGCTGGAGGTTTCTTCCTGTTAAAAGGGAGTTTTTCCTTCACACTGTCGCCAAGCCTTTGCTCATAGGGGATTGTGTGATTGTTGGGGTTTCTTTCTAACATTGTACGATCTTTACCTTACAATATAAAACACATTGAGGCAACTACTGTTGTGAATTGGTGCTATATGAATGACACTGAATTGAACTCAATGTTCCCCAGAAGCTGGGCAGTGGGACTACTGAGGTGGCCCCACTCACTTCTTCACTGCCCCTTAATTTCATCTTCACCTTAGACATGGGGTGGGGGGGGTGGGGTGGCTGAACACTGTTGAAGTCGGGTGCTTGGCTTGTGTGTGTGTGCATGTGTGCATGTGTGCATTATGGCTGGTCATGGGTCTGGCTGTGCTGTGGGACATGCTTACTCCCCACTGGTCATTGTTGGCCACCCGGATGTGGGCACTTGGTGGTTCCAGGGTGCATGGCTGGGTGTTGTGCCATGGTTGTTGGCCCACTCCCTTAAGGGTTGTGGTTCTGGATAGGGGTTATCTGGTGCCTGGGGCTCTGGGGGTCCCGCCCTCAGCTTGTGCTGGGATGACTAGCCTCTGACGGAGCCGGCTCCCATTATCTCTAGTTCTAGTTGCCCTTTGGCCACAGGAACTCCAGCTGGGACCTCCCTCCTTCAGGGGTGGGCACACAGTTATCAGTATGTGGGGTCTCTAGTCTTTAGTGCTCTTGGGGGTCTGTGGACAACCTGGGTTTCCTGAGTTTTTCTCTGTCCGTCTCTGGGTTGTTGTTGCAGACTCTCACCTTCATTCGACCCCTCGAGTAGGTTTCATTACACACACACACACACACACACACACGCACGCACGCACGCACGCACGCACGCACGCGCGCACACACACACATGCATGCACATGCAACAGAACAAGAGTGTGTGTTTGTTGTTTGTTCGTGTGTTCTTCTCTTTCAGGTGCTGTTCGTTGGGGGGGTTGAGGGGGGTTATGTGCTTTGTTACAGATGCGGCAGATCAATTCACATTCAAATACTTGTTATTGATCATGGCTTTCTTGAATAGCACATTGCTTATGAGCTGATTTTTTTTAACTGGTGGAAAACTGTAAATCAAGAAAACTGCATTCTGCAACATATGTGGAGAAAATTTGACTTTATATAGCCCACAAACACACACATCACTACACACTATGAAATATTGTTAAAGCTGGAGAAATGAAGGTAACTGTTAACTGGTAAGAGATGACTTGAGGAATATAGTATATGGACAGCTACTATAGGGAGAACTGGGTGCCAATGAGAAAGAATAAGGGGAGTCAAATGCTCCCGTTATTTCAATCTCATCTCTAAGTTTAGAAATAGCTCCACAAGCCTTCAATGGCCAACACCTGTGAAGTTCCTATTGTCACTCTCTGTATGTAAATTATAAACTCTTCTATTAGAGAAGTGATTTAACAGAGGAAATACTGATAACAGGAAATACTGTTAGCATTTAACTCTCCAACTCTAACAAGGTTTTGATGATTTGTGTAAAGACTCATATGTTGCTTGTTGTTAGGCTATATGTAGACATGCATCTACATACAGTGCAGAGTGGATGATTGAATATATTTGAATACACTGTAAAAGCTGGTGATCAATATAAATCATACAAAAACCTTAGATTTTGCATTTAAAAGTGACTTCACTTGTCAGGACAATCTGCTCATATCCTGTGAAACACTGACTCACTGTCTCTACTGTTGCTACTGTTAATATTAATCTGTTTTATACTAATAATTCAGAGACATGAAAGGTTTCTGTACTCTAGAGCAGGCCGGCGAAATACTCACCAGTATGATCAACTGTGGCATGCAGAATCAAACAGTCACAAGTTAGAGCCCCCTGTTCTCAAATATTAATCAAATAGCTCAGGACAGGCAATGATATGTTGTGATTAGAGCTAAGTTAAGGGTTTGGCTCAGCATGAAGCCAACAGTCCCTTTAAGTGTAATATGGCTATACGAACGCTGCAGACACATTCCACTTCAAAGCATTTTTAACATGGCCAAAAATCATTTTTCTCCCAAAGAAAGTAAACGCTCAGAGCTGCCTGCACATAAATCAAGTTAGCGAGCTAAGATCAGCCAGCTGGCTGTAAGTTATGTACACTGCATGAGCCCGGTGTTAGTTATTTCTTAATGTCAGCTAACATGAAACTAGCAATTTATCAGTCAAACCAGTCCCAAGACTGGATGACAAAACTGATGTTATTTATTTAAGATACTGTTTTGCAGGAAAGCTGCAATTCATCCACATTAGCAGCCAAAGCTAACTTTTCTGAGCAGAAAGCCATCCCATTGTTGGTGCCCATTTTCTTTATGCTTTACATTACAATCCACGTGCAGAAATGCAAGACTTTGTTCTGCTGAGTGGCACCAACCTGAAAAGTGCTACATGAATAAACTGCTTACTTACAGTGCATTTGGGTGACACACACTGCATGTACTATAATAATAATAATAACACACTATTGGATGCTTTAGAATGCAGTCATAAACTAACACTATTGCCGCAAAGTTAAAACATGCTATGATTGTATTACTACTCCTATGCTATCATATAGCATATTACTGTCTAATTATACAGTGCAATAAAGGCCACTCACAGCTAAAAAATATGCAATGTCTGACTGGAATCTTAAAAATGGCAGTAACAGCACATAAAACCTGCAGTCATACTGCAGGCCTTTTTAAGGCTCTTGTGAGTGTAACTTCATAACAGGTGTTAAGTTACATTAGCTGAGTCTCACCTTATGTTTTTCTCATTTTTAAAATGGTTAGGAAATCCAAATGTTGATGCTTGTGACAGCTTACAGTCTAAATAACTGCTGGCAGAAGCTGTGGCCTTCTTGAGGCTTGTGTTTGGCCACTCAATGAAAAACTGGCCATCGCTGATGCCAAAAAGATGTTAAATTTTTCAGTGTGCCAAGTCATGCTATGTTTTACTGGCTTCATTTTTTGTTTATTTAGGCAACATGAACTAATTTAATTTTTCTACATAGCAATTAATATGGCTCCATTCTGAGTGTATATTGTACATTCGGTGGCCACAGAATTTATGACAGAACTGTCATGTTCAGTTACATATGTACCTAATAAAGTGGACAGTGAGTGTATAGGTGGATTGAATAATCCCCTTATGTCCCTTTTACCTTTAGAAAAGAATCAATCTAGTTATGCTTGATGATAAATGGTATGTAGACATGACTATCCTTTCCACCTGTAATAACAGGATAGCTATGTTGATGTCATACTTGGATTGGGCTGTAGCAGGACCTCAGTCTGCCTGAAGATTTTCTCAGTCCAGAGTTTGGTGCAGTCTGCACGGCTCATCAGGTTCTCAAAGTGAGCGTCTAACTCGGTCTTCTCTGCCTGGCCCAACTTCTCCTCTGTGAACTGAGGCACACACAACACACACTCTCACATGTGAACACATCTTCACCTGTCTGCTCAGTCAGTTTTTCCATACATGCAAAGACACACGTAAATACGTAACATTAAGTAATGTGACGCCATGAAGGAGTCCGGTTAACGACCTGATCATCACTGCCGGTCCCATCTCCCCCGTCACCCTTAACAAAATGAACAAACGTTTACGTTTCTGCTATATTCGTGCCTCTTTTACCTTATAAATAATTAATATTAGCTACGTTCGCTTGCCAGAGACAGCACTAGGACGGTCCCATGTTTAATTGCGCTACTGGCCTAAACTAGGAGAAGAGCATAGTTGAGTATTTTATTAATATACAGCATTCCGCTCGACACAGCGCTTTACTGCAAAGTCAGATGACTGTACCAAATTATAAGTAACGCTGATAACAGCTGACTGCCAAAGTGAAAGGACGCGACAGTCGACCCTACAACACTTTCAGCTCGGGCGCTACTTTATTACCTGGACGGCTCGCGTCAGAAACAGCCCGGCTCCGGAGGCTAATTTCTTCACGCTGAAATCCATTTCGTCTGATTATGATATTATTACACTGGAAGCAGAGCACCCCAACACCATCTGCTAGATGTTACGGCACACACCAAAAGTCACGTGACCTGGTCATATTACGTCATACGCATCATTTTACGGAAATACGAAAAGCAGACCCATAGTAGAATTGCGTCAAAGCAATGTGACTTTTTGTAATTCAACAAAATGTAAAAGACAGGAACAGTTACTTTATTTGGATGTGAGCACATTCAGATCTTAAATTTCAGTCAATTTCGTTTAATATAGAAACTGAACATAGCGCCGTTTTACCAGCAGATGTCACCGTTTTAACTGTTCCCAATGCAGCAAAAATGACGCTGAACCGAGGAACAGAACTACGTGCTACCCCCGAACCTACATCTGTAATCTTACAAACTAAGGCTTAACCCGCACAACAATGCGATGTGCCCGACTTCCTCAGACTCTGTCATTAATTTGCTTGCCCCTGTTCCACACTTTTCTGTAAAGGACAGATACAGGGAATTTTCCATACCATTCTTCTGCTTTGGTACCTGAACGCACCGTGACGCTCTGCGATGACGTAAGGACGTGAGAAGCACCGAGTACCAAGGCTGGCACACATGTGAGTTTTGTTGGTTACGAGTTATTCTACGGTTATTCACCATTGAATAAAAGTACAAGTGACTTTAAACATTTATGTACATAGCACGAGTACTTGTATGCTGTTAAAAGCGTCTCACTGGTGAAATTTCGCCTTGCGTGAGACTGCATTCAGTTATTTATAGCTTGCTAGCTAGCGACCAAAACAGTTTGTTAGGTTAATGAAATTTAGCTAAATATGCGTAAGGTGTAACGCATTAGTTTACTGGTGTTTTGGCAGCTGAGTTGTAATAGGATATATTCTTGAATTTGTAGTAGTTGGACCGGAGGGGTAACGGCATGCACAGCAGTGGGTCATGGCTTGGAAGTCGAAGACTCGCAGTCTACAGGTGTTTGACACGGAGCTGAGCGCCGACACAGTGGAGTGGTGTCCCGTTTCACCCAGTCACAGCATCCTGGTCTGCGGAACCTATCAGATACAGAAAAGGGTGAGAATACATCCTATAGCCTGCTATAGGAAAAGAATACTAATTGCATACTAATTACTACCAAATATACGTGTGTTTACATCCTTGCTTAATTTAAAGTTAGCACCATTTGGTGTCGTGTACATTGTCCATCCGTTTTTGGCGCTGTTTGGATTGTAAGAAATAAAATAAGTATGTGGCATAAATACTTAAAACCTCCAGCGATGGCGACAAGACCGGATTACCAGAGAACGAAATCCAGGAATCTGCAGGTGACCCTATGTTATTTGGTTTGTGAAAATGTGATTGTTAGCTCGTTATCGGTTATGTGCAATTAAAGCTTACTGACAGCCGGCGTTAATTAATTATCAATGACTGTGCAATATGGATAACTTAAGTGTTTTATGCTGTGTTTATCCTAGTTGGTGCAAAATCCTATGTAAGTCAAATAATGACTACATAACACTCGGGGCTGTAATATTTTGAAACACAGTCTGTGGCGAAGTGGATTTAACAGGTACCCCCTATCTGGGCACAGGTTGCAGCTGTTCACTTCCATATTGCTCACACCTTGTTTATATGTGTTGGACCTAAACTGCTCCCTCTTCCAGTGGTGGATGCTCATCCAGGTGTCACACTGGCAATTTAGAATCACAATTAACCTAACCCCAGTAACTGCATGTCTTTGGACTGTGGGAGGAAACTGGAGCACCCAGAAAGGGCCCGGGCTAAGGTGGATTTGAACCCAGACCTTCTAGCTGTGAGGTAACAGTGCTAACTGCCACGCCATCGTGCTGCAGAAGCATTTGTCACAAATCAGCCAATGTGGTTGAGTTGGTCACAGAATGAGCTGTTTGCCATTGGCAGAGAAGATTTGGCAAGTTTTTCATGGGCGCAACCCACATACTCTGCTGCTCAACCCACAAATGTGTTTTCCTTACAAATGTGGCACCATTTAAGGGGAAATAAGATTTATTGCCAAGAAGCATTGCTACAACAAAGAAATAATTGAACAAATACAAATTTCCTTACTTTTTGTGATAAGTATAAGCTTTATCAAAAATGAAAGTTTAAGGTTAATCTTAAAAGTAGAGAGGGTGTCTGTCTCCTGAATCCAAACTATGAGCTGGTTCCACTGGACAGGGGCCTGATAGCTTAGGTATTTAAGATATTACAGGGTCTGATTATTCAAAGATTTGTATGGAAGGAGAAAAAATTCAATACATCCAGTACAAGGCTTTCTGCCTGATAGCTTTTTTTTTTTTTTTTTAAATCAGCTTTGTTTTGCCAGAATGCTGGCCAGTAATTAAATAAGACACTAACGAGGTGCTCAGTTTGTTTACAGCTGCTAGCAACGTGTAGAATATAGCATTTTCAGCAAACACATGTAACTTTGCCATACAGGCACACTGACCAGATCACACCAATCAGTCTCTCTCCACAGCATTCCAGGGTGTCAACAGTAGCTCATTTCAACACACTGGAAATAAGTTTTGATTGCATTTTTGTCAGCTAATCTTTTAAAACTATTGCTGCCTTGTCACTGCTGCCCCGGAGTGCTGACCACGTTATCACGTTGTCTTCTGTGTGTCACTTGCGCTCTCATGCTGCAGGGAGGGGAAGAAGATGCCACCCCGAGCAGGATCGGTCGTCTCTACCTTTTTGAATTTCGGCGTGAGGGACTGATGTGCCCGCCTCTTACTGAGCTGCAGCGCATGGACACGGCAGCCATTTTAGATTTGAAATGGTAAGAAAGCAGATTTGGCCAGTGTGGCTTCTGTTGTCACTTCCCTCTTGTTTATTGTTCTGCGTGTTCATAGGTGCCACGTGCCTGTATCAGACAGGGCAGTGCTGGGAATGGCAGCAGCTACCGGGGAGCTGCAGCTGTACACGCTGTCTCACAATCAGGTAAGAAATGTGGCATCAGAAGAATCTCAGACTGTGACAATCTGGGTCCTGTACCGCGAAGCGAGTTCAAATACCACGGGTATCTTTCCGTTATCCGGGTTCACTTACTCCAACGTTGGCAGTCACACAAAGCTGGTTATCAGCTCGCTAAGTTAGCCCAAGGTTTTTTGATTTAGGTATGAGCACATTCACATAAAAAGAGTTTCCATTGGCAACATCTGGCCATTTGACTAGTGTGCCGCAGTTTAACAGCTGATTTACAAAGGAAGAATAAACTATAATGCTTATTAATTTTTTTTTATTTTGATGTATTGACAGTTATAAATGCACATACAACAATATTGACAAATGGCTAATATCAGCTGATATATTTGTCCCACAGATGTATCGTAGGGTTCTACTTTAAATACAGTCTATGAATTTCAGTGTTTAATTTAATGCCTGCATTCAGTGATTACTGCCCTTTGCACAATAACCTGCACACTAAGGCCTTGATTATACTCTGTAACAGACACAAACAGCTGGAGTCACCACAGCCAAGTAGTTATTCCTGTTATACTTAATTGAGGTTCACTGCTTGGGGCACATGCATAGTTGTTGCATTGTAAAGCCTCTGCAGACGAGTCCGCACGGTCACAGAAAACTGGCAGGCATGCAGAAATCCACACGGAAGCTCGTGCTCACAGTCTGAGGATGAAATTTACTTCACGTGGACCCTAGCAAACACGCATATGCAGAAATTATAAAACCCATTTATGTAGTCATTAATTGCATCCCTGTCTGTGTTTTTGGTGAACAACATTAGCGTTTTATCTGCTTGTTAGATATTTCTAGATGTATGGCTTAATGTAACTGTTTAAATTAGTCAATCAGCTGTCCTACACTGAACATGAAGTGTATGCTCATTGTTTGTGGAACAAATATGGCAGTACTAGGCTTCTACTTAAGTCAGTGAATGTGACTTAATCAGTAACATGTAACTGATGCTGTTGCCACATATCTGTGCCCAGTACTAGGAACCAAGGCCAGTATTCCCAGGATATCTTTGCCTTTTCTGGCATCACTTAGCCTAACATCAGTACTTCAGTGTAGCAGTCACACAAGGATGGTTCTTAACTCAATAAGTCAACCCAGGGTTTCCCAGTCTTGGTCTGTCAGTTTGTATAACTCAGGGGTGTACTAAGAATTAAGTTCAACACAGCCAGGCTTTCTTTGCCTTCGGTGGCTTGAGAGAAACTAAAATCCCAGTCTATATTACACTTAAAATGTGCTGTAAATAGAATCACCAATTAACCTAACCCCATTCTGGAAAATAAAACAAAAACATGGTGCTTCTAGACTATTTTAATCCAAAACTCGGAACATAACCTGCTGTGGTCAGCATAAGTTACCACAGTGATTTAGCCAGCTAAAAAGAGCCACTTTTGTGGCGCAGAACACAGCTCGCTAAGCCATTCATTTTGTAGTACACCCCTCAGATGGTCACCATGTTCTGCACATTAGCATGCAAAGAAGGAAAAACAAACAAGGAAAGAGAGCTGTGCATCACAACAAAAACAACTACAGGATATTTGTGTCAGTGAATTTGAGAAAATGGCTGTCTGAAAGTGTTTTCCATTTTGCTCAGTATATACTCTTCTTATAACTCCCTGCATGGGAGAGTAGGGATTAGTGAATGATTTAAAACATAATTTATGGTCCCTCAAACGTGTTCATCTGTGTACGGGTTTCAGCTCATTTAGAAAGATTAAAAAATACAGCATGAAAAGCACAGACAGCAGCTACAGTGGAAACATGCTATTGTTTTAACACTGTGTCCCTCCAGCTCTTTGTATGTATGTCTTAACTTTGCTTTTCTCCGTGGCTGGCTGGTGGACCAACAACAGCACACGCAAGCATAGCCTACGGACCGGTTGCATCACATTTTTTGACACTGCTTCCATGTGACAACAAATACACTCTACAGGTAGACGAGCAGTCCGTGACCCCCCACAGACTGCCTTTGCGCTCAAGCATAAAACGAGCTTAAGGTGCTAACTGAAGATTCAGTCCAGTGTTCAGAGTAAGCATGACAGGATATATGGTCAACCTGTAAAATGAAAGTACCTTTAGGCTTGGGCTTCTTGTTGTTTGGCCTGCATCTACTTTATATATGACATTATTTAATGACCTGCTGACTTAAAAGCTTAGCTGCTGGTTGTATAAGTCATGGTATCTGGGGATTGTCATAAATCTATTTAATAAACTAGTTGCCAAATGATGGTAAAGGTACCACATGACTGTACCTCACCATCTTCATATGGTATAGACAGTGCTTTAATTGAGCTCTGCTTTTTGTGGTATTAAATGTTTTGATATCAGTATATTTATGCTTGTACTTAAAATTTAAATTGTATTTTGCCAAACTATCTTATTTAATACATATTTCACTGGAAAGTTCCTATCTCACTACAGGAGGACTGTTGTTGTTGTTCTTGAGCTGTCACTATGCATTCATTTATTGTGTCGATGTTGTGGTGTGCACTCATGAATGTGTGTATCCAGTAGGAGGGCAGCCACAGTCTGCAGTCTCTGTGTAGTCTGGAGGTTGGAGCAGAGCGGCTGGCTCTGTCGTTAGACTGGTCGACTGGGAGAATGGACAGGTTAGCTACTAGAGACCCTATTACCTCCATAAAACAGCTAATGTCACATATTGCATAAGTATTGCTCATGTTAAGATCTCACCATGTCGTGTCAGCAGCAGTGATGTACGGGTGGTGTGCAGTGACTCTGCAGGCTGCATCAGCGTGCTCTCCCTGGCTGAAGGCGCTTTAACGGCCCTGTCGCAGTGGAAGGCCCACGACTTTGAGGCCTGGATCTCAGCCTTCTCTTACTGGGACACACAGCTGGTGTACTCTGGTAATATGACTTCATACTTCATCCTGTTACTCTTAAAAATGAACATTTTCATCTTTGTAGAAGTCTTGTAAACAGAAGAAATCAGTGCCTGGAATCTTAAATTAAATACAGGGTTCGTATGGTGCTTGAAAATGCTTGGATTTTAATGTTGTGTTTTCAAGGTTTAAAAAAGTGCTTGAATTTTGGATATAGTGCTTGAAATTGTAACTTAGTTTTATTTTTAATTTAATTAAAAAAAAAAAATCTGATTGAATAGTTTGCTTATGAGATGGAGAAAGAAAATGAGTTGGAAAGTCTAAAATGAAATTTTCTCGGCCTGGGCCTGGCCTGCACGCGACCTGTCAGTCTGTCTGTGACCCCGCCCCTCCCCTGAAGACAGAGAGTCGCCATTTTAATGAGTGTTGGTTGCAAATTGGAATTAATTATTAATTAAATTCCAATTATGGATAAGACGAGAATGGAATTATATTTAGGTCAAAAGTCACACGCAAGAAAAAAACAAAGCAGGTTCACGCTCTACTGAGGAAACTTTACGCGCCCGGCAGGCAGCAACATAAGAGCTGTTTTAAACCGGATTTGCTCACAATGTGGAGAATAAAATTTCCAGAATTAACTATCAGTAGTTATTGTTTTCTGTCAAGTGACTTATAGCATAACATAAATATATATATATCCCAGTGTTAATGTGCTGGAAAACCTTGAAAAGGGGCCTTAAAAGTGCTTAAAGTGCTTGAATTTGACCCTGGAAAAGGTGTATGAACCCTGTAAATAATTAAATCACAATATCTGCAAAATCCTGTGATTAGCAATTAGTTTGCAGTATGAACAGGAAACTCACACGTGGCACATGACATTACAGTGCTGTGAAAAACTTTTTTCACCTTCTTGATTTCTTAGTTTTCTGCACATGTGGGGAAAATTTATCCAAACCTGCCCCATGTAAAAAAGTAATTGCCCCCGTCCCCTTATTAAATTTAAGATTTAAGATAGTGTTTATTTGTCACATGCACAGTTATACACAGTACAATGCACAGTGAAATGTATTTTGTACCTGCAACCATATATACACACACATATAAATAAGAAGAATAAAAATAAAAAAAGTAATTCACACTATACACTATACTCTATATACTATACACTATACACACTTTTACGTGGAATTATAGATCATAAATTATAATATTTACATTGTGCAATAATGGTCCAGTTAGGGCTCAGAGTTGAGCAGACGGATGGCTTGTGGGTAAAAACTCTTCTTCAACCTTTCAGTCTTAGCCCTCAGGCAGCGGTAACGCCGGCCTGATGGGAGCAGGGAGAAGAGAGAGTGTCCGGGGTGGCTGGGCTGTTTTAGGATCTTCATGGCCCTCAGCCTGCACTGCTTGGTGTAAATGTCCTGCAGGTTGGGGAGGGTGGTTCTGATGGTCCGTTCAGCTGAACGAACCACCCTTTTTAGGGCCATGAAGTCCTGCTTGGTGCAGTTTCCCATCCAGGTGGTGATGCTCCCACGCATGATGCTCTCGATGGTGCAGGTGTAAAAGTTCCTGAGCACCTTGAGTGGGAGCTTGAAGTCTCTCAGCCGCCTGAGGAGGTAGAGACGCTGTCTGGCCTTCTTCACAGTGATGTTAATGTGATGAGTCCAGGACAGGTCCTGTGAGATGGTCACTCCCAGGTATTTGAAGGTGTCCACTCTTTCCACCTCAGCACCACTGATGACAAGTGGATGGTAGTCCCTCTGCTGCTTCCTGCTGAAGTCCACGATCAGTTCCTTTGTTTTGCTGACGTTGAGCAGGAGGTGGTTCTCCTGGCACCAGTTCTCCAGGCGGGAGACCTCTCTCCTGTAGGCTGTCTCCTCATTGTGAGAGATTAGTCCCACAACAGCAGTGTCGTCAGCAAACTTGATGATGATGTTGGACTCTGATGTGGCCTCGCAGTCATGGGTGTACAGTGAGTACAGCAGAGGGCTGAGCACACAGCCTTGGGGGGATCCAGTGTTGAGGGTGAGGGAGGATGAGGTGAGGTGACCCACTCGTACCACCTGTGGTCTGCTGGTCAGGAAGCTGTGAACCCACCTGCACAGGGATGGGCCCAGGCCCAGGTCCAGCAGCTTAGAGACCAGCCTGGAGGGAACTATGGTGTTGAATGCTGAGCTGTAATCTACAAACAGCACTCTCACATAGTTCCCCTTACCAGTGTCTATGTGTGAAAGGGTCTTGTGGAGGAGGAAGGATATGGCGTCATCTGTGGATCTGTCTGGCCGGTATGCAAACTGTAGTGGGTCGAGGGTGGTGGGCAGTGAGGAGGTGATGAATGTCTTGATGAGTCTCTCAAAACACTTCATCACCACAGAGGTGAGCGCTATGGGCCTGAAGTCATTGGGGCTGCTGGGGTGTGGTTTCTTTGGGACAGGGACTATGATGGACTTTTTAAAGCAGGTGGGAATCACACACAGTTTCAGTGAGAGATTGAATATCAGTGTAAACACAGGTGACATTTGTCAAAAAAACTTATTGATCATCCCCAAGACTTTTGGGATAATATTCTCATAGACTGATGAGAAAAAAGTTGAACTTTTTTGAAGGGTTGAGTGCCATTAACACAACACATAAAAAGAACATCATACAAACCTGGTGGTGGTGGTGATGGTCTGAGGCTGCTTTGCTGCTTCAGGATCCAGACAACTTGCTGTAATTGATGGAACCATGAATTCATTGTCCTTTTGTAAGACACAGTTTGGCCCCGAGCTTAGCTGTCTCAAATGTATTTTTACCATGACTATAAATCATACATCCATATGTGCTATCAGTGCCTCTGTCTTCCATGATTGGTTTGTGAGCTCACATTGATCCTGTATGGATGCCTCTGTATGAATCTAAATGTTCGTATGTGTGTGTGTGTGTGTGTGTGTGTGTGTGTGTGTGTGTGTGTGTGTGTGTGTGTGTGTGTGTGTGTGTGTGTGTGTGTGTGTGTGCGCGTGTGTGTTGTTTTTTCTCACCAGGCGGTGATGACTGCAAACTGAAAGGCTGGGATCTAAGGATCGGTCCCTCCAGCCCTACTTTCACCAGTAAAAGGTAATGCAGATACTGTGTCAGCTTTCATGTGGATGGTCCATTTTGGCAAAGTGCAGAAACAAAGTTATATTTTCTTTCAAAGGCACTCAATGGGCGTGTGCAGTATTCACAGCAACCCTCATCGGGAGCACATTCTGGCTACAGGCAGGTAAATATCTTGATGTTTAGCTGCTGGTGTCGTGTGAGAGTTGTATTTGTTGGTCTTCTCACTCTCTCCTCCTTCCTCAGTTACGATGAGCAGATTTTGCTCTGGGATGGCCGAAACATGCGACAGCCCCTCAGTGAGACTCCAGTGGGTGGTGGAGTGTGGAGACTGAAGTGGCATCCCACCCATGAGCACCTGCTGCTGGCAGCCTGCATGCATAATGACTTCCACATCCTTCACTGTCAGCAGGCTTTAGGTGGGTTTGAATAAGTGATAGGCTATGAAATGCTCCATCTGAATTCTTAACATCCATTTATTAAAGGTCACTTAACCTGGTTACTAAGAACTAACTTTAGGCCTGCAAATACATGCATGTTAGTTTCAGTGGTGATTGTCTCTCTGTTATCCCTTTGAACTGGCAACCTGTGCAGGGTGCATTCAGCCTCTTGCTCACTTCAGCTGGGATAAGCTCCAGAGAACTGTCTTGTTTCAGCTTTGTTTTTGACAGTACTTGTCTAATTATCATTGGCAACTTTTAGCTTCACTTAGCTCTGTGAGGTTTTAATGAACCCCATCATTACTATTTCCAGATATTTTATACACCCCTTGATTCATCATTTGTTTTAAGAAATTAAACAACAAAGCGGTTACCTTTTTGCTTTTTCATAGCCTGTTTTTCTTTAAAAAAGATGTCAGTCAGTCATTACTTTTGAATCTTAAGTACAACATGATATTCATTTTGTAAATTACAGTCCCCATTAGGCTCAAGATGATCTGAACAGAATTATAATTGTGTATTATTATGTTTTACAACTTACACATTAAACTATGAATGAATGCTTTGCTGAGGTGAAGGTCCTCCTGTAGTGTGGAACACATTTACATGGTCTTATTCTGTTGGCAGCTCCTGCAAATGTTACATATAGTCAAGAAGTAGCAAGGCTTAGGTTTGGTTCTTTTTTAGGATATCAGCAATCAGCAATAAAGTTGCTTTTAAATTGCTTGCAGCCAACATGGGAGGGGAAAAAAGCCAGCAATAAGGTTGCAGTGAGGACCACATATGGGCCAAGAACTGGGCTCATTTTAGGGTCTCACCACGATGATGTAACCCAGCAAGAAATGAGTATCCTTTATAATACTGAAAACCCAGGATTGAACCTGAAGGCCCAAATCACGAGGCTTAGCAAATGCAAAAAGAGGCCAGTGTTTAATTTTTAGTTCGGCTCTTTCAAGGGAAAAGTCAAGCTGTTGCCGTAGCCATGACATCAGCAGCATCTGTTCCACAAAAACTTTACTTTGGCCATAACTTCTATGACATTCAAACTTCACACACTTCTTCACTATCACAAGGGCTACATGCTGACCAAGGTCCATAATGCTGTCATGCATTTTTACTTATTGATCTGCCTGTTTTGACTTTGAAATTCTACTAAAACTTTAACATTGAGCATAACTTTTTTGTTTCTTTACCACATTTTTTTTTTACTCGCATGCATTCTGCCTTACAGTAAGACCTCTCAATTGTGGTACTTACCCAGATTTACCATATTTGTCTTTAGTATCCTGAATACACTGCACTTTTATGTCATGCATGTGGATTACACAAACACTGTACTGTACAATTATTGCCAACCAGGTGCACAATTTAACTTTCATTTTGAACAATAAAAATGTTCTTTTCTTTTGTAGGAGTCACATTTTGCCCAGTTCTATGTTTTGGGCATATCCTGTTTGTTTTGTTTTTGTTTTTTAGCGTGATTGTGCAGTGCTTTTGTTTGTGCAGAAATATTTTTGCGCTCTTGCTTTTGTGCTTTTCATCCTTTTTCTTACCCTGACATGTTCTAAATACAAATTCAGTAAACAGCACGATAAGCATGACAAATATGGTTCTTATTACTCTGGCAATTTAAAGGAGTAATTAAGCACAGGCTTGCTCCCTCTCAAAATCAGTTTAACATTACAGTCCTGCATGTTACATGAGACATCATTAGACCTGACATATTGCACAAATAGTCATTTGTATCAGGAGTAATTGAGTTTCTTAATAACCCTCATTGTTTACTTGTCATTGTGCAGAGGGCAGTGCAGGAGCGTGCCCCCTTGCAGCCTCCTACATCCTCCACAGCTCCTTGGCATATGGAGCAGACTGGTCCAGGCTGTCCCTGGAGGACCCTGCTCCCTGTTCCCCGCCCACCACAGAACCAAAGGAGAGCGCTGCAGAGAGCCGAGGACACTTAAGGATTCAGTATGAATCTCCCACTGCCAGCTTTGACACTTCCCTGGAGGACGATGCTGGCCGATACATCCCAGAGGGAATTACAGCACCTCAGACCACCCCTACTCCAGGTCCTGCCCTCAACCCAGATGAGGACACTCCCTCACTGTCCTGTCTGCTGGCAAGCTGCTCATTCTATGACCACATGCTCCATGTGTGGCGCTGGGACTGGACCCCAGACAAGGCTCTACAGGAATCACAGCAATGTTGACACTACTGAAATCAAAATGTGTAGCCTGACAACAGCAAGGGCATGTTATGCTGTTTTTCCATTCACTGTTTTTATCATGAAGATTCCTATACTTTGGAATGACTTATCATGTTATATGCAATTAGCAAAACCCTCTATTTTCATAATGACACAATTTTTTTATAAACTTGTATTTAAGCAAAAATTGTTTATAATCCTCATACTCATGTCCTATAGCTACAAGAGCAATACAACTATTCACCTACACAAAGTCTTTATTCTGGTTCTTTTTTTAAAAGTAATTGTACTGTAAGGATAATTGTTAGAATAAGATATACACACCTTGTTTAAAGATGATCATTTATTTAAACACAGTGTGCCTGAGCTGGTTGGTATTCAAAGGTACGCTGAGTTTCTTCACATTCCTATCAGTAAAGGGGTTTTCCTTGGATTGGTAGTACAGTGACTCCAGCTAGCAGAGGTGACGCCTAACCAACAGTGATGTGCTGCAGGTCCTCAGTGGTGAAGATACCAAAACCTTGGTTAGTGATTTTGAGGTGTGATAATCAGCCTAAACTTTTCTTGTGATCTTGATTAGAATTAAAATTAACTTATTAGGCAAACATGAGAGTATCAACTTTGATGCAGCCAATTACAAAAACTTAATTGGGGGGCATTTTAAATGATGTTACAAATTAGTCTACAGCACATGTAGCTGTATGCACTCTCCACAGGTAAATGCCTGGTGGAATTGAGCTACATCTTGACGGTGTCATGAAAGCGACATACATCCATATTCTAATGAAATTTAGCCAATATCAGAATTAGCAGTAATAGTCAGGCTCCAGTGATTAATGCACAGTTCTGCAGTATGAGTTTGCTTTAAGTTTTATTATCCAGATCATCAAATGACAAAATTACTTTTTCTAAACAGTTGATTTTTCCTGGAGGCGGTCACATCAGTTGGTTTGCAGCTTTCAGTTCCCAATTAGTCAGCAAGTCTTTGCAAATCCATCATTAACGTACATAGTTCTTTGGATAGAGCTTGAAGAGCTTCCCCTCCTGTGTGGGCTCAAATCCATACTTCTCCAGCTGGTCTTTGCTGAAAGTTCCTGCTTCAAAGTCCTTCTTGATCTGAGGAGCTACCACCTCATCAAACAGACTCTGTGCCGTGAGTGGAGGTTCTGATCCTTTCGGGGCACGGTATGAGACATAAGGTCTGAGTTTGAATCCGTCCAAAGGAGGCACGACAAGCTCAGGAATCATGGCCCGAATGGCCAGAAACTTTGTGCTGGGGAGCTTCAGTCCAGCGGGCCTGGCGCCCCGACCTTTGTTATGAGTCCTTGATCCACGCTTGCTAGTGAACTCAGACATCCTGTCGGCGCCTCGCACCAGACCCCTTATCAACGTGGATAACACACCCATGCTGCTGCAGCGCCTTCATCCAGGACCGAGAAGAGATGGGGAAAAACAAACATCGCGTCAGTCGACTTTAATAAAGATTACATACTCAACATCCCAGAAAATAGCCGAAGCAACCTTATAATGTGTATCACAGTAATGAGTACCACCGAATCCATCAATACACAAACATTACGTTCATTTCTCATTTTCTCTTCAGCGGTTCCACATGTAGTAAAACTGTCCAGAGAGTAAATGTGCTTCACTCAGAAAACTACAGCGCTGTTTCTGTAACTGCTTTACTGATTAGCTTCTAACTAGCAGACGATAACTTAAGTTACAGCTACCTTTAATTCTGCTCGTGAGCTGATGAGATTTCAACTAAAATTATAGATATCATTTGAATTTTAGATGACCCGCAGATTTAGAAATCATTAGATTCATATTAATTCATATATAAAATACTCGACTTCCCTCACCTTGACCACACCGTTTGGTCCAATGCTAACAAGCGGCTTCACTATCCAATAAAAAGCTCAGCGATTGGACGACATCTACCAATCAAAATACGAGATGCTTGTTTTGCTGCCGGTGATTGGAGGTACGTCAAACTGCGCAGAGCCGGTGTTCTGCCAAAAATAGTGATCATCGGAAAGTGATTTCCGATGATTTCCGATGTTTCTATGCGTGTTTGATGTGTAGTATCTTTGCTTGTATGGGTAAACAGACAGTAGTCAACAGGATTTATGAAGGACTTATATATAAAATAAAGAAATGACCCGTTTTGCATGTATCTTTATGACTCCGTGTTATTGTATCTACATTATAATCAATCCAGTCCTTTTTGGCCGCTTCAGATATCTTTATAGAACTGTGATTTTATGTGTTGTAATTTCAGCAGCCGTCTTGGCCAGAGCTGTCTTTAAAGAGACATTTTTAATGTCCGTGACAGTTTTTACCCTGATAAATAAAAAAATAAATAAAAAACCGGAAATCACTTTTTGGCAGGCGGTCATTTTTTGGCACAACACCAATGATTAGAGGAAAGACTAACCCTTCAAAATAAAGATTTCAAAGTTAAGTTAGCATGTGAAAAGCTAAACCTTCTCTGTCAGCGTCCAGATTAACTAAGAATACGCTTTCTATCATAAAAGCTATTGATTTTCACCCTACATCTTTATTTATTTTTTTTTAGATGTCTGTTTCACTTCGGTGCTGCTGTACCTTTTTGTTAAGAAAGGTTTTATTTTGTTAGGTCTGACAGGACATTTAGAGATCGCTTCTCCCAAAGAACTGGAGCATGTTAAACGGAAAAACTTTGACATAAGAAAGGCGTGTGGGAACATTGTTTGCTTGACTTCAGTCGAAAAAGGTAAGCTGGAGACGTGTTTATTCATTTTTCCTGGGAATCTGTCAGTACAGACCTAGTTTAGCGTTTCTTTTGCACTCCATTGTCTTCTTGTATAGTGGATCAGAGCTATACATAGACATGCAAAATGAGAATTGTAACTTTACGTTTAGAAACAGTCTCGTTTTGCAGAGTGTTGTGTCTCACCTTTACATTATGGCGAGTAAATAAGCGAGAAGCAAGTTAAGTAAACAGCGTGAAAATGTTATCTTTCCCCAGGGCCGAGCTTTGGACTTCTTAAAATATAGATATAAGTCCGGTAGGTGTGCAGAGTGTCTGCTTACAAACACTCACTGAGAGGAGGAGCTGACCTTTAACCCAGATTTCTACACTGTGTCCTCGTTTCTATCAGCTGTCAGAGCAAAGCACTAATGATTAAAGAGTCACATGAAATGTGTGACTTTGCATAATTTTCGAACCTTGTTTTAGTGTAGCACTATGATTTCTTTTAACAGGCATGGAAGACAATGACGAAGAGGAGCTCTGCAGTATATACCCTGTAAGTCCTTTGTTGCGCTTCAGTGTCTGAACAACAGTCGTTTGTCCTTAAAGTAGCAGAAATCCCTCTGCTACTTTAATGAAAAATTTCACTACAAGGTGGCAGCACCTGAGCAAAAAGATTTACTGTAGTTTGGTGTAGAAGATGTAATTTCTCTCTATAAAAAATAAGAAAAAAAAAAAGGCCCTCAGATTGCAGCATTAAATTAAATATTCCAAAGTTAAACGATACAATGTACAGTATAAACAAAATATTACAAGTGAAAATAGTCCACGTATCATAAGGAGGAGCTGTAATGATTAAACCACAGATGGACCCACAGAAAGTTTGATGGCCACAGGTAGGAAGGATTCCCTGTGGCGTTCTGTGGTGTATCCTGGTGGCAGGCGTCTTTTGCTGAACCTGCTCCTGTGGCTCTCCAGCATGAGATAGAGAGGGTGCAAAAATATTGAGCCTAAGTTGGACACATCACTCTTTTCTGAAACCTCTGTCAGAGAGTCAAGCTCCACACACACAATATTACTGGTCTTGTTCATTAGTTTGAGTTGGGTGGCTGTGGCTCAGGAGGTAGAGCAGGTCATCTGCTAATTGGAAGGTTGGTGGTTCAGTCCCTGGCTGCTCCAGTCTGCGCGCTAAAGTATCCTTAGGCAAGATACTGAACCCAGAGTTGCTCCTGATGCGTTAATCACAGTGTGAATGTTGGATAGAAAGCACCTACAGTAGATGTAACGAAAAGTGCTTGTGGGGATGGGTAAATGAAGACAAGCGCTTTGATTGCTCAGGTAGAAAAGTGCTATAGAAGAACCAGTTCATTTTACTGCTCTGTTGTTGCTGTGTTTCTTGTTTTTTTTTTGTTTTTTTGTTTTTTTTTGGAATGATATAAACTATATCAAAAAGTATTCACTCATTTGGCTTCACATGCATGAAATTGAGTGACATCCCATTCTTAGTCCAGAGGGTTTAATATGATGTTAGCTCACCCTTTGCAGCTAGAACAGCTTCAACTCTTCTGGGAAGACTTTCCACAAGGTTTAGGAGTGTGTTTATGGGAATTTTTATGGATCTTGTTTTGTGCACAGTCCTGTTGGAACAGGAAGGGGCCATCCCCAAACTGTTCCCACAAAGTTGAGAGCATGAAATTGTCCAAAATGTCTTGATATGCTGAAGCATTAAGAGTTCCTTTCACTGGAACTAACAGGCAGAGCCCAACTCCTGAAAAACAACCCCGCACCATAATCCCCCCCCTCCACCAAACTTTACACTTGGTTCAATGCAGGCAGACAAGTACTGTTCTCCTGGCAACCGTCAAACTTGTCCATTGGATTGTTAAAATGGAGAAGTGTGATTCGTCACTCCAGAGAACACGTCTCCACTGCTCTACAGTCCTGTAGCAGTGTGCTTTACACCACTGCATTTGACGCTTTGCATTGCACTTGGTGATGTAAGGCTTGGATGCAGATGCTCGGCCATGGAAACCTATTCCATGAAGCTGTTCTTGAGCTACTCTGAAGGCCACGTGAAGTTTGGAGGTCTGTAGCGATTGACTCTGCAGAAAGTTGGTGACCTCTGCGCACTACACTCCTCAGCATCTGCTGACCCCGCTTTGCCATTTTACATGGTTTGCCACTCCATAGCTGAGTTGCTGTTGTTCCCAATTGCTTCCACTTTGTTATAATCCCACTGACAGTTGACTGTGGAATATTTAGAAGTGAGGAAATTTCACAACTGGACTTGTTGCACAGGTGGCATCCTATCATGGTACTACGCTGGAATTCGCTGAGCTCCTGAGAGCGATCCATTCTTTCACAAATGTTCATATAAGCAGTCTGCATGCCTAGGTGCTTGATTTTATACACCTGTGGCCATGGAAGGGATTGGAACACCTGAATTAAATTATTTGGGGGGCTGAGTAAATACTTTCAGCAATATAGTGCACACTATTTGATTCATATAGTCTGAGATGCATTATTTTGATTTATATACTCAAGATAACACTTTAGGGCTGGAGCCCTGTACTTTACACTACTTCGTCTACTTTTATATTGTACTCTACACTATATATACTTTGTGCCTGTGCACCTTTTATTTTATTACCTTATCATTTGTGTTAATGGTTAAGCTCTGGCAGTTCTGTGGCCTGTCATTTGTAGAATTTAAAGGGTTTATACCACATACACCTCCTAATTAGTGAGATTTACGGCTGATTTTGACAGCACAAACTGCCCTAGGTTGCACCTGGCAGCATTATTAATTGCCGCCAGGTGCAGATCTGTCAACAGGAGTGTGCTGATGATGAATGGTGCGAGGTTATGGAGCTGCCAAAAGAACTAAGAAAGCTGCCAAGAAATGATGTAACTCGAGTGTCAAGTTTTGTAACAGGGAAGCAAAATCTTGCAAACTGACACGTTGATCAACGTTAAACCATCAATAAGCACATTTAAACTGTGTAACTTTAAAAAAAAAAAAAAAACATATATGAATACAAACTGGGAAACAATTGGTGTCTAAAGTTAGACACAATATAAAACTAAGATTTGGAAAGTTATATAACAAAAGGAGGAGAAGCGAGGCCACAGTCTCTGGTGGCCTTACAGTGTACACCCTTTTTGCTTTCTTTAGTGTGTTTGTTGAACTTGTTATTCAATAAACAGCTTGAATCAAATTCTGTCCCCCCCCCTCCCCCCAAGTGTTTGGCCCTAATCTGAATATACATCTTTTTGACCTGAAGAAATTCTGCTAATTCCTTAACATTTATAACCCGACAGCTACCCTCACAGCTGATTTAGACTGCTGCGGGCAATCTTTGTATAGCTTATGGCATAGCCTACGTAAGTGGCCAGCACAGTTGGCAGCATTCGTGCTTGTGTGGTGTTAATTACAGCGCTGTGAAAAAGCATTTACCTCTTTCCAGATTTCTTAGTTTTTTTGCAGGCCTGGGTGTGGCTAGTGAAATTGAATTGCTTTCCAATTGTCTAACATTAAAATTTGTTTGATCTGAAACATGTAAGTATGACAAATATTTAAAACCCTAAGAAATCAGGAAGGGGGCAAATACTTTTTGATGGCGCTGTAACTTGGGGTCGTGCCTGAGTGCTTTATGCTACAACAGAAAAAATAAAATGCGGTGACTTTTTTTTCCTTCCTGGGTTCCCACTCTTTATGGTCAGTTTTGATATTTACTGTATTCATCCCTCAAAATTTTAAACTTATTTATACACTTAACCCTCACATCTGCTCAGATAGTTTGGCAATCTCTCTCCATGTATTCTCACAACTGTGAGTCCTGAATATTGATGATCATTATTCTCTCACCGCTCTGTTCAAGAACTGCAGTGAAAAAAGTACCTGGAAATGCATGTTTGGGTCAGAGCAAGACTTAAAAGATAAGAATGGGGGGAAACAAAATAAAATAGAGAAAAAAACATCAAGAATAAAATAAATAAATAGGAGTAGCTGCCACAGGCTGCATGCAGGATGTTGCGTGTGCCCAGTATTATATTCTTTGAGGTATGTTTAAAAAATATTTTGTATTGCTATCTTGAAGGGCGAGTTGTAATAATTAGATAGTTTCAGTGTTAATTTTGATTTAAAAAAACTTCACACTCTGTACTTTTCTAGCTACATCCATTATGTATGACTGCTGTGAGAGCACAGCCTGTCTCACATTCACCTGTGAGGCATCTCATCTCCTTTGTATTGTCTCTAATGTTACAGAAGCTGGTTCCACTGGAGAGGCTTAAGGCCACAATGGAGCAGTTTGTGGAGGACAGGACAGAAATCAATATGGTAAACACTGGAAGCTGGTTCCTAATGTAAATGATGTGTGCTTCTAAATACCACAGCATACCTCAGAAATAGTAAATGCATGCAAACAGTGACAGTGCCTGAATACTTTATGACTGTATATTTAAATACACCAGAACAAAATAATGTTATTTGTATATCTGTTTGTCTTTAAAGGTACTCATTGTATTCAGAATTGTGTTCAGAAGTTTAACTAAAGTTTTTTCCAGAACATTAGTTTTCCAATAAGTAAAAGAAATAAGAAAATGTAGTTTTTGGCCTGACAAATATAGTCTTTAACAGACAAAAGCTACAAACTGCTTTGTTTTTAATGAAATTAGCAACAGGTGCACTAGAGGGGCAACAATGAGACAACCCCCAAAACAGGAATGGTTTTAAAGGTGGAGGCCACTGACATATTTCTCTGCTCATCTTTTCTGACAGTTTTTTTTTTTCACTAGTTTTGCATTTGGCTAGGGTCAGTGTCACTACTGGTAGCATGTGGTTATACCTGGACCATACAGAGGTTGCACAGGATGGCACATCAACAGATGCTATTGCCAGAATGTATGCTGTGTCTCCCAGCACAGTCTCAAGGGCATGGAAGAGATTCCAGGAGGCAGGCAGTTACTCTAGGAGAGCTGGACAGGGCCGTTGAAGGCTCTTAACCCATCAGCAGGACCGGTATCTGCTCCTATGTGCAAGGAGGAACAGGATGAGCAGTGCCAGAGCCCTGCAAAATGACCTCCAGCAGGCCAGACTTTGTGCGTGTGGCCTGAGGACCCGATGTCCTCTAGTGGGTTCTGTACATACTGCCTGGACCATGGAGCCTGATTGCCATTTGCCATAGAATACCAGAATTGGCAGGTCAATCACTGCTGCACTGTGCTTTTCACAGATGAGAGCAGGTTCACCCTGAGCACATGTGACAGACGTGAAAGGATCTGGAGAAGCCGTGGAGAATGATTTGCTTCCTTTAACATCGTTCAGCTTGACCGGTTTGGTGGTGCGTCAGTGATGGTCATATCCGTGGAGGGATGCAGGTTCTTCTACAGGCTAGGCAACGGCATGCTGACTGACTGATCAGGTATCGAGTTAAAATCCTTGGTCCCATTGTCAGATCCTACACCGATGTAGTGGGTACTGGGTTCTTCCTGGTGCACAACAATGCCCGGCCTCATGTGGTGAGAGTATGCAGACATTTCCAGGAAGATGAAGGAATTGACTGACTGACTGGGCCCCACCTAAATGAGCCTGACCTAAATCCCATAGAACACCTTGTTTTGGTCCATCCAATGACACCAGATTGCACCTCAGGCTCTCCAGGAGCTCAGTGATGCCCTGGTCCAGATCTGGGAGGAGATCCTCCAGGACACCATCCATCATCTCATTAGGAGCATGCCCCAGCATTGTCAGACATGGATACAAGGGTGCTTTCCAAATTACTGAGTACCATTTTGAGTTGCTGCACTGAATTTTCATCAAAGTGGACTAGCCTGCTGCATCATTTTTTTTCACTGAGTTTTGGGGTGTGTTTGAATTAAGCCCTCTGTAGGTTGATAATTTTAATTTCCATCAAATGATGAGGCATTGTTTTGTATAGATATCCACCACCTGTTCTGGCAGAAACCCTATGCTGTTAGTCCTCTTTATAAGCTAACATTAGCCAACTACATGGCAAACATTAGCCAAACAGCTCTGATTTTACCAGTTTAGAAATTCAGCCACATCATTGATTCCTTTACTTCTTCTTCAGAGGTGGAAAGCAACTCTTGTATTGTTCTTGTTTTTATCATTTCTTTTCATTGTAACTGGGTATGATTTCTGTCTGGAAGTTGGAGCTGGTGGTGCTTCAGTCCCACTTTACTGTCCCATTCACTAGAATACCTTCCACAGTTCCACTTCAGCCATGCAGACCTTAAGACTGCGATTCCAAAAACACATCAACATGTTGATTTTCCAACAAGGGGAAACAATACACAGGACCGGGTCTACACAACCCTACAAAGTTTCACCTTAACCTCTCTGACCACATCACTGTCATGCTAATGCCAGCATACAGACCTCAAGTGAAAGCCACCAAAACTGTTCTCAAGAAGGTTCATGCATGGCCAGAGGGGGGCACCACAACACTTAGGACTGCTTTGACACAATAGCCTGGAACACGTTTAAACAGGCAGGCGCTTACAAGAATACACAGAGACCGTCACTGCCTACTTCTCCAAATGTACTGATAATATGACAGACACCAGGACATCACCATATGGGCGAACCAGAAGCCATGGCTGACAGGGGAAGTTTTCAGGCTACTTGGGTCCGGGAATGCTGCTTTCAAATCTGGTGATGCAGCCAGTGTGGGAGTAGTCAGGGTTAGCCTGTCACACGGTATTAGAAAAGCCAAACACCAGGTCACCAGAATGATAATCACATGTTTCAGGGACAGTAGAGACACAAGGAGTCTGTGACAGGGGATTCAGACCATCACTGACTACAAACACACTTCCTGTCGTTGTCGCATGCCTGTGTCAGATCTCTCAGCTAATAGACAAAAACACCACACCCGTACAGAAGACTCCACCCACACCAGGTCCTGTGCCTGTCACCAGCCAGAGTGAAGAAATCTCTCTCCAGGATCAACACTTGCAAAGCAGCTGATCCAGACAACATACCTGGTCGTGCATGGAAAGACTGTGCAGAGGAACTCAAAGATGTCTTCAGATAATGTGGTGCTTCAGAGCCACCACATTATACCAGTACCAAAGTAGGCATCCCCATCCTGTTTCACTGACACCCCCCCCCCCCCCCCCAATCATCATGAAGTGCTTTGAAAAGCTATTCATACACCACATCAAATCCAAATACAGCTTCAAGAATGCTTGTACACCTCATATATATATTTATACACAGCAATAATTATATATAGGTTTAACACATCTTGCAATACCTCACAATTGCTATCATATCTCTATCTCTTATTTTTAGAGCTCTCTATTTGATTTTATTTTTATTCATTCTTGTTGGACACCAGGAGGTGGGTGGATTAGGGGCAAGTGACATTTAGATTCTGTGTATGTCCTGTGCATATTGCAGAGTTGACAATAAATTTGACTTTGATGCATCTGCCTTGCTGTCATTCCTCTTTCTCTCTGCTTAGACTCAGGGCAGAGTGGATGCTATATGTCCTTGCTACTCCATCATGTGTATAAAAATTAATATTGAAAGTATTGTTTGGTGCTATAAGTTAAGCTTATATATTCTACATAACACATACATTATAGGTGTAATGTTGTAAACTTATCAATTTACAATGAGTACCTTTAAAATGTGTTTAGGTTTAACTTTTTTAGAAATGAAAGTGTTTTTGTATTAGTTACACTCCCCTCCAAAGGTATTGGAACAGTGAGGCCAATCCATTTATGTCTGCTGTAGACTGAGACAAAATGTTTCTGTAGATTTCGGACTTCATCATACTGCTGCCATCATGCATGACATCATCACTGAAGATTAATGAGCCCATCCCAGAAGAAGCCATGCAAACATATGAGCTTGTATGTTTGGGCTCATGAGCAGATCCTTGTTTTCTCCAAACCTTAGCCTTTCCGTCACTTTGGTAAAGGTTCATCTTTGTCTCATCAGTCCATAAAACATTTTCCCAGAATTTCTGAGACTTGTCTCTATATTTCTTGGCAAATTCCAGCCTGGCCTTCCTGTTCTTCCCGCTAATTAGTGATTTGCATCTTCTGGTGAAGCCTCCGTGCTTTTGTTCATGTTGGTCACTCCTCTAACTGAAAATCCAGAGTCTACACAGGCAAAACAAATCTGAAACTGAGCGTAGCCATTCAGCGCTATTTATTGTTTGAATAATCAATGTAACAGGACACACCTGGGCAGCAAAACACACCTGTCAGTCTCATGTTCCAATACTTTTGCTCACAAGAAAAAATAATGGCTTCAGACAAAAGGTGCTATCTTCTGAACTGTCTATCAAATCCAGATGTAAATATCTGGAAATAAAAGCTGAGCTGTTGATCTTTTGTCTCATATTCATTTTTTTAATGTCAAACCCAAATGTTTCCAGTCTACAGATAAAGGAATTGGCTTCACTGTTCCAATACTTTTAGAGGGGAGTGTATGCTGTCATTTCCTTAACTGAAGATGGCTGTTTTTCTTCCAGTGGACGGCTGTGCTGATCGGAGCTGTGGTGGTCGTGTCTGTCATTGGAGTTGTCGTTTTCCTCCTTTACAGAAGATACAAACTGTCAAGTCAGTGTTCTGCACTCTCTGCAGCTCGTGCTGCTTCGTTCTATCTAAAAATATTCAGTGTTCAACAAGTAATTCAAAAATGCACCCACAGTGATAGTGTTAGCTAGCCTACAACTGATTTGACTGTTTCAGCTGATGATTGTTGTTAAAGTATTACTGCAGGTAGTTTTAATGATTTGTCCTTGTTTCAGAGATGACATCAAATTCATGCATATTTGCATAATAGCTTATTAAAACTTTATGAATATACTCAGATACTATTTGTACTTTTTGTCTTTTTGTGTATCCATGTGCACACAAGAGACAGACTTATTTGAATTAGGGTGCTGGACAAACTGTCCAGAAGTTAATTTAATTAAAGGTAATGATAAACAGAAATGTCTTCAGCCCTGATTAAAACAAAAAGGGTAAAAAGACAGAATTAGAACAGCGCTGCAGCAGAAATGGCACAGTAAGCAGACATTTTGTAGATGCCCTGAGACTAGTTCCTATTGATGTAGCAGTGTTTTATAAATAGTTACATTTCAGAGTCAGTTTTTCAGCTCTGTGCTGATAGCAGACAGATCTTACAGAGGCTATGTGGTTGTTTCAGAGGAGGCCGGCGTCCCCCACTACCGCTTCAGGAAGAGAGACAAAGTGATGTTTTACGGCCGAAAGATAATGAGAAAGGTCAGTCCCTTCTTGATGCACCTTTTGAGGGGCCCATGTCTCCCGGCAGCACTACATCTTAGTGCTTTCTGTCTAACAATGAATACATCAGGACCAACTCAGGGGTTCAGTATCTACCCCAAAGATACTTTAGTATGCAGACTGGAGCAGCCTGGGATCGAACCACCAACCTTTCGATTAGTAGATGACTTGCTGTGCCTCCTGAGCCACAGCCGCCCCTGCAGACAAACATGCATCACCCAATTCATGACTCCAAATTTCGAGGCCTCACCATTAGAGTTTTGGCCACCGCAGTGTTAGTTTTTGGAACCAGAAGTAACCGTATTTATACAAGACTGCAGAGTGCTGAGTTATCAACTAATGCTAGCAAGAATTTTTACCAAGTTGCATTTGTAAGTCCAAAAATTTCTAAATTTCACCCACCAAAACTGAAGTACAAACTTGCTGATGATGATGTAGGCCTGTATCTTACAACAAGGCATATTATGTGCCAGATAAATCCAGAAGGCACCAGCAGCACAAACACAGTCAAGAGGTTCAGTTCAGTGACTCAGACTCAGCTAGCAGCTAGGCCATTTTAACGTGGGAGTCTATGGGGACTGACCATAGACTGTGCAAAAGATAGGTGTAGCCAATGTGAAACCTAGAAGTGAATGTGAATGAGTGGTGGCAGATCTGTGTAGGGAACTGCACAATCATTGGGGAATGACTTGTCCATCACATGTCGATAGCCAATGAGCGTATCCTGGATAATCCTCCAGGATATATAATAACCTCCAGGATTATCCAGGATATGCTCATATGTATCTGTCTATATTAGTATTCATATTATTGTCAGAAAGCCTTAGTTTGCCTTCTGTAAAGCATCATGTTTCTCTTTCTTGCTGTTGCAGGTTCAGACGCTGTCCTCGGTTCCTGCTTCTAACTCAAACCCAGCCACGCGGCAGCGAGTGAGGAAGAGGACCAAGGTTCTTTCTATAGCTCGCAAGTGAGTCCCTGTGTAGAAGAAAAAAACCTGAAGTATGAAACACAAAAACAAAACAAAAACTGTATGATGAATGTGGTTTGGATGCACGTGTCTGTCTGGTTTAGGATCCTGCGCATTCGTAGGGAGCCCCCCACCCTGCAGCCCAAGGAGCCTCCTCCCTGCCTGCTGGAGGCTGACCTCACTGAGTTTGATGTGCAGAGCTCCCATTTACCCTCTGAAGTGCTGTACATGTTGAAAAATGTCAGGTCAGTCGAAACATAACTTTCCTCATGCAGCATCAAACTCACAGAGTAATGTAATTTGTAGAGCTAAAAATGTCCTATTTTTGTCATCTTTTCTTTATTCTATGTGAAATGTCTTATAAGCCATCATTCACCATATTATCTCTTAGAAATGAAAAAAAAGTTGAATGGAAATCATTAAAAGTAATGTGATAACATATGGTACCTTCATTTTGTACATAACAGAACACTTATACAGAATACACTTATCACCTGTTGGGGTGGTCTGTGTGGGCACACCCGCTTGGGAAAAGCTGTGAGTTTGCCTTGCCCACACAGCCCCACAGCTCATTCACACCTGCCCACTGTGGGCCCACACATGCATGTTTTCTGGATCTGCGGGTTCAGGTGGCAAAGGCAGAATTTTAAGCACTCTGAACTGATGTCTGAGCTCCTCATGGAACTTTCTGAGTGTGAATTCTACTCTATTGAATTCAATTCTACACTATATAATTGGACCTTTAAATCCAACTTGCTGTTACCAGTAATTACAGGTGTTACCAAATCTAGCATTATGGGAAACCTTAAAGAGAACCTGGAAAGAAAGGATAGATCACTGTAATGATTCATCTGTGCTGTCACAATCAGAATCACACCTATTCAACACCGACTATGTAGCATGGTTATCCCAGCTAGCAGTAACTATGCCGTGTACATGCAGGGTCCTCGGACACTTTGAGAAACCTCTCTTCTTGGAGCTGTGTCGTCACATGGTGCTGATCCAACTGCACCAGGGCGAGGGACTCTTCCGACCCGGTGACACTGATGACAGCATTTATGTGGTTCAAGACGGCCGACTGGAGCTGTGCATCCACGAGAGTGTAAGAACCCTCACAGCTTCACAAAAATCATCAAAACATTTTTGTTGTACTGGTACTCTCTTTTGTTTGCTGTTGTGTGCACGTAGTTGGATCAGGATGTACTGAACATGTATTGGTTTACACCTCAAACTCTAGACTTACTGGGCTTTTACTGGACTCTTTTTTAAAATTTGATCTAATATTACTGTTTTTTTTAATCATTTACCAGCGTGTAAGGCTGCCACATTCTTGTAGGGGATGACACTGACTAGTAATTCTAAGAGCCGTCGTGGAGCCCTCTGAGAGCTGAAAAAAATTAAAGATTTTGTTACACCAAAAAAACCAAAGATTTCAAAGACACTTCATTTTCTAAAACTTTGTACTTAAACTCATCAGCAGGTTCTCTGTCTTCCAGAACCTTCAAATTTCAAGGATTTTAAAATAAATTTCTTTAGATCATAAAGTTGTTTGGTCAGTGTGATAAGTCCAAACTATTACACAGAACATTTAAACACCGGCGTTGTTCATATGTCACATTTCACAGCCATAAGCTGCATTTGGAAGTGTTAAAAGATAACTATATTACTAAATTGTTTTCAGTTGTGTAGCTTGTTTTGACCACCCACCTATCCCACGTAGTGATATGACCATGAAAGTTGAGCCAAAACGCACTTTTTGAGGGTGTGAAGTCTCATTTTGAAACCTCAAGATGAGGAGTACCACTGCAGTTTTTTTTAATTCTACATTGTTCACATTAAATAGGTGCAGTTTTGTTGTTGAAACTGTGACATATCCCATGATGCTGATGCACAAAGTCAGTTATAGCTGAACGAAAACTAGTTTTTGGCAGTAAACCTGTGTTGTGACGCTTGGAGTGGGTATGAAATTGATTTGGTTGCAGAATCAGGCAAATTTAAGAAGATATTTTAAATTTTGAAATATTAAAAAGTACAACATTTTGACCTACCCCTCTGTGTTTGAAGGGCCTTTAAGTCAAAATTATGTTCATAAGGTAAAATGTAAAAAAGTTACTCCACAAAAAAAAAAAAAAAAGCTGATTTATTTTTCCTTGAATGATCCAGTTGTACACGGCTCGAAAAAAATTAAAGGAATACTTTGCAAACAAATCAGATCTTAATGAGAAAAAGATCGTGCTGGATATCCATACTGATATGGACTGGGTAATGTTTTAGGAATGAAAGGATGCCACATTGTTTAATGGAAAGGAAAAGTAACCTACAGAGGGCTGAATTCAAAGACACCCCAAAAATCAAAGTGAAAAAATGATGTAGCGGGCTAGTTCATTTTGCTGAAATTTCATTGTAGCAACTTGTAATGGTAGTTTGTATGGCCCCCGTGTGCTTGTATGCATGCCTGACAACATTGGAACAGCGATGGGTGGTGTCCCAGGGGTTCTCCTCCCAGATCTGGACCATGGCACCAGCGTAGGGTCTGACAATGGGTCCAAGGATTTCTGTTGCCTAGCCTGTTGCCTTAGAGGTCTGTGCATCCCTCCAGTTATGCTGAACGATGTTACAGGATATTTTCTCTTTTTTTGGACTGTTCCCTGTAAAGCCTAGAGATGGTTGTGCTGGAAAATCCCAGCAGTTCAGCGGTTTCTGAAATACTCAGACCAGGCCATCTAACAAGCAGTTGAACAGATGTTCCTAACACAGAGGCCAGTGAATGTATATTATTGATATAAACTATATAAAATGGACAGACACACTGGGACCATGGTTTGTTGACTCTGCATTTCAAAGCCTCATTGTTACCTTTATGGCTGCAGTCGTATTTATTTGCACACAGAATGTCCAACACTTTAATATTGATTGCCAGAGCTGAGAATGGAAATACACATGCTGGAGTGGTTGTTGCTGTTTTGGCTGTTTTTCTGCTCATGTTGTTCTGATTGTGTTTATTACTGCAGGATGGCACGGATGCTGTAGTGAAGGAGGTGCTGCCTGGAGACAGTGTTCACAGCTTGCTCAGCATCCTAGACATCATCACTGTATGTGTGCAGTTCCTCCTCTTCTTCAGCTTCATATATCATATACCTCTAATTAAGGATTTTTTTAAAATTATTTTGCATTTGCATTTTCTAAATGAGCATTTTCTTACTTTTATAAAGCATTTAACACCCCCACTGCTCTGTATTATCTATTTTTCAGGGCTACCCAGCACCTTATAAGACAGTGTCTGCGAGAGCTGCAGTTCCCTCAACTGTCCTGCGCCTTCCAGCTGTGGCATTTCAGTCAGTGTTTGAGAAGTATCCAGAAACTCTGGTTCGCGTCATTCAGGTAAAGTGTCCACAGGAAAAAAGAAGCATTTCATTCATTAACGGGGCTGCAGACACTACATGTGTGACCTCCACCAGTGAATAGCATGCAGCAAAGCACAGCCAGCTGTTGAAAATGTATCCTCACTGCATTGCATAAAAACTGAATTTTCTCTGTCATGTTTCCTTCCTGTCTGTAGATCATAATGGTGCGGCTCCAGAGAGTCACCTTTCTTGCCTTACACAACTACCTTGGCCTTACCACTGAGCTCTTCAACCCGGTACTGTTCTTTTACTAGCCACTGCTCCAGGCTGTAATCTGTGACATGAATAGTGCAGAAATGTTTTTGATTGGATAATCTCTCACAGGTGTCTCGTGTCATGTTGCCGTCTGGAAACTTTGTAGCTCAGAAAGTGGTTAACTTTTTGTTTTTGAGCCCTACCTTTGTTTCTGCCATTGTTTTTAAGTTTTTGAGGGTTTTCTTCAGATCCACGTGTTATTCCATGAGGTAAAAGTCATCATTGATGGTGACAAGTACCCTAACCCAGCCTTCATGCTGTCAGAATATGAACATTGTTCTCCCAAATCTAGGGAAACCCTTTATTTTTCACCAAAACATATAGTTGTGGTTAGGGTTACCTAGGGAACCCTCTGAGGTCTTACAAGGGTTTAGATTTTGGGAGTAGACAGGGTTGGTGTTAAGGTTAGAGCAGGTCAGATACAGAACCCTCCAGGTAGCCTGTCCTATTAAAATATGTGGGTTTTGGCTTTTAAAAGTTGTTCTCATGTGTCTTGAAAATCAGAGGGAAAAAAACAACATTCGGACACACATCACAAACTACAATATTTTTTAAATAAAAATCAATTAATTTCCTTTTCCTAAATAAGTCATTTTTGTTTTGCTGCAAAGTTTAAGGTTAGTTGTCATCATCAATGAAGACTTAAACCTCAGAAGGTTAAAGAATATTTATATATAAAAAGGTGACTTTGTTGATTTATCTGTGTGTAACAGGAGAGCCAGGCTATCTCCTTAGTGTCTGTGGCAAACGTTCTGTGTGAGACTCATCCACACAAAGGCTTCCGTAGGCAGCAGTCTCATTCTGATGATCTGGGATCTGAAAAAGCTGACGCAGGTTAGAAATAACAGCTTTTTCTCCACATGTTCATTACGAGGTTTAAGTCATGTGTTTCCAGTAATGTCCAGTAATGCGGTCTGTTTTTTGATGTGCTTTAGTGGAAAAGTGCAGCCTCGCGTCCATGTCTGCATCAAAATCCAAGAGATCTCGCTCTCTCTCCAACCCATCTACTGTTACAGGTATATGCACATGCAATATCATTGTACACATATAAATACAAATAAATACGATGTGGTTCTTCTGGCCTCATCAGGCGGTTACCTCGAGCACGCACTAGGGCAGTTTACAACTGAGTGTGAAGTGGCCGGGCTGAGAATCAGCACCTCCAGGTCACAGACCATGGTCCTGACCCAAGTGAAGGAGGTTTAGTAACTTGTTCTTGTTCACAAGTGAGTGGACAGTGGAGCAGAAGATTGCAGAGAGATTGGCACTGTGTCTGCAGTGGTGTGTAGATCTGGTCTGTTGTGGGAAAGAGAGAGAGACAGGGTGAGAAGCTTGGTAATTCAGGAGGGTCTTAGAGTAGAGCCACTACTACTGGATATCAAAAGGAGCCAGTTGAGGGGGTTTGGGCATCTGACCAGAATGCCTCCTGGAACCCTCCCAGGTGAGGTGTTTCAGGCATGTCCCACCAGGAGAAGGCACAAGGGCAGAACCAGGAATCTTATTCACACAAGAATCCATCTTATCAGGCTATTGGCTTGTAGCTGAACCACAGTTGGTTTAAACCAGTCTGCGTTCAATGAGAAACTACTGGCTAATGTTGTAGCATTTATGAGCATGTTTTAGGTGTGATACTAACCCCTAATGAATAATAACTCTGATTTTTTTTTTTTTTTTTGCAGGGGAAATGTCAGCTGACTTCAGCAGTGCATATGTTCCAGCTGCCAAAGAGGAGACGGTGTCTCATAGTCCTGTCAAGGTCTCTGGATAGGAATTCTCTTTGTTACACTTTCAGGGAATTGCTGGTTTGAATCTGTGTGTTTAACATCAGGCATACAGGACATCCAACTGCGCATGCATCATACCATATATGCACACACATGGTTATTAGAATGAGTGTGTCTCTCACACGTATTGTGCTGTGTGGTTTTGTGTCTTTATCTCCTCAGTCTATTCTGAAGAAGAGTGTGACAGTGCAGCAAACTCCGTCTGCTGTGTACCATTACAGTGATGCAGGAGGAGGAAGTGTCTACCATAATAAAGTCAATGCCATTTTCCAAGCTGCTAAAAAGGACCTGCTGCAGGTCATCCAGTTACAGGTAGCTTACAGTGAAGAAGATACATTTCTACATTAACTGAAAACAAATAAAGAGATCTGATTTTTAGGCAATAGTGCAATTCAAAGATACATTTTATAAATCCCACAGTTTTTGTAATTTTGAGTCTTGACTACTTAGAAGGTGAACTGTCATCTCTGTGTGTTCTTCCACAGGACCCCAATCTGCTGGATGGGAGGGTGAATCTTCGCCAGGCCAAAGCTGGATGTGTTGTTGGCCACCAGGGAGACCAGGTCAGTTTAACATGTTACTGACAAGAAACCTTCTTCTTCTTATGTAGCTCTTTAAGGCTCTTTAAGGTAATTTTAAAAAAGTAACATTCCTAAATTTGACTGTTTTTGTGTGAGACTCAAGGGAAGTAACCAAAGTTTATTAAACTAAATTTAGGTTTTAAAGGTGCGCTGTGGCGGTGCTCTTTCGTAAATTGTCTTTGGCCAAATTTTGTTAACCAGCCTCACAACTGGCGAGATACATAAAGGGCGTGGTCTGGCAGAAGCTCCAGCATGTTGATGTGGGTCATGGTTGGTGGTGGGCTCCAGTTCTCCCTGGAGTTAATGTCAGTGTTGCTGCACAACTTTTTTTTTTTTTTTTTTTACCATTTTGTTTTCTTAGTCACTTGTGTTAATTCGGACTATACAGTGAAATTGTATAGTCCTAATTAACCACTAAGTCCACTTGTACGTAACATGAGGACTTTTATAATGAGTAAGGATTATATTGCAGATTTATTATCAGCTCAGAATAAAATCTGAGTTGTGGATCTGTGGACAAAAATGCATCTGTCAGCCAGTACCTGTGAAACATCTACTGTGATCAACATTTTGTCCTTGTCAGGTTAATTAGATTTAGATTAGGATTCCAGCTTCAAATGAAAATTCAAGGTGGGTAATTAATGACAGCAGACAGTATAACAAATCTTAAAATTGAAACTTTTATACTATCTATGATTATGACAGTGTAACCAAAGCTGATTAAACTGAATGTTCTCTCCCCTCCTTTTTTTTTTTATGATAAGTGTTATGATCCACACCATTGCTCATGATCTCATGAGTGGAACATCCTCAGTTTGTTTCCATTACATTAACCGTCTTCCTTTTTCTTCTGCACCTCATTTCCAGGATGTTAGCGTGGCATTTGTCATCTCGGGGGTACTCCATGTCTATCAGCGTATGATAGATCGTGAGGAGGAGAGCCTGCTTTTTGTCACCCACCCCGGGGAGTTGGTAGGTCACCTGGCTGTCCTCACAGGGGAGCCCCTCATCTTCACAGTGCGAGCGCACCGAGACTGCACCTACCTCTCCATATCCAAGGCTCACTTCTACGAGTATGACAGAGCACATGCAAAAAGCAGTCATTTTGTTTGCGCTTCTCTCAGCTTAACCACTAGGATACGAATAAACCTGAGGTTTTTTTTAAACTTTGCAGGATTATGCGTGAAGAGCCCAGGGTGGTGCTAAATGTAGCTCACACTGTGGTGAAGAGGATGTCGCCATTTGTTAGGCAGATCGACTTTGCCCTGGACTGGATGGCTGTGGAGGCTGGCCGTGCTGTCTACAGGTATTTTTACTAAAACAGTTGATGTGCGAGCAGCATAAACTACAGTTACACTCAGTAAACTTTATTAATCCATGGAAAAACGTTTGAGCTTAGTTAACTGTGATGGCGTTAGAGGAACTAGAATGAAGATCAAAGAACATAAAGACATCTATCATGTCATACTGTCATGATCGTGCATGTAAAGTGAGAGCAATACTATAGGTCATATGAGACTTACTAATTTACTGTAGGGTCTTTACCTTACAATATTATTGAGTTGACTGTTGTTTGTGATTTGGCGCTATATTAATAGAATTGAACTGAACTGAACTGAACTGAATTGAACTGAACTGAACTGAACTGAACTTGTCCATCTGCAGTTTGCACTGGATGTCCTCCACTGCAATCAGAGCAACCACTGAACTGAATTTTGTTTTGAGGAAGAACATGATTATCCATGATGTAATCACAGATATATATCAATACTGCGAGTTGTCATAACAGGGCTTCCAAGAACAGCAACTAAAAGCAGTTGTGGTGACTTTGAAGTGGGAACTTTATGATCAGACCTTATAAATGTATGAATAAAACATATCCTTATGATTTATATTAAAAGACTTCTTTTTTCCTTTTATGATTTACTGGTTGCTTTTAGACAGGGAGACAAGTCAGACAGCACTTTCATCGTCCTCAGTGGCCGTCTGCGCTCTGTCATTGCAAAGGATGATGGAAAAAAGGAGCTCGCTGGGGAATATGGCCGTGGGGATCTAATTGGTGTGGTGAGTTGTTGAAAATATGACTTCCTGTATAAGTTTGGGAAAATGTTTTAGGAAAAAAAGGAAAAGACATGGAAAAGTATTTTGTACCATAGCATTTCTTTCATGGCTTTACAAGGTTGAGGCCCTGACGCACATGAACCGAGCCACCACGGTCCATGCTGTTAGAGACTCAGAGCTGGCCAAGCTCCCTGAAGGAGCTCTGAACTCCATCAAGAGGAGGTATCCTCAGGTTGTCACTAGGCTGATTCATCTGCTGGGACAGAAGATCCTCGGAAACATGCAGCAGGTCACCGGACCCCTGGCTGGTAATCTTTTATTTTTATTTATTTTGTTTGTATATATTTTGTGTGTTGGGATGGAACTGAATTGATCTATTCTGCCTGACTGATTGTGATGAGGGAAAGATCACTGATGGAGAAACATTCCAGAGACTTCTAGAGGTGAACTGAAGCTCTTCTGACAGCATATGGTGGCCAAAGACCCACGATATTACCTGTAATTTGTCAGTTGGATTAGAAATGTAAACCATAGACTATTGAAAAGATTCCGATGGCTTTCAGGTCTGAAAAGTGAAGCCTGCACACAAGTTCCTTACACCTGCATTCTTTTTAATGTTCAGGAGAAGGGGACTTGCCCATTTGCAAAGACTTCCAGTCTAAAAGTGTGTGTAATTGTATGTAAGTCTGAGGGAAAACTGGGCTTTTTTTTTGCTTTGGCATCATTTTGGGGAGTGTGTGTGTGTCTGAGAAACTCATGTCACATGCCAGAAGCATGAGAGCTGGCAACTGGAAACTGAAACACCATAAACAATATAAAGAAGACTAAATTGCATATGTAAAATATCTAATGGCAGAAACTTTTCAGCTCATAGTTTGGGGCTCCACACGCCTACAAGTAAGTGGGATGCTGGGAATCCAGCCTCCAACCTGTCCACTGTGGCCATCCTGCCTGTGTCGGAGGAGGTTCCACTCACTGCATTTACTCTGGAGCTACAGCATGCACTCTGCGGCGTTGGTATACACACACACACACACACACAGTTCTTGAACAGGTTGCATAAAACAATTTACTACCTTATTATATTTGTTAAAAAAAAATCATAATTAAATGTCATACTGATTTTTGTGAAAATGTAGTAATATTTGAGTATTAAAGCAGTAATAAACACAGATAAGCCACATCATTAAAACAGATAAAGGGAATAACAGTCATTATCCCAATATTACTTATACACTGTATGGATTATTCTGAATATCCCAGAGAGCTTGAAGCTGTAAAATAGTGGCCACACTGTTAAGTCTCAACAACTTGAGGCAGGTCCTGAGGGCTGTTCTTGGTGCAAAGTGGTCCAAACAGTGCACTGACTAACAATGTTTGTGTGAAGAAAAGGCTTCTCGTTTGGAAGCACCTATACCCGTCTAGAACTATACATGAACAGTTTGTTCAACACTGTCATTAAGAGCAATTTTACATGTGCTTTCTAAAACATCTTTTCATTACTTGCTTTCTGTTTTCTACAGGTCCCACTCTACTCTTGACCAGTGACATCATAAAGCAGCGACTGGGTTCTGCTGCTCTGGACAAGTAGATAATTGAAATAAATAGGGCTGTAGTTGAAAATAATTTCAGTCATATTTTCTTTGGTTGATCTAACTTTGATTCAGTGACATGTTTGTACCTCATCTCTCAAAGCGTCCATGAGTACCGTCTGTCCAGTTGGCTTGGCCAGCAGGAAGACATCCATCGCATTGTCCTATACCAGTCTGATCCCAGCCTCACACCTTGGACCCAGCGCTGCATCCGCCAGGCTGACTGCATCATCATTGTGGGACTGGGTGAGCAGGAGCCCACAGTGGGTGAGGTCAGTGCAAATTCACTCACGCATCTTCCAGCTCAATTTTTAGAGTCTGATAATAATGCGAGTTATAGCTGCAGGAGACATTAGTATCCCACACCGCAGCCAATTCCAATAACATTGATACCTTAATCTGATTCTGGTATGAATAATATGGCCAAATTTATGATGTCACTTTCATTTACACAGAGTGTGACTAAACTCTCTCAATATTGCTCTGAAGCTCTGTTTTTGTCTTGTGTTATAAATCAAGCATATGAACTTAATGATGTAAGCGGGACGCGTGTTTGTGTTGAATTTCAGGAGAACTGAGAGGGAAATTCTGAGCAGTGTATAAATATCCCAAGGAGGCAGGTTTTATCAACATAGTAGTTACATAGTTTTGTCTAATTTACTGATTTATGTTA
Organism: Archocentrus centrarchus; assembly: GCF_007364275.1. Lineage (NCBI taxonomy): Eukaryota > Metazoa > Chordata > Actinopteri > Cichliformes > Cichlidae > Archocentrus > Archocentrus centrarchus. The sequence goes on from NW_022060257.1 coordinate 1,663,232, forward strand.
GCTGCCATAGATAAGCAGACAGTCGCTTCTAAAGTTGTAGAAACCACATCTGTTGGTGACATTTAGATAGAAGTCTGACCTGATGGGATTAATTACATCCATAACAACCTGAGTGAAAGCTCTCTGCTCCTCTTCTCATGTGTAGTTGGAGCGAATGTTGGAGGGCAGTGCAGTCCGAGCTCAGAAGCAACTCGTGTTGCTTCACAGAGAGGACGGTCCACCACCCAGAGGCACTGCAGAGTGGCTCAACATGCGGAGCTGGATCTCCAGACACCATCACCTGTGTTGCCCCCGCAGAGTGTTCTCCAGGAGGAGTTTACCCAAGCTGGTACAGACTACTGAGTCTTTGCTAACTACTGACCCAGTTAGCAAATGCCTGATTTAATTTCTGTGTTTGTGGATGTTTTTTAGAGGGAGTTATACCAGCGTGTGTTTGAAAAATGTCCAGATCGTCATTCTGATTTCTCCCGCCTGGCCAGGATCCTGACTGGAAACAGCATTGCCCTGGTGTTAGGGGGAGGGGGCGCGAGGTACGACTGCTGCTTGAGAACATATTCACTCACACAACACCTCTGTGACCAACACCTGTAATCAACTGTGGTACTTGAGCATACAACTTACAGTATATTTTTGTGTAATTATTAAGTGCAGTTATTAAAGCGAATGGACGTAACATAACAAATATAAGGAATCTGTGTTGGTTGGGTTGAAGTTCCTGTTCTGGTGTTGATAAACCACCTAAAAAGTCTTTGTTCAGCTAACTGGAAATTTTGCACTTTTGCCACATTTGTTATGTACAAACTTGTAAAAATTAATGTGTCTAAATTAATGCCAGCCGCTGGTCTCAACCAGAGTGGATGGGTTCCTGCTCACCCAGTCCCATAATAATCTTTTTTTTTTAAAATATAGACATTTGGTGAGTAGTGTATCGATACGTTCTTACAGGAGGATATTTTACCATATCGGTATTTTGTCCCAGCACTATTACCTTATGAGCCTTGGGAGGCGTCTGAGCCTTAGTTAGGCCTTCTGCTGCTACATTAGAATCTGAATATATCCTACACCAGAGTTACTCTTATTGAACGCGTTATGCCAGTAAAATTAGACTATATTGTATAAACAACACAATTTCTTTCTGTTTTTTTTTGTTGTTGTGTGCATTACCTATAATAACTGTTTCTTTCTTGATGAATCTGTTTCTTTTCTCACTGCTCTGGCTTATCCTGGAGCTCTGGCAAGGTAGGGACTGTATTCCTCTGAGATATGACCTGAGACGCTTGATGGTCATGTGACTGCAGCAGTAATGCTTTTACATGTGAGCTATTATTGAATCTGTGGCTGCAGTCTGAGCCTTAGCTGTCTGCCTTCCTGTTTTCATCCATGTAAGCACCTGTGGTTATATTTGCTACTTTTCCTCCAATCTGTCAATATTGGCAACTAAACTGAACCGTTGTCACAATTTTTCTTCAAATAATATTTCTTCCTGACTGATTTGCACATTATTACAGCAGTGTATTCCTGCCACCCTGACAAAAAATACATTGTATGTTGAAATTAATTGACTATAGTCAGGACGTGCTAACTGATTTTGCCAAGTGGCGATTTTTGTGAGAACATTTATAAGATACCTCTGGGACAACATTTGTAATGTAATCACACAGTCTTGCTACTGATGCAAGATAAAAAAAAAAAAAGGCCTGTGCAAGGATGCATATAAATTTTAATTACTTGTGTACCAATTCATTTATACGGTTACTCAACTCTGCTACTAGAGCTTTATATTTAAGCTATCCAAGTTGCTACCACCCAAAACCAGACAGCATTGCTGTCTTTCTGGCTCCATTTAAAACCATCTGAAAGTAATATTTAAATGCTGATATTTTTGTATCAGCGAAATATGCACATCAAATTATCAGAGAATCCCATTTGTGAGCTTCACCAACATCAATAATGTCGGCAGTTTCTGCTGTTAGCTAAAGCTAGATATTTTGCTAGTATTAGTGTGCATATTCTTCATATAGTCTATTTTTAAATATAAAAATAAATAAAACTATCTATTTGAGTAAACTATTATCATATCATACATTTGTTTGGCTGATTGTGTTTCCCAATGGCTTGTTTAGGTTAGCTAAGAAGAAGCTAATAGCATTTTAATCATAGACGGCTCTGAAAAGTGAAGCTGATATTTAAGTGCCTCACAGCTGCATTCTTTCTAGTGGCCAGTAGGCGGCGACTTCATTGACTGCAAAAAGACACCCGGTTGTTTGGTTGTTTTCGTACTATTTAATGGTGTCAGTTGCTAGTCTCACATCTTACTGAATAAAACATGAAATATATCTCATATATTATGGTCTTTATTCAATGACAAAATAAGGTAGGCCAGCGTTGGCTCATTAGCTTATGACCAATCAATCACAAGTTGTTGGCCATTAAACTTGCAGTACCCCTCACTTTAAAAAAACTAAGGTGAAACAGTGACAGGGCTTCCCAACCAGACTTCACGCTGTGTCCATCTTTTATATACAGACTATGATTTTAAAAATGTAATAATAAAGCTGTGATAGCAGATACGTGTAAAACCAGTAAGTCAAATTTAAAAAATTGAAAAAAATCCACATTGGTTTTAACTTTCATTTTGCAGTGACACATAAAATAGCCTGCCTCAAGTCTTCATCAGCACCAGTTAAATTGTTATCCATCATGTAATATGATTGCTTAAGGCTGCACTATTTCTTCAGGCTCTTTCTCACAAGCAATAATGTGTTGCTGTAACATTATATCACAGTTTCATTGGAAACATGCATTCATGTCACTGTGTGCAGCAGCTGGGTTATCCATTTAAAGAACTCCTGCAAATACTGTGAGACTTGTAAAAAGTCAAAGAAATCATGTAAATGAATGTGTTTCAGAGGCTGCTCTCAGGTGGGCATCCTGCGGGCGCTGAATGAGGTGGGGATCCCTGTGGACATGGTGGGCGGCACCTCCATCGGCTCCTTCATGGGAGCGCTGTACGCTGAGGAGAAGAGTATCAGTCGAATGAGGGTCCGGGCTCATGAGTGGGCAATGGTGTGTGGATGTTATGCTGTAAAAAATGAAGATACAGTCTTTTGCATATACACTTCTGACACCTGCTCTCATATTTTTAAAGTGTTTTCTTGTGTTTCAGCTCCCGAAACTAGTTTCACTTCCAGATTTTTTTTAGACCCAAGAGAAACGCTGAATTGTTCCTCACTAATCGGTGCATGTTTTTCTTCACTTCCTTTTTAAAACTTCAGGATATGACTTCATACTTTAAGAAGATCATGGATCTGACATACCCAGTTACCTCCATGTTCTCTGGAGCCTCCTTTAACTCCAGCATTAGCTCCGTCTTCAAGAACAAACAGATAGAGGTAAGCTGTGGGGTGTTTTGAAAACAGGAGCATCATCGAATCTAATAATAATGTGTTGCACATGTGCGTGAGTTAAAATATGTCCAGCTTGCATCATATGCACATAGCACAGTTCTTAAAATGCAACAGCTCATGTGCCTTTCTGTGCTAATGAGGTTTTTTTGGCTGCTTCTCACCCCTCCACTGCTAGGACCTGTGGTTACCGTATTTCAACATTACAACAGATATCACAGCTTCCTCTATGAGAGTTCATACTGACGGTGTGTGAAACCTTCTTTTTCCTCTTTTGTTAATATTAGAAGCATTCTGCTAAATTCTGACTAATTTGATAGAAAACAAACAAAGAAGAATGCAAGGAGAAAGGAAAAGAGGAGAGATAGTCACAGAAAAAACTAAATAAATAGTCATAAAAAATTATAAAGACATTTCTTTGTGAGATTTGTCTTTATTTTGTTTTTTTTAACCTGCACCAGTCTTAAAATCCCATCACAGATTTTATATTGTGAAGCTTAGATGCAGTACTTAATCTAACCACTAATTTCTGTATAGTGTTAGACAATTCACACTCTTTATTGCATTTATTGCAATTTTTTTGTGTACCTGTGACTGTATGATTGTCCTGCATGTTCAGGATCATTGTGGCGGTACGTCCGGGCCAGCATGTCTCTGTCAGGTTACCTGCCACCTCTTTGTGATCCCAAAGACGGACACTTGCTCATGGATGGAGGGTACATCAACAACCTTCCTGGTGAGACACACTGAGAGGGTAGTGGAAGCAACATGCTGGGTGTTTTCATTTATATTCATATTAAGCATAGCCAAGCTTTCTAATGAGGTCAGCATATGTACAGGTAATCTCTGTGAGCTAAAAGCTCAGGCATCAGGCTGCTCTACATGCAAAACTTGACCTCTGATCTTTAGCTTGAGGTCAAGGTTGCCGAAATTCAAACTCATCCAAGTTTTTTAGTAGATGCATCTATGTTGTGAATTTGAATATTATAGATCACGTGGTTCTTTAGTTATAGCCAGTGTTAAAGTTTTTGTCAAGCAGACGCCGTCAACATCAAAACTGTGACAATAGCTCAACTTTTTCTTCGGATCAGCAGAGCTGAAAATAAGAAGACAAAGGGTGTGGTGCAGTGAGATCCGATCTTACTGTGCAAACAGGAGAGAGATCCGAAACCAAAGGAATGAAAATAAGATCCAGTGCAAACTTCACCAGGCATTTAGCACATCAGCTAGCATCTTACAGTTCTGTCACAACTATGCAGTAAGATGAGATCAGAGTGGGGTGAGTGAAGAATAGTCAGATATTTCCCACAGAATATTAAACAGTGTTTTTGCTTGAAATGCCCATCCCTGTTTCAGATGATGCACTTTGGGGCTGCATCAAGTGCATGAATAAGAATAAATAAGGATTCTTTTGAACTGTGAATCATGCAAAGCTACTCTAGTAGTTACGTCAGAAAAATGGAAAAAGGTTTATTTGAAGTATTCTTTCTGCATCGTTAGACATTTATGACTCAAAGCAGAGTTGGCGTTGGGGACTTTCACTGGTTAATATTCTGTCATCAGAATCTGTGTGGGTGTATGTGATTGGCAGATACACAAACAAGAATAGAAATGGAAATGAGAAAATATTTTTGGTTATATTTATCAGCTGAAAGAGGAAACAAGTTAACAGCATGTACTTCTCTCACTCTGTCATGGTATGCAGCTGACGTGGCTCGCTCCATGGGTGCCAAGGTTGTGATCGCAATCGATGTTGGAAGCCGGGATGAGACCAATCTGACCAACTATGGTGATTATCTCAACGGCTGGTGGCTGCTGTGGAAGCGGTTAAATCCACTAGCTGAGAAAGTCAAGGTGCTTTTAACCACTAAGCTCCTCACTGTTTGCATCCATTTAGCTGAAGCCCTTGTAGACTGTAGGCAAAATGTCACCAGCTAAACGCTTCTTGGAGAAATGATGTACCATCACAGCCCTGTCAAAATGAACATGCTACCCCCTCCAGGTCCTGAACATGGCAGAGATCCAAACACGACTCGCTTACGTCTGCTGTGAGCGGCAACTTGAGCTGGTCAAAAACAGTGACTACTGCGAGTACATCCGGCCGCCTATCGATCGCTATGGCACACTAGACTTTGGAAAGTTTGATGAGATTGCTGTGAGCTTCTCCTCTCTTCCTACATGCTTTATTCTATTTTATTTAATCTGCTGGCCCACAATCTCACAGTGAGCCTCTCTGGCTGTAGGAGGTGGGGTACCAGCATGGGAAGACACTGTTTGATGTGTGGCAGCGCAGCGGTGTGGTGGACAGCATGCTTAAGGACCGACATCAGGAGGAGTTTCATAAGACGAAAATCGGTCATGTGAGTACAAATATCAAAAAGACTTTCTTGTAGTTTATTATTTTAGATTGTTCAGCTGTAATCAAGTTTTCACTGGGCCAGCTACAAAGGTAACTTGCTCTGTAACCTAACCATGGCCCTGTTCTATAAAGTAGGAATACCTTTTCGTTTTCTGGCTGCACTTCTAACCATCACAAATAATTACAAATAGCTGGATTATCTCTGTTTCCATCCTCTGGTCACATTCCAGCGTTGTGTTTATCCAAACCCCCTTCAGCTGCCTGTTTCCTGTGTCTCTGCTTTGAGTCGTAAACAAACAGAGAACAAAACAACAGACAACACGCACTTCTACACTTTGTCCTGTTGTTAAAGTCTTGCGTGTGAGCAAACTATCATCTACTTACACATTACTATATATAACATAATCATACAACTTATACATCCTTATTTGAAAATCTACCACTAATCTAAGCACACATGCAAATTTCCCTTCATAGTCCATCATAGGGTTAACACCGAGAGACAGACAACCATTCATACTTACGTTCACATCATCAGCCAGTGACTCACCAGTTAACCTGCAGAGCACATCAGCAGTTCGGTCTTGGGTTTGCATATCTTTGGATTGCTGATGCATGCTTTAAGAAAAAGTGACGTTTGTGGCAAATCGGTGTATTTAGAAATTCTTGCTTCAAGTTAGAAGTCGAGTCTTTGTTGCTAATGTTCTTCAGTGAGTGACACAAATATATTTAAGGAAGTCAGATTTTGAATACACTATATTATTTTTGAATTTCTGTATTATTTTATTTATGGATTTATTTTTAAATTACTCATAGTTACATTGACATATTTTCAGTGTATTTGATTTGTAATTGATTTGAAGTTGGTTCTAATTTTGTTGTCGTTATTGTCGGGTTGTCCAGCACTGCAGAGATTATGAATCCAGTGAAACTGATCTTAGCTGGAATGATAAGCTCTGTCTTTCAGGTGGTCACATGCCCAAACGCCTCCTTCACTGACCTGGCAGAGATTGTGTCGAGAATTGAACCCATCAAGAATGCTGTAATCGATGGTTAGTTGACAGTACTGCAGAAATCTGATTATTGCGGTTTGCTTTTGTATTAATAGCCATAGTAGCTACTCTCATTTGAGAAAAAAAAAATGAAAAGGTCTTTTTCAAGAGTTCATCACCTAACTTATCATTTTCTACTGTTCATGTAAAAGGCTGTTTGATAAATGAAAGGTGCTCATGCTGTCTCTGGTTTGGTCTGCTTCCAGAGGAACTGTCTGATGAGTACCAGACAGACTACGATGAAGACGCGGTGGAAAGTGCACTGTCTGACTATGAGGCCTTCACCCCTGGCAGTGAACACACAGAGGAGGAGGAAGAGGAGACAGCAGATACTGCTGAAACTGTGTGTATTAAACCAAGCTCTGTCATATGCCAGCTTATTTGGGCACCCCAAACAATTAAAAATGATGATGAAAATGAAAAGTTTAAGTTTTTATTTCTTTTTTTAAAAACAGGACGAAGAAATTCCAGTCAGAGTTCGGCGCCGGGTAAAGAACCCCCTGCAAAGTACAGGGCTGTGACTTCCTGTCAGGTGTGCTGCTTCAGTGCAGTGTTGGCTCTGGCCCAGTGAGCAGCCAGGTACCACGCTCACTGAACACTTCAGCAGGACACTAATGATGCTACTTACAGACAGCAAGAAGTTGCGGTTGTGGCCTTTCCCACTGATCCCATGAGCCTGTCCACCACAGGCTGATGCCAGCCTCAACATTTTCCACTTCTGCAGAATGCAACTGTCTGAGAGCACCTTTAAAGTTAGACTCACACCATTTAGCAGCATACTCGTTTTAATGATAAATTAGTACATTTAGAGGGAAAAAAAAACAAACAAAAAACAATTTTTATCATCACGCTTAACCCTGACAGTAAACAGGGGCTATGGATGTAATTACAACACCAATTTTCAAAAGTTAAAGATTGTAAACACAAACTGCACTACAGACTTTCAGCATAATACTTGATAAATCACAGAGCCACTTTTTGGGACAGTTCTGTGCCTTGCTACTTCCTGCCATGATGAGCTCTGATCTGTACAGTCCTACACAGTGTTTTATTTTATGTTACAGTGAACTTCAAGTACAGTGTTACCCTCTCTTCCGTCCAATAATAAAGGGATTTCTCCTCTTTGAGAGCAATCTGCACACATAGATGTGTGTACTCTTAACAGTGACTATAATAAGCTTTTTCATATGTGCATCAATCATATGATGAATGTATATCATAAACATTTTTTTACATGATGAATAACAAACATTTATGTTTTCTTCATAGCAGACATTTCAGCTCATATTCCAGTTTCTGTCTAACGTGGTGTGCATAATTCAAAGTGCTCGATCTATGAATGTGCCATTGATGTACACTGTAGATGGTTTTGACAGCAGATATCCTCCTGTCGTGGCAGTATTAGTGATGACTGTATTATACTGAAGGGAGGTGCTACATTCGTAGATTAGGAGTCCCTGGCTTACAGGTACACCTAATGTTTGGTGATAAACTTGAGGGCCGCTCTGCTGTGATTGGTAAGTTACATTGTTGGCCACATCTGAATAAACACTCCCCTGTTGATGTGCACATGGACAGCTAGACACATGTACTTGTGTCTTTATACCACTTGCTAGTTGGTATGGAGACACAGATTGGAGGATGAGTTGCTGTCTTGAGAGAGCCTGGCTGGTAAAATTGATGACGTAGAAAGTGTAACAATGGTGTAAGGGAGACCGCAAAGAGGTCACTGCTTGTAATGTTCAAGTTCTGTTGAGCAAATCCTTAATGTTACAAGTTCCCCTTTTACATGGACACGTTATACTTTATACTGTCTCATTGGAAGTATTATCACTTATCACTATTTCCAGTCTTATTTAAAAAAAAATCCCACTACAGTTCAGAGAAATATGCTGCACTTTTTATTTACTAAAAAGTAAAAAAAGCAAAACTATATTTATCAATCTCAGCTTGAGGTCATTACTTTCATTATATTTATCACTTCATGGTTCCTCATTCATTTGGGCTGCTGTGTAAAGCAAACATTTTGATGGTGGTTACTGTGAGTTCTGAGACAATATTCTGAATTTTATTAATTCATTTGTTTTTTTGGTGGGTGCATAGACCCACTGAAGCCATTAGTGTTTTCAGTCAGGGCTGTGAAAGCGCTGGTCCAGTGCCGCAGTCCATTCTCTTTCTGAAACAGCTTGTTTTAGTTCCTCATCCTAAGAGGCAACTTTCCTCTGATTGGGTTCCCCTCTCAAACACAAAGTCATGTAAATCACTGCAGGTGGGCGGGGCTTCAGTACTCACAGCCAGAGCATAGGATATCCTTTCTCAATGACATAATAAAGATTCAAGAGTAGAAAAAATAGTCTGAACTGGAGCATTTAGAGCAGTCTGAAGCCTGAGCCTTTGGCTCAGGGATTACTTGTACATCACTGACCCTAATATTTGAAACTTTGGCCATGTCTAATATGAACATCAGCCAGTACACAATTTACCAAATGTTTATTTTAACCCATGTATTTGTGGTGCAACATTTCAAGCCGCAGTGTCATCAGTTCCTGGACAGCAAAACAGCCAATAGATTAGAACATCCCTTTTCAGGCCTTTTCAAGGCTCTGATCACACATAATACTAAAATCATCTACCATAAAGACAAGAAATCTAATATGCACAAATGCCAAACAATACCACAACACACAGCGCCACTGAAAATGGGTGAGTTGTCAGTCATTTTTCACTGTGTAGCCAAGATGGAAACCACTGAAACGCACACAGCAATCCTCAACTGAGGTTTTGATGTTTCAGAATGTGTCATTACGTTTAAAGCAAGTTTGTACTTTTTATTCACTGTGGTTTACTGTCTTATGTAATAATAATTCATATCAACTGATTGTATAACGAGAACACAAAAGTTAAAGTAGACCTATTCTGCTGACTTCCTGTTCCGTATTTTTGATCTTAGACTCTACTGTAGAAACTCTGCATGATTCACAGTTCAAAACGATCTATATTCAGCTTGTCCTGGATCTTGGTGCAGCTCCTCAAACAAACCTGTTTACCTAATTACACTAATTGCACGAATTACAATAAGTGCAATGTTAGATATTGCTATTGATGATGGTTTTGCGTAAATACGGAGTAGTTACCATGACACATTACATGTGAATAACTGAAATCTTTGATTTCCATTTGTTGTGATTTATTACCAGTTATATCTTTCTGCAGAACTGTGGAGAGTGACTTTGAATGTTAAATTGTCAGTACAGTGTGTTTTTAATTTTTTCTGTCTGAATGCCAAAATGCTGTAAACCTGCTCAAGTCCAGAAGTAAAACAGTGTTGCTATGTTCAAAATAAAACTGAAAATAATTGTTACTGTTTCTGTTTCACTTTGAATGAACTTACAAACTTTCAGTAGCCCCAACAATCAGGGGATCTCCTATGATGCCAAGGGGATCTTAACAGGTAGACACATCCCACAGAGCCAGAAAAAACACAAACTATGCGTAGAAGGCAAAAGTAAATGACATGCAGCAGTGCCATATAAAGGAGACACAAGAGGTGAGTGGAGAAGAAATGCTCAGTGCATCATCGGAAGTCCCCCAGCATCCTAAGCCCTATATTCAGTCATAACTGTAAGCTTTATCAAAAAGAAAGTTTGAATCCTAATCTTAATTATAAAGAGGGAGTCTGTCTCCTGAATCCAGACTGGGAGCTGGTTCCACAGAAGAGCCTGATAGCTGGAAGCTCTGCCTCCCGTTCCACTTTTAGAAACTTTAAGTAAGCCTGCAGTCACTTTTTAATTAGAGTATAGCATCAAGTCAGTTAAACTTCTGGGATATTGAGCTGGTCAGTTACGTAGCAGAGGGATTGTTAATCAGTTTCAGCTGCTTTGGTGTTCATGAAATAAACAGCGGGTGCACTAGAGGGGCAACAGTGAGACAACCCCAAAACAGGAATGGTTTTACAGGTTGGAAGTCACTGACATTTTTCCCTCCTCAACTTTTCTGACTTTTTTCTCTAGTTTTGCATTTGGCTAGGGTCAGTGTCACTACTGGTAGTGTGACAACCCCTGCCCCTTGTTATGATGTGGTACTAAGTGGCCTTTAAGATAAAGTGGGGCTTGATTATTCAAGGCTTTGTATGTAATTCAATCAATTCTGGATGTAACAGGGAGCCAATGAAGCCATTATGGGTGAAATGTGCTCTCTCTTTCTAGTTCCTGTCAGTACTTTCACTGCAGCATTTTGGATTAGCTGAAGGCTCTTCAGGGAGCTTTTAAGACAATTTGATCATAATGAACAACACACCTAGACAGGATGTTTCTAATTTTAGAAATATTGCACAAATGCAAAAAGAACCCAGTCCTATATATTTGCTTAATGTGTGCAAAAATTACTCCAAGATTTCTCATAGTGTTACTGGAAGCCAAGGTAATGCCATCCAAAGTAAGTATCTGTTTAGACACCATGTTCCTAATGTTAGGTTAGGTTCTAAGGTTTGTTTCTAAGGGAAAAGTACAATAACCTCATTTTTATCTGAATTTAGAAGCAAGAAATTAGAGGTCATCCAGGTCTTTGTGTTTAAGACATTCCTGCAGTTTAATTAATGTGAGTCATCTGTCTTCATGGATAGATAAAAGCTGGGTCTCATCTGCATAGCAATGAAAATGTATGCTATGCCTTCTAATAATACTGCCTAAGGGAAGCATGTATAATGTAAATAGAATTGGTCCTAGCACAGAATGCTGTGGAACTCCATAATTAACCTTAGTGTCTGAAGAAGACTCCCCATTTATATGAACAAATTGGAGCCTATTAGATATGATCCAAACCTTTTAATACCTATGGCATGCTCTAATCTCTGTAATAAAATATTATAGTCAGCAGTATCAAAAGCTGCACTGAGGTCTAGCAAAGCAAACACAGAGATGAGTCCACTGTCAGAGGCCATAAGAAGATCATTTGTAACTTTTAATAATGCTGTTTCTGTATTGTGATGAATTCTGAAACCTGACTGAAACTCTTCAAACAAACCGTTCCTCTGTAGATGATCAGTGAGCTGTTTTACAACTACTCTTTCAAGAATCTTTGAGAGAAAAGGAAGGTTGGAGATTGGCAGCTGGGTCAAGTGCTAGCTTTTTAAGTAATGGGTTGATTATTGCCACCTTAAAAGTCTGTGGCACATAGCCAATTAATAAAGATAGACTGATCACATTGAAGCATTAATTAATGGTGGGACTTCTTTGAGCAGTCTTATAGGAATGGCATCTAACAGATGGTGGTTGATGGTTTGGAGGAAGTAACAACTGAACTTGACACCGAAAGATCAACTGGAGAGAGAGAGTCTAAATAAATATTAGCAGTACTGAAAGCAGCTGTATACAAAGATGTGAGATGGTTATAAATAATTTTATCTCTAATGGTTAAAATTTTATTTATGAAGAAATTCATGAAGTCGTTACTGGTTATACTTGGCTCAACAGAGCTCTGACTCTTTATCAGCATGGCTACAGTGCTGACAAAGAGTTCTTATTTTCTTCAATCAGTGATGAATAATAAGATGTCCTAGCTTTACGGAGGGCTTTTTTTTATATAGCAACTTTTTTTCAGGCTAAATGAGCATCTTCTAAATTAGTGAGATACCATTTCCTCCCCAGCTTTTAGATTATCTGCTTTAAGCTGTGCAGTTGTGAGTCATGCCACAGAGTCAGGTTCTTCTGATTCGAAGCTTTCTTTTTCAGAGGAGACACAGTATCCACTCATACAAAGTGAGGATGTAAAGATAATGACGAGCTAATCGGCCTCTTTTGGCACAGACTTTAGTAGCTGCTCTGCACTGTTTTGGCACATGCCATTGAAAAGGATAATAACGGAGGAATGACATCCTTAAATTTAGTTACAGACAATTTATTCCCCACTGTTGTGTAATTTATTAAAGTAAATACAAATGTTATTAGTAAATGATCAGACAAAAGGGGGTTTCCTTCTTATCAACATCGGTGTCTGATCTCACAAATTCCCATAAACACTCCTAAACCTTGTAGAAAGCTTTCCCAGAAGAATTGGAGCTGTTATACTGTAGCTGCAAAGGGTGGGCAAACATCATATTAAACCCTATGGATTAAGAATGGGATGTCACTCAAGTTCATATGTGAAGGCAGCCAAGCAAATACTTTTGGCAACATAGTGTATCGTGTTAGACACATTTTCTCAGACTTTCAAAACAGTGTATGCAAGCAGACTGAGGATCTAAAATGAAGCTCAGTAATGTCCGCAGAGGAAGGGAAGCTATAATTAGAAGTCAAAGAGCTTCCAGTTTGCAGTTTCTGCTGTTGGCAATGTGATTGAGAAATGGTGGTTAAGAGATACTGTGGGAGCCGCAACAAGATCTGGAAGAGCAAAAAAACTTTCTCATCTGTAAATTTGCTGACTGTGCTATATAGAAATCCAAAAGCTAGCGTGTGATGACTCAGCTTTGGGTGGAGATTGGAAGTGGGAGTGGGAATGATTTGCATCTGCAGCAGTAGATATCTTGACAAAATGCACTGCAGTGGTGAACTTTTCTAGACATTACCCTACAAAGTGGCTCACTTCCTGGTGCTTGCACTGGCCATTGTTTACAGTCTATGAATTCAAAAACTACAAAAAAAAAAAAAACGGAAAAATGGTCTAGCTGGATGGCATTACTTTGGCCTCCAGTAACACTGTAAGAAATCTTGGAGTCATTTTTGACCAGGATATGTCCTTCAATGCACATATTAAGCAAATATGTAGGACTGCTTTTTGGCATTTGTGCAATATCTCTAAAATTAGAAACATCCTATTTCTGCGCGATGCTGAAAAGCTAATTCATTCATGTATTGATTCTAGGCTGGACTGTTGTTGCTCATTATCATCACATTGTCCACAAAGCTCCCTGAAAAGCCTTCAGCTGATCCAAAATGCTTCAGCTAGAGTACTGACAGGTACTAGAAAGAGAGAGCATATTTCTCCCACATTGGCTTCTGTTCATTGGCTCCCTGTTAAATCCAAAATTCTTCTCCTTACATACAAGGTCTTGAAAAATTAGGCCCTGTCTTATCTTAGATAAGACTTCATTAAAGATCTCATAGTACTCATAGTGGGGGGGGGGGCTTCCCATGATGCACTGTTTCATTTTCACTGGCCCTTTTGCACTCTGTTTATACACAACTCTGCATTTAATCATCAGTTATTTTCTGACTCTCTTCCACAGCGTGTTTTTTGTCCCGTGGTTCTGCCGGAGGTTTCTTCCTGTTAAAAGGAAGTTGGGTTTTTTACATTGTTGCCAAAGTACTTGCTCATACAGTAGGGCATTGTTTTGACTGTTGGGTTTTTATCTGTATTTACTTTATGGTCTTTACCTTACAATATAAAGTGCCTTGAGGTGACTGTTTCGTGTGATTTGGTGCCATATAAATAGCGCTAAAATACAGCCCTAAATATAAGCTTTATCATAAAGTAAAGTTTTAAGCCTAATTTTAAAAATAGAGAGGGTGTCTGTCTCCCAAATCCAAACTGGGAGCTTGTTCCACAGAAGAGGGGCCTGAAAGCTGAAGGCTCTGCCTCCCATTCTACTTTTAAATACCCTAGGAAGCGTAGGAGTCAGCAATCTGAGAGTGAAGTGCTCTATTGGGGTAATATGATACTATAAGGTCTTAAGATAAGATTGGCCTAATTAGGTCTTTATGTCTTTAAGACATTCCTACAGTTTAACTAATTGGTATGTGTCATGGTTTCAGGGTAACTACTGTTGCAAGACTACTAATACAACTTGTTAGAATCAAATGTTAATGGGTTTAAACTGAGAGCAACTAGCTACAGTTAGATCCATAATTTTCTTGGATAAATATGCAGTTTTTGTAGTCTTGTATCTGTGCACTGTGTGTGATTTAAATCAAGCAACCAAGATGTAACTGATCTGGAGACTTTCAGCTTTAATTCGAGGGATTTTACAAAAACTTGGCATAAATTCTTCACAGTTACAGCCATGTTTATACACAGTCCCCCATTTTCAGAGGCTCAAAAGTGATGGGATAATTGAGTGACCAGATGTTTCATGGTGAGGCCCGTTCCCTTGTTATTTCATGACAAATGAAGCAGACATAAAATATGAAGTTGAATTTGTATTTTATAGCTTTTCACTCTAATTTTAAATATAAGGTGCAAAGAGATATCAGTGCAAGTGAAGAAGGGCATCATTAGGCTGAAAAACTAAAACCTATCGTAAAAGTTTTAGAAGTGGCCAAATAATCAGTCTGGTACATTCTTTAAAAGAATGAATGCACTGACCTGCTCAGCAACACAAAAGGTCTGAAAGACCACTTATCATGGACCAAGCAGCCAAGGACATATAGGCACAGGTATAATTTCCAAACTGTGGGTTTTATTGTACCCAAGAAAACAAAAAATATATATAATATCAACAAATACAAAGCCATGAAAATTAGTTATTTTAAGAAATCAGTGGACCCATAAGAGAGGTCAACTATGCAAACAATATGCTTAACAAAATAACCGCACTCAACCAACTGAACTGCCCAAATGAGAGAAAGCTCAACTTGTATAGTAACTGGTAAACCATTTTAAAGAGATAATAACCATATTTAAAACACAAAAAGAACCCTTTCCCCCCATGTCATCACAACAGATGGTTAAGTCCATTTTACTGTACGCTGCACTTAAACCAGCTCCACCCTCAGCCTCCTCTTTTGCTCAAACCAGGAAGAATTGGAGCAGCAGACAGGTAACTCAAGAGACACGGGGGAAAAAATAATTACTGCAACTTAGACGTCACTGATAAACCAATGTAAAGTATAACTAATTCACCACATTTAACTTTACTACAACTTCAGTAATTACAAATTAATGAGATGGGAGTCTAAAACCGTACTATATTTAATTTATGTAAATATGAATAAATATTACCAGAGTCTTTCAATTATGTGGTTGTACTGTAAGCAATCACACCACAGAAGACAACTACAGTGCATGAAGACAGAATTTTTCCAACATTAAGAAAAATGGCTTCACAGCAAGTCAAGACTGCTCTCAGGGATGCAGGTGCACCATTCATGAATGGAAATGCAAAAAGGGTTACACAAGGTGCAAAACACTGGTTACACTTAAGAACAGGAAGGCCAGATTAAACTTAACCAGAAAAACATCTAAAACCCTGCAGAGTTCCAAAAAGGATTCTTTGGAGAGATGAAAGATGAACTTGTACCAGAATGATGGGAAGGGAAATAAAACACAACACATGATCGAAAAAACAAAAACCCCACCCTGCTTGTGTTTATTGATGATGTGACAGCTGATAGAAGTAGCAGGGTGAACTGTGAAGTGTACACGGCTATAATCGCTTCTCAGATTCAGCCAAATGCTGCAGAAGTGATAGGACAGTACTTCACAGTGCAAATGGATAATGACCCAAAGCATGCTGGATAAGTACGGTAATCCGAGAGTTTCTCTTTTCTTCAGCGACTAGATCAGTCAACTCATTGCAACCCAACAGAGCAGCTTTTCAGTTACTGAAGACAGAAAGACCCACAAACAAGCAGCAGCTGAAGGCAGCTGCAGTAAGGCTGCCTTCAGCTGCTGCTTGCAGTTCTAGAACCCATCTTCCAAATGATCCAACAAATGATTATCAAGTATTAAAAAGAATCTTTACATTTAAAAAATATGTCATTAGTATGTTAGTATGTAATTTTGGTATGAACTGAGAAAATATTTAATGGAAGAGGATACATTTAAACTTTGACTCATTCATTCAACTTTCAATGTGTTTAAACCATCTGAGCAAACGCTGTCTTTGTAGAACCCTGAATGGCAATTCATTCAACCGAGTTCAAAATGTAAACCTCAGGACTACATAAGACTCTCTGGTGCTTGAAGAAAAGCAGGAGGATCCTCAAAGGCATTTCACTCTAAACAAAAGTGGTGCCTATGCTGTTAGTGTAGCTGAAACACATATGACAAACCAGGTGCATTAAGTAGCCTGTTTTTTGCATGGTGGTTGTTTTAATCTTAAATCCCTATTTGTGGTTGCACACTTCCTCTAAAGGTGAGCTCCTCCTCATATGTGTCACTGTCCCTGCTCCCACACAACACTGCTATGAAGGTGGGTGTTTATCAGACGCCTACAGGTAATAATGATCATCTTTAAATAAGTACACATATACTCTGACTCATATAGAGTATTGTGTCATATACAGTAATGTATCACTCTATTTATGTCCACAGACTATTGTAGTTGAGGGGTTTGCCCAGTGGTCCACTGAGAAGGTGTGGTTTAGTTTCACACTGAAAGTGAGCCAGTGCTCAGTCAACCTTACTCTGTTTGAACTTCAGTTTGCTCGTGCTCATTCATCTGTGGAGAGTGGCTGTATGTGCAGCACAGATAAAACTGTGACTTTATTTCAACCCTGGCACACTGATGATAATAATGGATGATCTAAGTATGAGGACACTGCACTAAAAACGAGTGTCAAAGTGCGCAAACGGGAAATGCCAAAAGAATTTTTACAAGTTGAACAGATGATGAAGTATCAGATTGTGAAGAAAGTATCCACTGGGTTTGAGATCCTTCTGCGGGCTCAAATTTTACGAATTTTTATTTAAAAAAAACAAAAAAACAAAACTTTTTCAGCTTTTTCATTTTTCTTTCTCCATTTTACAGCCATAACAAGCAACATTCTCAAGTGCTTAAAAAAAGGAAAAAAGGCAAGAGGATGAGCCTTTAAATGATATAACTTGTTTTATATGTGATCCTTGAAAGTTTATCAGTGCTTCTTTCTACATCATAGACAATGCAGAGTAGAAAAGTATAGACATAGACAGGGTGAGGTAAGATGGGAGAGAACACAATGCAACAAAGCAGGCCTGCTCGGGCCATAACACCTACCTTGAATAGAATAGAATAGAATAGAATAGAATAGAATAGAATAGAATAGAATGCCTTTATTGTCATTATACAGGATGTACAATGAGATTGGAGGGCCATTCCTGTTCAGTGCCATGCCAACAGAAAATTAAACTCTCTAAAATGAAAATAAAAATATTATAAAAATATTATAATCTAGTATAATCAATATAATCAAGAGATATACAGAAAATAAACAATGTGTAAAATATACAAAAAATAGAATGTATAAAAATATATACATACATTGGTGCATCTGTACATTGTAAGAAAGTAAATATGTGTATACATATAATAATGAAGATGATGAATATGGCACTTGGTGAATGAATACTGGATATTACACAATATATGAATGTTAGATATTGTTCAGTATGAATAATATAATATTGCACAGAGATGTGGGTGTTGCACAGTTACGGTGGGTGAGTGTGTGAGTTCAGGGTGGTGACTGCTCTGGCGAAGAAACTGTTCTTGAGTCTGTTTGTTCTGGCTTTGATGCACCTGTAGCGCCTGCCAGAGGGCAGCAGGTCAAACAGGTCAAAGCCAGGGTGTGAGCTGTCCTTGGCACATGATGCATTCAGAAGGTGAGAAATTACACAAGTTAAGTTTTGTCAAGACTGTTAACTGGAAACCAGTGTGTGTACTTCACATGACAGACTATGAAACACAGTAGATGGTTGGGATTTTTTTTTTTTCTTTTATTTAGTACAGACTTCCATAAAGTGGTGTTTAGCTGTTTTAATGTCTTCAATGAAAAGAAAAATGAAAACAAAAAAAATGAAATCCTCGTATGATTCAGACTTCACTGTCTGAATAAACATTCTGCAATAAATGTTCAAACATTAATAATAAATTTCACATCAGTGAGGGGTTTTGGCCCTACAGCTGCTGACCACAGACATTTTTTTTAAATTTGTGCATGTCTAAATATAAGCAGTGTGTCACAGACGTGCGTCTTCTGTCTCTGCATTGCTATTGGCTGCCACCTTTGCACTTTCTCAGTCATCAGTTTCTTTCCATGTTGCTTGACTTTAGGAAGAGGAAGTGAGAGGGGCTGCTGAAAACCCCATGATACACTGTGCTTTGCAAGGTTCACAGCACTATGAGAAGGGGAAGTGCGAACAGCAGACGAGCTCAGTAACCACACGGCTGAAAACAGAGACAAACAGATATCAATTTCACCAAATAGGTAAGAGCTAAACTTTATTTTTTCACTCATCCTGCTTATTTCTTGTTTTAGGGAGAACTCCAAATCCTCAGAATATTGTGAAGATGTTTCTTTAGTGTTTAGAAATGTGCTGATCTTAAATCTCTAAAGAATACTTACAAGTCAGAAAAGAAAACCTAGTGAAGATCAACAAGTGAAAAAAAAAAAATCTTAAAAATGTAGTCTAGAATAGGCAGTCATCTGAAAGTGTCATCTATATGTACTGGCTTAAGTGAAAAACAAAATATATCAGCTGTAGTTTAGTAGCTTTAAACATGTGACGAAGATGATCGATCTCTTTTCATCTTCAGAGCAAAGATCAGTTAGAAAGAGGGCGACAGTTCAAAGTTTTTCACTAATTATAACAAATCCAGGAGATTCGTACATAGAACAGGTCACCTTGTGTTTTGAGGAAGTTTAGGTATTTCCACAATTAAATTTCCTCCCCCTGTGATGTAATTCAAACCCTCCCAAACTATAACGCATCCATGTTGTTCAGAAGTAGAATTTTTGTTCTGCTTGTAAACTGAGAGGGAACACAGGAAGCGAGATGTGTCAGCGTCGTTTCCCCGCACTGTGGCCGTGACGTTTTGGCAGCTTTAAGACGGACACACCCACACAGAAACGCAATACATAAGCGCGATCTGCTGCATTAAGTCATGATCATATTCAGGCTGTTTTCAGATGATTACAGTAGACGAAAATTAATAACGTTTTCTCCTTGCAGGTCGGACCGAAGAAGTTACAAGATGGCTCACAAGTGCCTCAAGTGTTTAAAGTACACCATGTGTGTCGCCAACTTGCTTTGTTTTGTACGTATGCCTCAATCAGCCACAATCATCCACACATTTTTCATAACTAAACAGTAAGGTGTGACAGATGTGTGGGTGTGTGAAAATTAGTTAGCAAGAGCTGTGGAAATGGTTCAAGTGTCTACTTTGGATTACAAATATTCTGCCAGATGTTCCAATTCTTTCAAACTATCACTTAAATGTAACTACTATACCAACAAGTACTCACTGTGAAAAAAAAGGCTCTTCGGTTTTATTTATTTGCTGAGCTTGCGTTGTTATTATTATGACTCATTAATGCACAAAAAGTATTTCAAAATTATAGCCAATTTAGCTGAACTGTGTATATACTGTTACGTTGGTGGGCAGCCAATCAGAGCAAAGCTGGGTTAAAGGGAGAGGAGCTTAAACCGCTCAACTACACCAACACCCCAATGATGTAAACTGTGAATCAGGCACAGCTCCTCTAGCAGAGTCCAAGCTTAAAGACACAAAGCTGGAAATGAAAATAGCTCCTCTTTATAAACCTTTGTGAAAGTGCTGTTAAAAAGTTCATTTCACCCTGAAATGTAGTGCACTATAAAAACTGTATCTTCTGAGCAGATCTGCCAACTTCCAGGTTTCAAAACATGGCAGCTTTTTTTTAGAGGGGAGAACGAGCAGGTAGATGGCAGAGGTTTGGTCTGTGCTTATGTTTCTGCACATCATTTATAATAAAAACCAGCCCACAGACTTTGCTTAAGACAAAACCACCATCTTGGTGAGGAGATTAAAACAAAGACAGCTAATTTTGTTCATTTTTTTAGAAAGGCAGTGTGAGATAGCTTATTCAGCTGGTCTGGCTGCAGACGTTTACCAGCAGAAACAGCACAACAGGAGGTGCCTTTACATGTAAACATCAGGAATAACAGTCAGGTCTTAGACATTTAAATCATCGGTTAAAATGAAAAATCAATTTATTATTGTTCATAGGTGTAATTACAGGAGATTCTGTTTCAACTTCAACTTCAAATCTTGAGTTCAGATGACTAAATATCCAGTGGATTGTTTACTTAACTCATAAACGTTTGGTATTTAGAAGCACCCAGATTTGTAGTTTTTCAGGGGCAACATTTGGCCGGTTGGGTCAACTCAGCAATAAATCCACTTTATATTAGCTAGATGTCAGATTGTGACTTTTGGGCAACATCTAACCCACTTGTCAATGGCATAAGTGAGCCTTAAATGCTTAAAAGTAGCCCAGATTATGCCCTCATGTATGTGTTATTTAGGTATTCACATGCATAATTATTTTTAGATATCTAGTAATCTTCTCTCTGATCTAAATTAAAACAATGACAAAATGTACATCACGCACTTCCTGCAGTCTTTCCATGTAATGTACTTGAGTCACAGGGGCCATAAAGAGGAAAGTATCAATATTTTATCATCTCCTTTCATTCATTATGAACTCAAAATTTGACAGAAGTCTGTTGCATAAGAATAAAAAGCAGAAGTACTTAAATGTACTCCATTATACTTCTGCCTGTAGCAGCAGTATAAGCACTGAAGCAAAACTTGGTCCCCTGGTGCAGCTCAGTGTACTCTGAAGTGTGTATCGCAGACTTGGCTGCAGTGTGTCTTCTCCTCTGTCAGATGTGTGGTGTGGCCGTGCTGAGCTTCGGTGCCTACATGATGGTGAAACTAAGGTTCGCGGCTCTCACCCCGTCCCTGGCCAGCTTCAATATAGCCAACATCCTGCTGATCACTGGCATCATCATCACATGCGTGTCCTTCCTGGGATTCCTGGGCGCACTCAAGGAGAACCGCTGTCTCCTCTTGACGGTAACACACACACAGCAGAGTGGTTGTTGTGTTTTCTACTCCAGCTGTTTAACACTCCTAGTTTCGGGTGCTTCACCACTGTCTCCCAAACACACATCTGACACCTACATCAGTTATGCACACCATCTTTGAATGCTGAAACTGTAAAGTCACTCTGAGTCGGGGTCTCATAAGGTCCAGTTGTCTGGAAAAAAAAAAAAAAAAAAGCTTTCATTTAGAGGCCACTAGGGACTATTTTTTTCTGCACCTTTTCTGTTGAAATATCTTCACTTATATATCTTCTGAGCATTAACCAGAGGAAGACATTGTTACTGGAAACATGGATTGTATTCCCTTGTGTTATTTCTGCCTTTATGGCCAAAACATCTCAAAACCTGGACCACAAAAATAAAACATCTACAGAGAGGGAGAGCACTGGAGAAAGAAAGCTTGGTTCTTATTTTGGGTGAACACACCCTTTACAGTGCTTTGAAAACTATGCTTTTCTCTCTCATCATTGAATCTACACTTTCTTTTTTTTTTAATTTAATGATATCTTGAATAGCTTCCACCGCCTAAGCTCAGGAGGTAAAGCAGGTCAGCTACTAATCAGAAGGTTGGTGGTTTGATTCCAGGCTGCTCTAGTCTGCGCGCCAAAGTATCCTTGGGCAAAATATTGAACACGGAGTTGCTCCTGATGTGTTCATTTTGTGATATTTCTTAGCTAGAAAGCGCTTAAATGTATAAAGTACTATATAATAGCTAGAGTATTTAAATCCTCTGTAAATGAACTGGTTATTATATAGCACTTTTCTACTCTGCATGAGCACTCAAAGCACTTTATACAAAGTGCCTCATTCACACATTCACAGAAGCACAATTTTCTACACACAGGTGCGTTCTATCAAACACTCACATGCGCTCACACTCCAATGAACACATGAGAGAACAACTTGGTGTTCAGTATCTTGCTCAAGGATAATTTGGCAACCAGACTACCTCCTGAGCTACAGCCACCCCTAGTGGTTTATATGGTTACCAAGCAAGCAAGTGAGCCCCAGTTCAGTCCTGGCAGGAGATAAAAATCCTTTTGGGGTTGTGTCAGGAAGGCATTTAGTGTAAAAATAAATAAATAAATTGCCTAATCAAATATGTGGAGCTCCCTGCTGCAGCAACCCACTGTGAATAAGGAAGAAGGATAGGGTACCGTCTTCTTTATGCAGTACTGTTTAAAATACTTTACACACAGATATGAAAGAGTAACACTCACATAAACCTTCTTCACAGTTTTTCCTGCTGCTCTTCCTTCTGATGCTGGTGGAGCTGACTGCAGCATGTCTGCTACTTGTATATGAGAAAGAAGTATGTGGCACATACACGACACACACCGTTTTGGTTTTAAAGTGAATGTATACATTGTGTGTAATCTGCAAATCTTCCTTTACTATTCAGATTGGTGAAATGGTGGAAAAGGATCTGAAAAAGGGTTTGAAAAATGCAAAAGCTGAAGCTGGAAATTCGACAACAGATTTGTTAAGTGACTGGGATCTTGTTCAGACCACAGTAAGTGTGTCAGGTTGGAGATGTACATACAGTTCATTTCATGTAGACACAAATGGCTGTAAAATATTTTTGTCAAAATAATTTTAGTTTGAATGCTGTGGAGTTGAAAATGCAACTGACTGGGGGGAAAAAGTGCCTGAATCCTGCTGTTCCACTAAATGTACGGGCTCAAAGACGGACTACTGGCCAAAGGTAGACTCATCTCTGATTGACTTGCTTTAATGTACTATAGAGGTCAAAGGTCAAATTCTTATTGCTGCAGGTCATTTCAAATGTATGTTGTGTGTGCAGGGTTGTTTGAACAAGATGAAGAATTCGTTTGAGGATAATTTCCTAACCATTGGGATCTCTGTCATTGTCCTCTGTATTATTGAGGTAAGCTGATAAATCACAGTAAAGTGAACCTGTGGGGTTAAACAATAACCTGCAGGTACAGTGAATCTGCAAAATTGCTCATTAGATATGTATAAAAGCCAAAAAAAAAAAAAAATGGAAGCTGGCAGCATATTTATGATCCGTCTTAGACATGTTTCCAGTTTGTGCCATAAACACCAATCAGCCACAACGTTAAAAGTGAACAAACTGATCGTTTCACTGTAATAAAATGTTCTGCTGGGAAACCTTAAGTCTTGCTGGCAAAATGGATATTATGATACGCAACACCCATATAAACATTGTTGCCTTATACTGTACATAATTTGGTTTTATTTATACTGTGGCGCCAGTTAACAGTTGCCTCAAGGGGCTTTACAGGTGCTGGTCATAAAATTAGAATATCATGAAAAAGTTGATTTATTTCAGTAATTCCATTCAAAAAGTGAAACTTGTATATTATGTTCATTCATTACACACAGACTGATATATTTCAAATGTTTATTTCTTTTAAGTTTGATGATTATAACTGACAACTAATGAAAACCCCAAATTCAGTATCTCGGAAAATTAGAATATTGTGAATATTGAAGACACCTGGTGCAACACTCTAATCAGCTAATTAACTCCAAACACCTGCAAAGGCCTTTAAATGGTCTCTCAGTCTAGTTCTGTAGGCTACACAATCATGGGGAAGACTGCTGACTTGGCAGTTGTCCAAAAGATGGCCATTGACACCTCGCACAAGGAGAGCAAGACACAAAAGTTCGTTGCTAAAGAGGCTGGCTGTTCACAGAGCTCTGTGTCCAAGCACATTAATAGGGAGGCCTGTATACCTGTATATTCTAAGGTAAAGATCTATAATATTAGATGAGAACTCCAGTAATCAGATTATCTTCTGAGCACGCAATGGGCAGTGGTGGGGAGGAAGAACCCTGCTTTCAAAAATCAATAACTATCCATGCATTATCAAAATGACAACTCATGTTATTTTAGTAGTAGGTACTGACTTAGAGGATTTTTTATTTACTCAATATGTGAAAAAAAGTCAAGAATTCCCACTGGACAAACTTGTTTTTGTGACTGTATGAAGAGTTCAGAGTGATATCTCGTAGGCAGTATTTTCCAGTTTAATTTCTACTTTTCTGATTTGTTCACAGGTCTTGGGAATGTGCTTTGCCATGACACTGTTCTGCCACATTAGCAGATCTGGACTGGGCTACAAGTTCTGAATACAGACATCAAACTTCATGATCTTAATATTTTACAGTAAATATCATTGTAAAGTTATTACCAATTGAAAAACCCTGTGCAGGAGGCTAGAAGGAAAACCTTCTGGAAAGGTTTCCTTAAGAGAAACATTTTATAACTGCTTGCTTAAAGCTCAAATTTTTTCATGCACTTGAATCCAAAATTAGTTTTCTGGCATCTTTGGTGTCCTGTAACAAGCAGCTTTATCTACTGTATGTATAATGTCATTTCAGTCAAAGGTACATTACTGTACTTATTTTTGTATATGATTGTTGCCAAGTTTATCTCGATGTCTTCGTCGCACATTTTTTCAAGAAAGACATTTTTGAAAAGCAACTGTTTCTGTAAAATATTACACCTCTTTAATAAACTACTTAATGACGACAAATCTGGAAACAGTATTTCTTAGAGTGTAAACTGTGTTCTTAGACTCTGAACGATCCTCTTGCTGTCAGACTTCCTGTTTCTGGTATGCTGTTTACTGATCTGTGGTGGAGCTTTAAAAAAATAACCACTTCCTCTTTTGACCCCGCACCGCGAGTTTCCCCAAAAAACATTTAGTTTTAAACTTAAGTTGTTTTAGAGTATGAATAATTATTTATTTATATATATATATATATATATATATATATATATATATATATATATATATATATATATATATATATATATATATATAAAAATATATAAAGACTTACAGTTACAGTAACAAGTTAATTTCTTCCAAATATATTTGAAGAAATGAGACGTGTCCCAAAACCGACAAACACAAAAGTGACATTCCAGAAACGAAGCCCAAATGTACAGAAAGCTGAAACAGAAAACAGATGAATTCATTTATTTAAAGAATAAATCCTGCATCATTACTTGACAAAAAAAAAATCTCTTAAAAAAAAAAAAAAAACTAAGTTTTGCTTTACACATTAAAATAATTTTGTTCTTTTTTGAAATCACACAAAAACAGTAACAAGAAAAATTTTTGTAATTTAAAAAAAAAAAAAAAAAAAAAAAAAGACTGTACACAGCAGAAAATACCATTTATTGCAAACTGAACACCCCTGACACCTCAGAAACTATAGACAAGTACTGCAACTCACCTACAGATATGAAAAGACAAACTACTCTGATACAGCTCTCTCATCCTCTGTAAAAACAGTTGTGCAGAGTCTAGTCCCCCACCAACCCTACCCCACCCACCCTGTGGTGCCCCTGTGAGCATCTCACATGCCCTGAAGCCGCTGAGGTCCATTTGAACAGGGATGTGGCACCTGTTCCCTGTCCTCCAGATGAACACATTTAGGAGACACCACCTTAATGCAAAATTGAGCCAAAATGTTTCAACAAGCTCTCTAAACTCACTTTTTTTGTTTTGTTTTAAGCTGATGCACAGAAAACCTGGTCTGACATTATTCTAAAGCATTCTTGATCTTACATTATGGATTTAAAAAAAAAAAAAAAAAAAAAAATCTGTTCTTGCTTTTGCTGAAAGTTTATAAAAAGCAGCTCATTCAGAAAAAAGAAAAAGAAAAAAAAACAAAACGATTTTATTCAGCAGCTTCAGGCCATTCAAATACCCAAGTTACACTTAAATATCACTGGACAGGCTCAAGTTTCAAACACACCGCCCTCCACATTATAAGTTACAGTTCTCTAAGTGTTGCTATTGTAGTGAAACCCTAAAATGGTGCTATAACCTGTTGATACCTAATTTGTGCTCAGGATGTGTGAAATCAAAGTTGGTTAAAATGCCCCTGCTTTTGACAGTATCAGAGTCCAAGTGATTTGGAGGAGCCAACAGTACCGTGCCTAAAAGAACATTCATATTGGATAGAGAGAAACAAAGCGAGCGCGCTGGTGAACATTTGAAAGACGAAACATTCCCAGTAAACATCTGGTCCACCTCAGAGTGTTGCACTTGCAGTTTAACATCTGCAAATATATCAATAAATCAATAAATATAGTCACATGACTACATGAGTCTTCTGGAAGCCAGCACAAGCCAAAAATGGAACCGTTACAGACTAGCCAGAAATTACATAAAATTCATTCAGTTGTGAAGGCTGTCACTCTTTATTTCAAAGTGCAAATGTTTGAAGAGCAGCCATTCAAACTGAGAACATATCATCTGTTAGGACATCAGACAGTTTGAAAAACAGCATAGGGTGCAGTCTGTTCAACTGCTGCCTGACTGGACTTTAAGGAAACAACATCGTCCCAGCCAAATGAGGCAGCAAAAGCACTAAACTCATCCAGTCTCATCCCACTGCAGACTTTTCTGCCACACAAGTCCAACAACCCTTGTAAGGTAGCAAGAATTATATCTGACCCACTTAGTCTGAACTCAGCTAAGATAAGGAAGAGCTCCCTCAGGGATCATCCACTCTGGATAAATGACCAATGTCATTTTAGTCCTCAACACCTTTGTGATCTGTGATGCACTGATGATACTGACTCCAACTGAAGGAGAAACTAGAGGTTCTGTAGAAAATACATCATATCTATTGCTTCCATGTGATTCTAAAAATCTGACACTGGTTTAACATGTGCATTTCTAGTAAAACTGAAGAATGCGTTAAGGTATGATACTACTGTTAACAGTGCTAATTAGGATGGCACAGACTGCATTTGTCAACCAAATTAGATCTTTAAAATAAGTCTGGCTGATTGCTGATGTTTTTATTGTGATTTATTCCCCCTTTGCCAGCAAAACAAAAACCTAAAAAAAAAAAAAAAAGCAGACAACTCAGTTTATGAATTCTTTCAGCTCTTTCACTCAGACATACAAATTTACAAAACGGGATCACCAACCACTAACTATTAAGACATCAGTCATGCACCTTGTTCTGTGACAACTATATCGACAAGGCACGGGTAGTCATTCAATACCAGAAGAGTACAACAATGTTAGCTCAATCCTCAGGCACACCCAATAACTTGGCTGTGCCACTGTCCTCCACAACAGCCACACACCATTACAGAACAGCTAAAGGCAGCTAGTTTTTAACCATTGCAGCTGAACTCTTTACACATCCAGATTTCTTGGAAAGACACTGCATCACGATGAAGCATTACCCTGAGTGCAGAGTTACCTTGAGGGGTTAAATAAATCCTTAACTAATTAAGGAAGCCTTTAATTCCTAAGAAATCAGGACTATTTTCTATGTCACTAAAAAGAAAACGGTAACTGGATACAAGCCTGACCAAGCGATCACACTGTGAGTAACATAATGAACGGACAGATGAGCAAGCAATAAAATGCTGCCATGTATTCTGGTCTCTGAGCACTTTCTGGTCCAAGGTCAGGGAAATATTCTGCTTTGCCCCTACAAATTTATCACTATTTCAACCTGGAAAGAATAAGTGTAATGGAGAGCAGAGACATCAATGTATAAGGGTGTGACATTGTCCTCATTTGCATGACTTGAAATATATTTCTTAAGAATACACTGGTGGCTGTCACAGCAGAGTTCACCTTTAGACGTGGTCTTACTTTTTAGCATTTGTAAAAAAAAATTTCACCTCACTTTTCATGCCTTCTCAAGTCTAAATCAGAGCAACTAATCAGCCAAGCTCCTTACAGTGTTAAGGCAGCTACAGAAATATTTAAGTGTGTATGGACCAGAGGCTGCAGCATCGGAGAGCATCAAGAATAAACCTCTGGACTGTGGAAAAACTAGTTGACGCTGCTAAAGCTGTGTACCATTCAGTTCCATCTCTGAGGAGTAGAAAACACTCACTATATGTAGCAGCAAGACAACAAACCACTTAAAACTATTTAAGACTATCTTACAAAGTACTGTGGATGGGCAGTCCTGTGGTGTAGAGGCTGATGGCACTCTGCTCAAATGAGTGAAGGAATCGGCCTCAGAGTTCCTTCAGTGTAGGAGCTGTAAGGTGTATGCCTCAGCACGGAAACATGGTTTAATAACTGTAATAGCAATGAGCTGTCTATTGAGCCTATCTCTGTACATAACCCTAACAACAGTTTGGTAATGTCCTCTGATGACCTGACAGATGTTTCACTTTGGAAAACATATTTTGGTTTGGAAATGAATAATATCCACTGCTAAACTATTTAGTCCCTGTATTCAGTGGCCTTAGAAACTTAGAGCATTAACGATGTCACAGTGGTGCCAGGTAAATGACACAAGAGTTAGACCATGTTTTAGGACTTGAAACAGTTTTTTTTTTTGTTGTTTTCTTTTTTTTTTTGGGGGGGGGGGGGGGGGGGGGGCTGCTTTTACTACAAGTTTGTTTGGATCAGCAGATTCTTAAGACTAAACACAGGATTTGAGGAATTAAATACCTTTCAAACCTCAAACAGTAGTATACTACTAGACATGTTTTAATGTGGAGATGCAGCCAATTCTGCCAGGCCCTTTTTCCCCAGTTCAACACAGCATCAATGGAAACTTGATCCTCAGGTGAATTTAGTGATTTCAAAGGTCCTACTTGAGGAACATCTACCCTAAAAAGATATTTATGTTTTGTTTTCCATTAGTGGAAGAAAATCTCCACATTCAGGCCTTACTGATATGCTTTATGTACAGGGAAAGACCATTACAGTTTCAATGAGGCAACTAGTATTTTTACTAAACTTCTTTGCACAGTTCAGCATCTCAAATTGCCAGTTCCTTTTCTGGGATTTTTAAAGTATGAGTTTTATTTCACTTTCTCCTCACAGACATTGTCATTGTGGTGTGGAAATATGTGTAGAAGCAGTAAATACTGAGGTCCACCCTGGGGGAAAATGTCCAGTCCTTTACAAAGCATACCAAGACAGGTCTATTTGTTTTCAAATCACAGACTTTACATCTCAGGTCTCCAATCCATTTATGCTGCATCACAGTGAAAGGGGCACATGACTGCTGAGCATGATGTATGTAAGCAGTTCATGTGACCTGAACCAGTAGCTCCAGATCTATGGCTGATTTAAGTTTTTGGCTATGATTACAGTGCTCCTCAAAGGTCTGAATTAGACTCTTTTTGCAATGTATGTGCAAACCATGTGAGTTTTACGGTTTCTTTAGAACAACTGAGCAAACCCCAAAGCAGGTCTGAGAGTCAAAAACAAGTCAAGATGTTGATGGACATTCTCAGCTGGCCAGATGAGACATTTTAACATACGTCTACAAAAAGAAGGCCTTTCTTTCACCTGATGGGCGTGTGCGCATCATTTGTTAAAAAGATGATTCACTGTCAGACTAAGATAACTTCTACAGTTTTTTTTTTGTTTTTTTTTTTACTGAGTTTTGCTGCTGAGAGCTGCAGCTCCACAGCTCTGCAGTGGTGGAGAACAGCCAGGTGTGGCCTCTCTGAAGCATCGGAATGCTGCGGTCTTGGACGATGACGGCCTCTCTGCTGGGTGCTGCGGAGAGCTTAGAGGGGCACGAGCCTGGTGGTGTGGAACAGGAGGGGGTTCAGGTCCTCGGCATGGACGGCCCGATGGAGCGACGGCTCAGAGCGACTCCGCTCAATTTTCGGCATCAAGTCTTGAACCTGCTCAATGGCTACCAGAATCTGAGGAAGGACATAAATGTTAGGACAACTAAAGATGAATCATTACACTGGATTTGCAGTCACCTGGTTTAAAGGATAGTCTGAAGCCCCTTGAGGTGACTGTTGTTGTGAATTGGCACTATATAAATAAAACTCAACTGAATTTACAGATAAATTAGGATGTTTAAACTGCAATGAACGCTAAAATATTGCAACTGGTAGCATACAAAAATAAGTTGTCACAGCACAATGACAAATATATTTGTACAGAACACTGATTTGCATTTACAGAACTTCTATTAAGGCTTCCTGTGGAAGATTCCCCACTGGTGGCCTACAGTGTTGTTCTATCTTGTTTTATAACAAAAATCTTTATGTTCTCCATCAAGTATTCCAAACTAAAATTCTTCCAAAACAAATTCTCTTCTTGAGACTGATATGCTCGCAGGGAGGTTTAAAACTGGACACTTAAAACTCAAAGAAATCTAAGGGTGAGAACAATTTAGATCTCTCCCCCTTCTCCTCAGTGCTGAGCTAATTGATACACTTATAATTTAAGTTTATATGTATCACTTGCTACTGGAAATATTCCAAAAATCTGGAAGGCTGCATAGATGCTCCCACTCTTAAAAAAAAAAAAAAAAAAAAAAAGTGGTGACCTTATAAATTTAAATTGTTACCATCCCATCTCAAAATTGTCTTCTCTTGCAAAAATCTTAAGAGGGCTTTATAAATACTCAAAATAATCTATCTGCATTCAAACATCATTTAACAGCCAGAGCAGTCAGAATTTACATCGTGTCACAGCTTAAGAGCTGCAGTCTGTGTACGCAGCCCTTGACAATCATTGGTATTGTGCAGCACTCTTTGTTGACCTATTAAAAGCATTCAATTCAGTAGATCACGGCATCTTAGTCAAGAAAATTAATCCCAAACAATTTAGATGAGTCCTTTAAATGGTTTCATTATTATCTTTTGGATAGAACTCAGACATCTATTCTTGGACCTCTTATTTACCCTGTTTACAAGCAATATAATCTCTGCGACCCAAAACGGTAAGGTACATTTATGCATTTGAAAGTGTTGATTATTATGAATACTTGGACTGTGGCTGGATGCCAAACTCTCTTTGAAAGACCCATGTAGAACACCTATTAAGAAAATTACACACACAAAAAGGATTCGTGTGTAGAAACAAATCCTGTTTCTCATTCACTAGTTGTAGGATCACTACACAATCCACTATTTTGTCTGTGCTGGATTATGGTGATATTGTTTATACATCCACTTTGAATTCTTGAATCAAAACACTTGATTCTGTGCATCAGTGTTGCAATTCTTTTCACACTCACCACTGTATTTTATATGAAAAAGCGGGAATGCCCTCCCTAGCTCAGAGAAGACAGCAGTACCGTGTGATGTCTATTTACAAGGCTCTATAAAGACTGCCTGCTTATCTCTGCTCTTGGATTACATTTAAACAAAGCCCTCACAATGTCAGGTCACAGGACATTTTAACATTAGCTGTACCTCTTATTCCCACTGAACTTAGAAAGTGGATTTAAATTCTTGGCTGCCTATGAATGGAACAAGTTCCTGAAAAAACAAAGCAAAACAAGACACGGAGACCCTGAAGTCCTGTGGACATTCATAGTTCCGGTAAGATGATAGAAAACCCTAAAGCATGCAAAAAACAATAAGCAGCACAGTTATGATAGTAAAGACAACTGTTTTTCTTTCTTTTTTTTTTTTTAAATACCAGGAGGTATTATCATCATCATAAGAAGCATAAGCAATAATCAGTAGGACACAAAAAGAATACCGATTTTTTTTTCAGTGATTGAGAATATTATATTAGAATCGGTACATTCATACCACATTCCACTGAATGATTTTCCTGTTATTTTTGGACGTGCTGAGTGCATCATGCGGAGCATACAGTGCACGACAATGACTTGACATTAGTCGTTTAGACCTCTGGTCCACAAGACTTAAAAAAAAAAAAAAAAGAGACAACCTGGCAGGCGCTACGCTCCCCTGCTGGTTCCAATGTTCCTTCAGTTTTTGATAATGTTGCAGAACACTTGTGATAGTGATTAACTAACCTGTGGATAACACTAACCTGTGGAAAAAGGGGCCTCTCTTCACGTTTAAACTTCAGGCAGTCAACGATGAGCCTCTTCATTGCTTTGGGTGAGGTACTATACAGCTTACTGAGGTCCGGAGACAAGTAACCACGTCCAACCATGAAGATTATCTGACAAAGAAGAAGAGGGGGAGACAGCGTAATCAACACTGAGCTGCAGAAAGAACTTAATGAACTGCCACCACAATTCACAAAGTCTGAAAACATCTTAAGAAACCAGGTTGTCAGGGTTGTTTGAAGTTTAGTTTTTGAATATATAGTTTTTAATTAATGTCAACTTACTTTAATTGTAGTATTTATTCACTCAGTTCACAACCTATCTGATGAGGCTTTGTTACATGTTTTTTGTGATCGGGATGCCAACATGAATGTAAATCAACTACCTTTACAAAGTGTTGTGTTTGTCTGTAATACTTTAACTGACAAACACTATCCACATTTTCAAACAAAAACTAAACAAACATTCTTTGAAAGCTAAAAACTTAAGTAATTTTAAAAGAAAAACAAAAATACTAGATTATAATAACTAGCAAAAACCCACCCTACAGGCAGTTCTGGCAGGCCTGCAGCTCTTTTTCACATTCTTCATTCCTTATTTAGTTGTGAGTCAAACAAAATTTTGATGCTGACACAAATTTGGGTGATGTTGCATATAGGCAATGGAGAACAGCAGTAGGATGATGAAATTAACACAATATCCAAATAATTTGGATTAACAATGAATCTTTTTTTTTAAATATATAGATGCTAATAAATGCTGTACATGAGATGATGTTCATGCAAAAGTTTCGTTCAGTCTGGCACACCGATTAATGAGGAGATAGGGTACATACGGATATATGAATAAACCGCTACAATTATAATAAAATTCTGGTCTCCAGTCCCATTTCATTTCAGTACATTTTAATTTTCTGAATCCTAGTTTGCATTGTTATTAATTTTTTTCACCCCTTGTTTTAGTTAACCTGAAAAACCTTGGTTGCCATACTGTTTTGTGTGACATGTAATTTTATTGGATCTCTCTACCTACAGTACATCAGTTTATCTACTGACAGTTTCTACATGTATCAGTTTATTGGACCTGTAACCCATATGTTATTCTGTACTATGGGTATTTGATGTTAATGGTGATTGACAGCCAGCTTTTCCTCATGGTTGGAAAGTCAAGTACGCTCATCCTGTCTGTTAGAATCTTAAAGATTCATCAGATACTTTAGACTGAGTCAGTGTTGTGTTAACATAAACAAGAATAATTGGGTAATGGAACCTGGTCTCTGTTGTTGATATTGGAGTAAGGCAGGGTTCCTGACATCAGCTCAAACAGAACTACTCCGTAGCCATATACGTCTGACTGGAACGTGTATGGGTTGCTGTCCTGCATTCGGATCACCTCAGGAGCCTGAGGAGGAACAACATTTAAAGGGAAAAAAAAAAAAAGTAATTTCATAAAAACAACACAAAACAAAAAAAAAGGTACTGAAACACTTTCACTAATTTACTACAACTAATTTTTTTTTTAATTTACCTACACAAATTTAGCCATTTGTAAGGATGTTCATGCAAACAATGTTTTAATAGAAGGTGCATGGAAAACTACTAGAGTCCCATTATAGAGTGACAGACAGTTAAATTTCAATATTATTCTGAGTCACAGTCCAGACATGATGTGATGTCATTTATGGTACATCAACACTAACCACTTGCCAAGAAAAGTACATAGCTCCAAGCAAAGGCGAGTACTTTCAATAAAATAATTAAACCTGTTAAGACTAGCAACAATGTATGACTACACTGTTTTCCAGAGAAAATAACTTACCCCTTTAAGATTAATTATCATCCCCATCATAAGTACACAGGTTGTAAAGGACAAAATTGAAATGCCTCTGTAATGATATGCATCAGCAGTTTGTTTTGCAATCCATCTTATGTCCATCACCTGGTGGATGGTTTTACTTTGTTTTCCACTTAAAATTATAAAACCATGTGTTTACCAAAACTCTTTTGTAAAGAAAACAAACAAACAAAAAAAACTAACAATGTACCACTGCAAAAAAAAAAAAAAGCAGAAGAAAAAGCCTCAAAATGTTATACCGGTATTGGTGGTACTTTCCTTAAAACTCCAGTATATATGCAAATCATACACACAAAAACCTATTTAAAGTCATTTGATATTAAGCCTTACTAAGGTACATTCTACTGACAAGAGTTTGCTTAACAATGATGAACATAAATCACTGTAGTTATCCCAAGCAACCAAACAATTTTGTTCAGACTTGTTTCTGTTACTCATAACATTTTGTACGACTTCAGAAACAGGTTAAAAAATATTTAGCATAAGATCAAAGCGAGAGGAAACACTACACGACTGCTGAATTCAGAACTGAAGTCATCGTGTACAGTTTTAGATCTTACCATCCAGAGAATGGATCCGCTGGGTTGTTCTACCTGTTGAGAGCCAGTCCATCGAGACTTCACTGTGGCCAAGCCAAAGTCACCAATTTTAACAGTCCAGCCCTCATGGAGAAAAATGTCTGGCAGCAAGTCTCAGAAAATACAACACAGTTGGTGGACATTTTCATAGTATCCGTTACCACATAAACATTTCGTAAGAAAGAAGTTCTGAGAACTGAGAACGACAGAGAGGAAACTATCCAAAGAAAATAATGGGAAACAAAGAAATTGTCCAGATGACAGTGTGGATTGAGTCAACAAAATTTCAAATTCCACACTCAAATGTTTATTGATAAGAGCAGTGATGGTGCCTGTCCTGCTGTAATATTTTAGACTGGCCTCTTCATGACAACAAGGAAATTTGTCTTCAAGGTGAAAATCAACATAGTGTTTGTTTCTCTTCATGTGCTAGTGTACAGACACATTACAGTTTTAATACTTTGGCTGCTCTGTACATCACTGTCTATTAAAAGGCAATGCTTCTTGTGTGTGGTTAAACCTTTAATAACAGCAGAGCATGAAACTCAAATTAGCCTGTGTGTTTACTGGTTAAAGGTAAAGCTCTGAAACTTACAATGACTTCTTTTACACACACACACACACACACACACACACACACACACACAGAAGGATACTGTTTGATTTCAGATCTCGATGAATTATGTTCTTTGCATGAAGATAACTGAAAGAGAGGGACAATAAAGAAAAAGAACTGTCTGAATACAATTTAAAAACTTGCACACTAAATTGATGGGCGCCAAACATTTGTATCTCTACATTCTACCATTCATACAGGATGCACTTATTGCACACAATGACTTGATGTCTAGTACATAAGCCTGACTAAGTGCTAATAGTGAACTGGAATTTTGCAGCAGATCTTACTCCATGCCCTGTGCAGTCTGTCTGGCCACATCAATGCGACGCATAGTGTCAAACTTGGTCTCTAAGACATGCAGATGGCGATACAGGCTGCTGCCTTCACACCACTGTGTGATGATGGCAAAGTTAGGCTTAGTCATGAAGCCCATGAACAGCAGGATGTTGACGTGGCGGGTCTTCCTGCAGAGAACAGAAATGGTGAAACTTACAAATTCCATTACCTCATCTGCAGCCAAATAAAAGGTCAGTCACCATATTGTTGAGCTTAAGTGCGATGACAATGTAAAATTGTTTCAGTAAAACCAGTGTCTGTAGAGTGTTGTGTTACAACAACAACAATAGTTGTGAGAAGCTTAAGTCATGTAAATCACTGCTCACCGTAAGACCTGCATTTCATTTTTAAAGGCCTGTAACTGCTCAGGCGTTGGCTCTTTGACTTTGAGGATCTTGATTGCCACGTCTCCATGCCACTTTCCCTTGTAGACAGTTCCAAAGGAGCCAGAACCTATTCTCTTTTGGATGTTGACTTCTCGAGAGTGGACCTCCCAGTAGTAACTTGAATCTCTGTTGCCTCCTCGGTGCTAAAACAACACAATGACTGAATGTGTTGAACTGCTAGCTCACCGTAAGTAAATCTCTTTTTCCTTATGGTTGTCCAGGCACACTCTACATTTCTCATGTCTGAAGTGACCAATGAATAATGTTAAAGACAACCTACCACTTTCTTTTTGTCGTCAGATGAGGAAGGCTTGCGCTCCCTGTGTTCCGAAGGGGACTTTGGTGGTCTCTTCCCTGGAGAGCCAAAAGAAGAGGGTGGGCTGGTGGAGGGCTTAGGTGAGGGTTCAGGACCTACAGAAACAAGAGACAGCACAAAACAGATGCCATGCACAGAATAACAAAACATATTCTAAAACAGATGAGAGAAAAATGGAAAACATACCTATTGTGTTGTTGAACTTTACTACTTCCTAAGGGGAGAGATGCAGCAGTGTTACTTTGATGACTACACATCTGTAAATATAGTGGAGGTAACAGAATCCTCTTAAAGCAAAGACAAACCAACAGCCAACACTGACCTCTATGATGCTGGCAGCAGTAGGGTCCACTGTGCTGACCATATGAACATTGGGAGTGGAGGTGGAGCGATGCCTCTGTAGAGACTGACCATCTCCGCCCGACATGGGGAAGTGAAAGGTTGAGGATGGGGACGGGGAAAGGTGGCCCATTCTGAGCAAAAAAGGGAAGACGGTCAGAATTTATGTGATTTTCACAGATTAAGGTCTTTTTGATTTGAATGTCATTTGTTTAGTATGGGAGCTTACCCAGAAGGCTCTGGGGTTAAGGCTGGGTTGCTCTGGGTGGGGGAATTTTCTGGCAATATTATCTGTGGGTATCCATCTGGGCAGGGACTGGGATCACAGCTAGATATAAGAGAGCGGGAAAACAATGAAACATTATCAAAGCGGCTTCACCCTGATAAGGCTCCAATTAGGTGCAACCTTAGCTTTGGCTTTTTTTTTTTCTTAAACTAGGGAAGAACCACAACCAATAACATGAAACAGCACACACTATGCTGCAGGTGCAACTTTTTTCCCTTCGGTACAAATGCATATTTTTTACCATTTTTTCTTTTTGTCTAAACACTAGACTTCAGAATCTGAACTATCAACTCTGCACAGCACAAAAAGGTGAGCTGTGTAAAGTCCACCTTTCCTTGAAACTTTTCAGAACTGTTCAAAGATTTAGGAACTTTAGGAATTTTAGGTGTTTCGATTCTTATGCATCATTTTTCCAAATGCAGTCTTTACTGAGAGACATAAAGGACTATTTTCAGCAAACCACAATGAGGAGGAGCAACAGATGTTATGGCCCTGCGGCTCATATTCACAAAGCTTACTAGTAGTAAGAAGAGCTCCTAGTTACAAAATTCTAGGAAATTCTAAGAATGATTATGTCTTCTGAGAATTTTTCTTTAAAGTTAAAACTAAATCCAGATAGTTATTTACAAAACATCTCAGTCATTAGAGGAGTGACTAAAGTAGAAGATTATTAAGAAAAGGACTATTAAGAGGCCTAAGAGGTTCTTAAAGGTACAGTGTGTAAAATGTCACAGGACACTGTAGGACAAACATGTTTTTGTCAGCCAAGAGAGCTCAAAAACGTACAATTTAGAGTGTATCTCAGCATGTTCCTACTACTGTCTGTGTACACACTATATTTTAGATGAAGAGGAGAGAGACATAATGAGAAAGATGATGAGAATATACATGTACAAATGTTAAATAGTCATATATAATTTAAAGATCAAAAGTAACTCTTCAAATTAAAAGTAACTTTTTAAAGTGTACTTATATGGCTGTACTCTACTCGAATACATAAAACCCGACTAGGCGGAACACCGATGTCCATCTCGACCAGTGTATTCAACATGGCAATTTCCACAAAATGGTACCCGCTCCTATGTATTTTTGATGGATTAATTCTAAGTTTGAAAATGCACGAGCTTGTTGGAAGACATAATTGCACACTAATCAACGTACATTTATGAGTATTTTTCCCCCTGTTAAATAACCTCAAGAAAATGACTGACTGTACCTTTAAGAAGACAAAAAATGGGAGAAAGCTGTTAAGACATTTTTCATAAGTGAGGAAACAGAATATTCATAGGTTGCATAATCCAGTTAATTCATTTATTTTAGTTCAAGAGGATGAAATGCATGAGAGCCAATAAAAACAAAGTGAACGGGCAAAGCTGTCATATTGGTAAGTTGTTTTAAGTTGCCAGTAGCACTGGTTTTCTCTGAGCAGCAGAGAGCCCCCCCTCTACAGTCTATACAGAGGCTGATGGAGACAGGTGAAGACAAGCTGACAGTGGAGACAGCTGACTTGTTGAACTACTCGAACAGTCAGACATTTAATCACACTACATAGCTAAAGAGATGATCACAACACTAAGATAATTGGCACCCAGGAAAACACAACAGTGATTTATCGTGTAAACAATTAGAGCACTTTCTCATACAGTAACACAGCTAATTTGATTTTTCACCTAAGGAATGTACAAAAAGGACATTTACAGACAGTGATCGCGGAGTATTGTTAGTGTAACTGTTAGAAGCAAAACCATTTCTCCTGTTAATGTCAAATAAATTCTGAACTGACTAGTGTGGTAAATAAATGCAAACAATAAGTATGAGAATGGGCTACTGTGCAGGTAGGTCTGTGGTTTTAAACATTCTGCAGACAAAAGTATGGCTTGTAATTTATGAAACTAGTACTGCTAAGTGACTTTTTTAATCAACTAATCACATATTTGAAAGAATCCACCATACTTAGTAGGGTCAACCACAGCTCCTCAGTGAAGAAGAAGTTGTTGTCCCTTCATTGCTCAGAGCTGCTCTGAGAAGTTTACCAAATCAGACTCCTTGGTTGTATTTTAGGAATCATTAGGAGGCCTTTCAGAGGATTTTCAGAATGTTTGTAAGTATGGACTAAGACTCTGCCATATTTATATATCATCTGCACCAATACCGGTACAAATTTTTATGTTATAAAAGTGCCATATCATGATATCAATGACATAGATACCACATATATACATTTCCTAGCACAAACGAGACAAGCCCAGACACATCTGACAGCGGGAGCCACGTGTCAGCCTTTGATGACAATTTTTGCTGCTGCTAATACTTTGACAGACTCACACTGTAAATTAGATAGTTTGATACAGACAGAAGCTCATTGGAAAAGAAGGATGGAAACTTTATTTTGTTGGCACTGATAAATACTGCTGCCTGCAAGCACCAATAAATTGTTCAGTATTTTCCCCCCATATCGTCAGAAAATATAATTGCAAATATCACCCATCTCTAGTATGAGCCCAGAAGTCAACATCATGGTGTCAAGTCTGGAAGATGCAGTCTAAACCCACAGAACTGTAGAGAGCTCTCCAACATACTCTGCTGTTCAAAAGGCAAACGCTTTTTATTTACATTGCTCACACTGAGTCTAACTAAACCTCTGAACACAACTGCATGACAGGAAAGTAAATGTTCAATAAAACCTAAAAAATAAAAAACAAGCAAACAAACACTTTGCCAACTCACCGCTCTCTTATTGTATCCATGTCCACACACACCGTAGGGACCTTGCTACTGCAGTGCTGGTGAAACTTGTAGCCACATGTCTGACATCTGAAGCCGTTAAAAAGGAACTTGTGGCAAAAATCACAGTAAGCCAGCTTGAAGAAGGTTTTACGTACCTGCACAGATAAAGAGTTCATGAAATTCACTTCTGCAGCAACATTCAAGGATAAAACAGCAACAATTCAAATACAAGGATTTTTTTTCCTTCCCAGGTTCCTCACATGCCAACAATCTGTGAATATTAAGCATTTCATATCAGCTGTGAACATCTTACATACAGGTACGTGTGTTTGCCAGCTACTTACAAAGTTGTGCATGGTGAGGGGGATATCATCCAGGACCTCGACTAAAAGCTCCTCTCCAATTAGAGGAGTTATATCTGTGTCCCATTCTGTCAGTCTCTTTCGACTGGAGAGAAAAATATCAACATTTAAAATGACAAAAACAAAAAAACAAAAAACCCAAACTCTTTGTACATACCATTAATGTTAAAATGCAATCACTTCTAGGTTTACAAAGGCTGAATTTACAATACTTCATGATAATTTTTTTTAATTCTGAACTTGCATTTCATGTAGTGAAATGCAGTTCAAAATATGATATGTAGGGACTCAGAGACTGTAGCCAGCTTATCCAGATGATTCATGGCACCTCATTTGCAGACACGTTACTTGTTCAGATATGTCAACAACTGCCCATGGCGTAAGAAAAAGCATACAAGTATGCCCAAGCAGGTCAAAGCTGAATTAGAAATTCTGCCTCTAACTATGTTGAACAGCTTGGGTAAAAAATTTACTGATTTCCTTCATTTCCACCTTTTATTGTGGGATTCTACTAGGACAGCTAAGGTCTGGACAGCAGGTGAGTGGGGCTTTTTTCCTTTGTTTTAATAATGAATGAAATGTTACCCATCTTTACACAGG
The DNA here is from genome assembly GCF_007364275.1 of Archocentrus centrarchus. Lineage (NCBI taxonomy): Eukaryota > Metazoa > Chordata > Actinopteri > Cichliformes > Cichlidae > Archocentrus > Archocentrus centrarchus. The sequence goes on from NW_022060257.1 coordinate 1,704,010, forward strand.
AAACCCTCTAAGTGAACATGTTGCACTATGTATTAAAAAGGGGAAAAAAAAAAAAAAAAGGTCATTGCTTCATGGGTTAATGCTTGTACATTAGTAGTTTTACCCTTCGGATTAGCTTAAAATTAAACCTTCCATCTCTGTTATATACGTGAGTGTATGTTTGTGTAACATGTGGATACGAGTCTTGTGACAGTTGTTTGCCTCTCAGAGTTTTATGTAGATGACAAGGAACATCATTATCCCTATATGATGTGAGAGGACAACAGATAAAAGTGCAATCTTACCCTCCTAGAAGGCGAAATACAGCACAGCACTCTTGGCTCAGGCCTCTCACTTTGAGAGCTTTATCGAGAATATCATGCACAGTCTGTCCTTGGCGGACATTCACCTGAGAACGGAAAGCCACATTTACACATGTGTGACTTCAAAATGACATTCATTGGCCAGGTACACAGGTAACACAGAGGCATACTTAAGCAAAATGGCAATATCACACTGCATTAATTTTGACCCTACAATGTATACTTGTTAAAGCAGAAATCAATGGGGCGAGAGCCATCATTTCTCGCTATAGAATCTTTTTATTTCAATAGTCAGTCGAACATCACTGAGTGACCAGCCAAATGTGGTTTAAACAAAAAAATACTTCAAGTTGTGTCATTATTGCATTAATGGCCTTGAGCTGACCAGTACTTTTGCTCATCCCACTGAAAAAGTACTATGCTATTTCATGGTATTTCAAAAATAAAGAGCACCTACCTACATGTTTGCTACAATACCATGTAGAGGCATACACTATAAACCTCAGTTATGTGCTTATGTTAAGACATAATTGGCCGATAGGTTCTTTCATTGTGTGGCTGTTTTGGAGGTAGGGACAACTAACAGATTTGTATGGAAGCTTGTTTGCATGACTGAAAACATTTGTTTTTGCTTTCTATAAACTCAAAATTTTTAGAAATTAAGTTGAAATTTCAAGTTATACATCTCAAAATTTTGCATCAATGTGTCAAAATTGTGAGTTAGCACTGCGAATCACGAAACACTGTTAAAGGGGTAATTTCCTTGTTACCCGGAAGCAGATGAATCCAACGCATGCGCACTCAGAAACGCATGTTGACAGTATCAGTTAGCTAGCAGTGTACAGCAAATGTGAACAAATTGCTGTCAGGTTTTTGACCTTGGAATGCCTTCTAGTGACTAAGAGCTGCATAAAAGGTAAGGAATCAATGTTTTCATGTTGATCTGAAGCCTTCAGCCTCCTGCTTCCGAGTAACAAGGAAATGACGTACCTTCACGAAGCTTCCTGATTGGCAGAACTAATTCGAAATTTCGAGAAAATTACTCAAAGTTTTGAGATACTTAACTTGAAATTTCAAGTTATGATGGCAATTTTTTTTTAAAGAAACAAAAAAGCAAGCTTCCATAGATTTGGCACATCTGGTCATTCATTTTACAAAAAAAAAAAAAAAAAAAAAAAAAAAAAAGGTCTAAAGAGAAAAGGAAAAGCTCAGTTCAGTCTTGTTTGGCAGGATCTGTACAGCTAGTGAAACTCTCCTGACAACACAGAGCATTTAAAAGGTGAATGCTCCAACATGTATCCTATCCTCCTATTTTACAGAGAAAGTTAGAGGACACCATGAGCAGAGTGTCCTCTACACTGCCATCCCTTACACTAAATTTAACACTATGACAGGACTATTCAACAGCTACTCCTCGGCGTATGAAAACTTGACATCTAACAGGAATTGCAAGTCAAACAAAAAAGATGATGGTGGCAGGAGCCATCTGTGAAACCTGATAGCAACTGCCCACTCATTAACACGCTGTGAAAGATGTCAAATTTTGTGCAATTACACTTGGTGGAAGTGGTAGAAGATTTTTTTTCCCCCTACAGAAGTGTTAAATGTCAACCATCTCCTATTAAACAAGGTAATGTTTATATTTATAATCTTTAATATAAGAGACAATTATCTCACCACTGTCCTCTGTTTGTTGGGGAGGTAGACTCGAATGGTTCCCCCACCTCGGGGTGGATCCTCTGGACTGGTCTCCCCTGAGGAGGAGTAGGAGGAGGAGGTGGAGGACATGGTGGGAGGCAGGAGGGAGTTGAGGGAGGGCAGGGGGGAGACAGACACAGCACTTTGACACCAAACTCTCAGGAGAGCTTCATGCACAGTGGAGTCCAGAGGAGTGAGCCCTTTACCTAGAACCTAAAACAACACAAAAAGAATGACATAAGACACAATATAGCTCTTGCGTAAATGTCAGTCCTTTGAAATCAGCTGTAAGAATCCAGTTTAATGCACAGAGCATTTAGATTTAGCTTTTAACTGCTTATATAAAAGTTGATATGATATGATATTACTTAATCTATCAATATTCTTCTTTCAGCTGCTCCCTTTAGGGGTCGCCATAGCAGATCATCTGCCTCCATCTCACCCTATCCCTAGCATCCACCTATGTCACCCCATTCCTCTGCATGTCCTCCTTCACAACACAAATCTCCTCTAAGGTCTTCCTCTTTTTCTTCTGCTTGGCAGCTACATCGTCACCATCCTTTGTACAGTGTATCTACTGTCCCTCCTCTGCACATGTCCAAACCATCTCAGCCTTACCGCTCTCTAACTTTGTCTCCAAACTGCTCAACCAGAGCTGTCCCTCTAATGTACTCGTTTCTATAATCTTGTCCATTCTGGTCGCTAACAATAAAAACCTTAACATCTTTAACTCTGCCATCTACAGCTCAGCTTCCTGTATTTTTGTCTCCAAACCTTACATCATAGCAGGTCTCACTACCACTCTTGCGGCTATCCTATCACAAATCACCTCTGACACTCGCCTCCACCCGCTTCACCCTGACTGCACTTTTTTTCTTCACCTCTTTTGGTTAAAAATCATTACATGCGTAAGAGAGAGTGATCTTTTCTGGCTCGAGTACTGTGAGCAGAGACAGTACAAAACACTACTAAAAAGTAGAAAACTTAGCAGAAGTTACATATTTTGAACTTGAAGAGTTGGCAAAAACAACGTCTGCTTGGTTAAACCAAACACTGAAGACTCGCGAAAGCTCCTTTCACGGCTTTGAATTGCGGGGCTACAGCAGTGTCATATACCGGTTAGCTTGTAACCTAGTGGCACCAACAGAGGTGTTCACAAAGTTGGCTACAAGACCAAGTATTAACTTATTCTAAACGTTTTAACCCAGCATGTGACAGGGAAAGCTCTGAAGTAATGCTGAAACAAACCGCTGACAGACAAAGCTGCACATTTGCTAAATAGTCGAAAGATGCTAGCGCTAGCTCATGTTAGCCCGGTCGCTTAGCATGGGATTTGACTGCCTTGTAAAATGACATTTCGAGTTTGGGGAAGCCATGTTCCTCTTGGAGCGTAAGTTAATCGTCTCCAGCTAACTGGCTGACTGATTTTCAAGGCAATTAGTAGTGAGGAGGTGCGAAGCGATATAATGGAAACATAATGCCTACGACACGAAGTTATCAGAGCTTTTGGAAATTGCTCTTAGCTCAACCTGCTAGCAGACTAGCCTAGCTGAGCTTTAGCATTAGTTGGAACGGGAGAGATTATGCGGCTGCCTCAGTGACTCGCCTACTTTACCGTCAAAACCTTCACCGCTAGTCCCAGCCTGCTAAGGTTAGCAAACTTAGGGGTTTTACCACGGCGTCAGTTCGGTGCCTACTCAGGGTCTCTTTTCAGATATCCACCGAACTATTTCTTTGACGTGCTGAAACGGTCCATAATTTTCTATATAGCGCTTACAGTTACAGTAAAATCTCATTTCGTCACGGTGTTCAGAAGCAGCTGGGATAAATAAAAAGTTAAACTCGTACCTGTAACGGCCATCTTGAATTTTCTCAATCTGAAGGCGAATCTGTCAAGAACTTCAGGGGAAAGCGGAAAAACTCCACAAATGCTCTGTTCTGATTGGTCAACTTCTGCAGGCGCGTTCTGTCATTGGACAGGAGCTGCAATCCAAACGGTGGGAGCTGCTAAGTAACCACACACGTATACTACAGCAGGAGAATATACACCTGGGATTGTTGTTCAGCGTTAAAAGTGTTAAATCTGGTGGTTTTATGGAAAATAACAAATGTTAAATCTTTTTGTAATTATATTTTTGACCATGAGCAAATTTTATACACAATAATTTTTTAAACGTTGCTCCACGTTTTGTATCGTCATATTTTGCCAGTTACTTGAACAACGTTCAATCCTTAACACAAAATTAAAATAAATTCCTTGTGTTATATTTACCCCTTTAAGTTAATTTATTTAATATTACAGTGTTAATTTTAATTAATTAATTACAGTGTTTGTTTTTTCTTTTTTTAGTTGTAGTCATTTTTGTTTTGTCTCCCCAAAGTATGCTGCTTGGGAGTTATTGACTGCTTATAATGTTTGTGTCTGTTTATTATGTGAAGGTAAATCAACATAAGCACACACACAAAACTGCTAGAAGATTGCACAACTGCTTCTGCTGACACAAATAAAAATGCACCGTAAGAGATGTTAATACACTTAATACATATTTGCATACACTTTATTTTGGCAGATACCAATTGGTATTGAAAATAAATTAAATTGGCTGTGGTGAACACCTACTTCTAGAAGAGGAAGGGTTATAGGGTGACATATAAGAGTGGAAGAAAGTGCACACAGGTGGAGTACATCTTAAGCAAAAGGTATGGCCTGAAAAAGATAGGAGGCTGTGGTGGCAAGGGAGAATATAGCTAAGGAAGGTAGTCTATAGGACTCTGGACATCAAGAAGAGGAAGCGAGTGAAGGCAGAGGCAAGGATCAAATGGCAGAAGTTATAGGAAGAGTGCTGCATAGAGTTCAGGGAGAAGTGGAGACAGGCTCAGGGTGGGAAGGGAGAGTTACCAGATGACTGGGAAAGTACAGCTGTACTGCTGAGGGAAACTGCCAAAAAGGTGTGTGGTGTATCCTCTGGACAGAGGAAGGATTACAAGGAGACTTGGTGGTGGAATGAAGTAGTACAGTAAAGAATTCAAAGGAAGAGGTTAGCAAAGAAAAGGTCAGCAGTTGCACTGTCTTATTGGATCTACAGAAAGCAAATGATCAGGTGCCAAGAAATGAACTGTGGTGCTGTATGAAGTCAGGAGTGCCAGAGAAGTATGTGAGGGTGGTGCAGGACATATAGGACAGTGAGACGATGGGGAGGTGTGCAATCAATGACTGATGGGTTCCAGGTGGGGGTGGGATTACATCAGGGACCGGCTCAGAGCCCCTTCTTGTTTGCAGTAGTGATGGACAGGTTGACAGATCAAGTCAGGCAGGAATCTCCATGGACTACCTTGTGATCTGTAGTGAAAGTAGGGAGCAGGTAGAAGACAGTCCGGTGAGGCGGAGGTCTGCACTGGAAAGAAGTAGATATATTGGACAAAGGATCTTGAAGATGAAGCTGCCAGGCAGGAGGAAAAGAGGACAACCACAGAGAAGATTCATGGATGTAGTGAAGGTGGACGTGCAGAGGGTTGGTGTGACAGAAGAGGATGCTAAGGATAGGGTGAGATGGAGGAAGATGATCTGCTGTGGTGACCCTTAAAGGGAGCAGCCGAAAGAACACGACTGATTGATATAAAAAATATACTCACCAAACAAAATCACTACAGAGTCAATGCAGATCACGGATAACTTTTTTTATTATTAAAAAACAGCATAACTATAATAAACCCAATAGTATGCATTAGATCTTTAGACTGTATATATAACCCTACCAATAGGGTTGTCAAAAAATAAGGTTCAATTTACTTGAGCGTAACTGTGTCATTATGATGCCGTCCTATTCCTCATTCATATCCACAGTTGTTGACTACACTTGAGCTTCTCATTATGTCCTTTAACAAAATACCACATCATTTTATAAATTCCAGACAACCACTCAGTTCCTCTGTCTTTTGCTATTCCACACTGAGGAATCTCCTTTTCTTGGCTGTGTGTGTATATGCGTGGTGACGCCACTCCACGTCTGCGGTGCTCTCATTGTCCAGGGTGCCGAGTTTGATCATGTACACTAAACAGGAGGAGGACAGGATATAAACATTTAACAAGACCAAAGAAAATTAGCACAGAAATAGGATAGTAACCCAATTTTTTTGTACAACTGCGGTCTCCCCTACTTTCAATCACCATATTTTGCTGTACAGTTTTACAATTCAAAAAAAAGTTTATTATGTAAAATGTAAATAAAAACAGAACTCAAACCCATATTATTCAATTTCATGAAAAATATTCATGAAATAGAAATTTAAATTTGTTGGCAGCAACACGTCTCAAAAAGTTGGGAGGTGGACAAAAAAGGCTGGAAATGTAAGTGGTGATTACATTAAGTGGCAGCAGGTCAGTAACATGATTGGGTATAAAGAGAGCATCTTAGAGAGGCAGAGCTTCTCAGAAGTAAAGATAGACAGATGTTCACCAACCAGCAAAAAAACAAAACGTACAAATTCTGGAACAATTTCATAAAAATTGATTTGCTTTCAACAGTCGTGTCCTCCTCGCACATCTTCCATTAAGTCCACTTTGGCCCAAATAGTGACAGATGGTGCGATCTGACACTGATGTATCTTGACCTTGGAGTTCACCTCTAATCTCTTTAGAAGTTGTTTTGGGCTCTTTGGTTATCATTCGTTTTATGCTTCTCTTCAATCTGTCATTAATTTTAATCTTGTGGCCAGATCCAAGCAGGTCCAGATCCAATAAGTGCAGCTGTAGTCACAGGAACATCAAGCTGCTTGGAGATGGTGTTGTAGCCTTTACCTTTAACATGCTTGTTAATAATTCTCTTTCTCGTCTCCTGAGACAGCTCTCTGACACCATGATACTAAACACCACAGTGACTAATTTTCACCCTTTAAATAGGCAGACTGACTGATTATAAATTAGAAGACACCAGTGACGATAATTACAGGACACAGTAGTAGAAGAATCTAGGTGCTGAAATGGCCTGCCTGCAGTCCAGACCTTTTACCAATTGAAATATTTTGAAATAAAACATATGACAAAGACCTAAATGACCTAAATAAACTTCTCAGGTGTGTTCACTGGGTCAAAGGGGCTGAGAGCTGTTTTTCCACAGGCTTCTATATAACCAGAAGTTTTTAGCCAAAGTTAAAAAAGACTTCTGAGAAGATTAATCCTCATTCCACACATCAACAATGATTAAGCCACTCTCTAAACTGGGATAACTTTCCATACTTACATTTCATTTCAAACCTGGGTCCTACTTCTGTCAGCTCTACGTTCTTGTGGTCTGTTTTCTTATAGGTGTGATGTCTGTTAAAAATAAATAAATAAATATCTTATTCTTTATCCCAAACAGCATTATGTTTGTATGCCGTTTTCACTGAAGGGGTGCTTTAAAGCTGACCTGAAAGAGATGAAGTCCTCTTGGTTGGCAAATGTGATCACACGCCTGCTGTCCTCCTTTGGCACTGGAAAAAGATACTTGAGGATATTGGATACCTGCGTGAGTAGAATTAATTAGTTCTACACGCAATCAAGTGGTGAAAAGGAATATCAGTGGCATGTGCAGTCCAGCACTCGCTCACTCACCCGTTTGCCGAGCCGTGAGGTGAAGTTGTGAAAAATGAGGTGGGGGTAGGCCTCGGACATGGTGCCTATGTCGGGAACATCGTGCCTCATTACCACGTTGTAAAGAGTGAAATAAGCTGTTGGGCCAAATGGTAAGTGGCACACTACCAGGCCATCTGCGAATATAAGAACAAAACAACAACTAAGACATCCAAGTATGGTGGCTTGAATATGACAACAATTATTATGGTCAACACTGAGATCAGTTATTTTTAAAGTTTAGAGTTGTCGTATTTTTTTCTGTAATGTTAACCTAATGTGAAGACTGTAGGCCAGGCGGGGACAAACAGCAATGCGTATGTGCAACAGTTATATGAGTAAGCTGTACAAAACGGTCTGAAACCACAACCAGCTTTAGCAATGTTGGTGGCTGATGTTGTGCACACAGAACACAAAACTACACAATCCTTTAATGTCACAAACATGAAATAAGTAAGGAGTGAAGGAGGCAAGCATACCTGGCTGTCCTCTTGTTTCATGCACAATGACGAGGTCAGTGACATTGTTAGCTTTGCAGGCTCGTACCAACGCAGGGATCTCATGATTTCCTCTGTTCATGCGTTGGGCTCCAGGGAACATCAACTTCACCTCCTGGAATCACATACAGGATTGGCTCCATGTGCTATTCTTGACTCAGTGTTTAATGTTTCCCGAGGGTGTACACTGCAATTAATTTTAATCTAAAGTAGAAGAAAGTGAGCTATGAGAGCACTGGCTCTTCTGTGTCCTGCAGCCCAGCTGGACTGGATGGAATCTGAGTCCTTGTGCAAATATCCTGAACCTCAGTTGTTCTCAATAACCGGGGCAGCGCCTTGTATGGCATCACGCCCACCATCTATGTGTATGTGGTGTAGGAACATAAGAGCAAAAACTTTAGAGGCCTTTGTTAAGACAGAAGAGTTCACCACTGACCACAAGCCTCAAGTTCAAACTCACAACTAGAGCAAGTCACACAATATGTGACCAAATGTGGGAAAGAAGACAGAAGAGATGTGTGCACATCAGGGAGTAGTGACACAAAGTGCAAAAAGTCACACATTTGCACAGATGGTAGTTCACAGCAGTGAAACTCACAGACACAAACAGGTCACCAGTAATCCTGATGACACTAATGCCTGACAGACTACCCTAGCTTGTCAGAACTAACAGCCAAACTAGCACAATGTAGCCATTTAAGGTAGGCGTACTATCTATTAACATTTAGTTTGTGTATGCTGTATATACAGGCTCCATTAGAATACCTTTTGTAATGCCACCATTCTACTGTATCTGCAACAGGAAGAATCTGCAAATCTGAGGTGGGGTTCAATCATCTCCCCATTTTCCTTTTTTCTTTAGGCTCGGTTCTACTGCCCGTTTTCATGTGGTAAATGGCTCGCCTGTCTCTCCTCTGCTTTTCACTGCACTCTTCAAACTATAGTTAAATGGACAAACACACACACCTCATGAAACATAGTTGAAGAGATAGAACTAGCTTTCTTGCAAAAGCTCCACTTTCAAATCAAACCATCAGACAGAAACACCCTTCTTTTTCTCTCTGTTTGAGATGATCGAGTGCAGCTGCTCTCTACACAGACATTTCAAAGAGGGCAGAGATGCAAACATGAACTTGTGTCCAGGTCTGTTGTTATATGAAAAACATGAAGATCACTCTAAACACTACAGGCACAGCCCTAATGGTAACTAAAGAAAAAAATAATGTTATAAAAACCCATATTTACATGAGCTTTCATTGTCAGACACAGGACACTGCAAGGAGAAATCAAGGATATGACAATAAAAATACAGAGATTTACTTTGATGACACTTTGCAGACTGCACGTTTTACTGGTTCTCTGATGAGCTTCAGTTCAAAATGACCAAATCATCCTATCAGCTTTCAGTTCTTATCACATATAAACACGGCATATAGCCACATTTCTAAGACAGCACCATTTCTACTATTTATCTTCTCATTTATATTCTTTATTAATGCTATTCACGTCGCTTGCTTTTAGACAAATTTCACATTTCATAGGAACCAGTTGATTTGCTGTACTACATTTGGAACTGAAAAGACGTCTTTCTCCATTTTTAATGTAATCTTTAAAAATATACAAAAATACTGTCAGCTGCCAGTGCACCCCCCTCAGCCTCCTGCAGTAGAACTTGGAAGCGCAAGTTCTAGAACACATAATTACAGGTCTCAGTAAATCTTAATGGGATGCATGTGACTTTATTCACCATATCAATTCAAAAATATAAGCCACTGAGAATGCTATCATTTTCTGTGATTGGCATTATTACATTAAGAACTTGTGTGAGATTTTTAGCAGATGTATCTATTTGAAAAGATGACATCTAGGTGACATCTTTCTTGAGTTCTCACATTCACAAGATTTTCAGAAAACCTGAGGTTGACCTTAAGGTCAAGGTCACTCAGATTTGAACTCATCCAGGATTTTTAGTGGTTGCATCTATGATATCAAATTAATGTGTTCACAAAGTTGAAAGTTGATTGCCCGCCCACAATGTGGTAAAAACATTATGGAAATAATAAGGAAATGAATTTTAAATATCTGCATATAGCATTAAAAATGTGTTATAATAAATGTTAGTCAATAGTCCTGACTTTGGGGCTGTAGATGCCTCTTTGTGCTGATTGTGCTAAGAAAGAGGTCTGACCTTGGCAAACATTTTGAGTCTGGAGCTAGGGTCTCTGGATGTAGTGACCATCACTTTAGGATCTTCCACTCCAGCCCATTTATACTCATCGTCCACATGAGAGCTGACACCTGCGCACACATTAAAAAAAAAAAACAAAACAAAAACTTAAGATTGAACAAAAAGTGAGTAACATGGATAAAACGGTGCTGACAGTAAGAACCCACAACACTTGCCTTCTGCCCCTTCGTCGTCATACTCCAGTATTTTCTGTAGCTCAAGAGCTTCTTTGCGTATCTCAGTGGGAAGGAGACGATTCTCTGAAGAGAAGTAAAGGATGTGTTACAGCGTCATGTGTGCTTAGACCACTTTGGTGCAGACTCTTGTCAAGCAAAATGCAGAAAAGGGAATGTAATGATGATGCCATCCTACCATCGAGGGCGCCCTTAAGCTTTTGTTTCTTCTCCTCTATTGTTCGGAGCCTGTCCTCCTGTGCCTTTCTGTACAGGTACTCCCGCCTCAGTCTCACCTCTCGACGAAGCTACAGAAACGTTACACCAAAGAGAGGCCTTTTAACATACGGTCATTCTGCAAGGGAATGCTCTGCAATTGTTACAACTGTTCAAATACAGCCGATCACTTTTTGGCACGACACTCTCAGTGATTCTGAGACTCTTTGAACAGCTAAACGAAAAAATGCCTCTCCGCAACCCAATAAAAGGCCTTTGAACCTCATTTCAATCTGAGCCTCTTCTTTTCAAACCCGGTAGGGTGCCGGCTTTGTTTTGATACGCAAACATGCGCGCAGGTAAAGGACCGAGTTCAAGACTATTTCATTTGATAGACGAAGTGGTTTTGTTTTGCCCATTCACACACTTAGCGCTGTCTTTGGGCATACATGAAACACGTTTAGGAAAGAAAACAGAAGCGTTTACTACTGTGATTCTGTGCGCTAACAAGCGAGTGGGCAAAAATGCTCATTACGTCGACCGTCAGCTTCGTCCTCTGTGAGTGTCATTTAATATCAAACTAAAACACGACGGAACAATCGTAAAAGAAACGTAAAACCTTTCAACTTACCATGATGTGTTTACTGCTAATAGCTAACCCGCACCACTCACATGGACACAGAGAGACGTACGTACAAGAGTTTCTGCCATTGGCTGAAAAAGGGACCAATGGCGAACGTCGATACTGAATCGCTCATTTTTCAAATTAAAAGCCTAAGAAGGATTTGTAACAATGGTGACTCAGAGGAGACATATCGTGCAAAATCCACTTTTTTAGCCATTAAATACATTTTGTTGTGTACTTTGAGCGTGTAGGAGTGCAGGATATTTAAATGCATTCTGTCCCGGTGCTGTGTAGATATCTTTATATTCTTTTTGAGTGATAATTTTCAGTCTGTTCAGTTTTCTCTATTCCCTGTTACATTTTTGGTCCTCTTACGTCACAGTATTTGCTGTGGAACTGCTCAGACATGGAACTGCTAAACAAGGATATGGACTTCCGGCTTACCGATTTCGTGTATCCGCCATTTTTTTCTCACAGTGAATCTGTAGTCCAAGTTCAGTTATGCTCAAGTTGCAAGTAGACAAGTCAAAATGTTCGGTTGTTGGGTGTATTAACCCACACGACTCCTTACATCGCCCCCGGCATCAGAGCCTCTTCGAAGTGCTCGTTTCTCTGCGGGTAGATAATCGTATTGCTGCTTTCAAACTACAAAAATGGCCGAACGTGGTGGAGTGGAACTCTGCGAGCTGGAGGTGGGCGGGGCGTGAACTGTCTCATTCACATTTAAAGAGACCGCACCAAAACGAGCCGCTTTATGACGCTCCTCAGAAAATGTGTAAAAGAGGGGTTCTGTGGAGCTACATTAATGAAGAATTCAGACCAAAGCATTGCAGTTCTACTTTATATAGACCACAAGTGTATTATTTATATAAGAAAGGATTTAAAAGCATGATATGTGCCCTTTGAGACTTGGCCTCGTGCTGTCAGCCAATAGATGAGTTACAATGAGAGGCAAGTTTTTAACTCGCGATGGTAATATGATTAAATCATCTCCTCAGCGTAAGACGGTAACAGCGCTGTGGGCACATATTTCCTGCTGCATCTCAGTTGCCATAAAAAGCATCTCTTCCTGTGTAATAACACAGACTGAAGCATAATCACAATCGGTATTTGGATCATGTATATTCTGATTTCAGTACTCCTTTTGGTAATAGGTAAGTGTGCATGCCATCATTACACAGAACTTGAATTCAGATCTTCTCATTCAGAATTTAAAGACTTGTTTTTTGTAGATTATTATTGTGTGACTGACCCCAGTGCCGTCCAAAATGAGCTCATATGGAAACAAAGCAATTCGGCATACCATGAGGGGAAAAGGGGTACACATTTTCTCTTGATTGATTACAATCTGTCATATTATTAAAAAAGAAAAAGAAGAGAAAAGAATAAAACATAAGCTATCATCTGGAACTTTATGTTTTACTGTGTTCACCTGGGCATTTAGAGTATTTATATTGTATTACTTAAAGTGTATGTTATCTACCTTGAGATAAAATCCTAAAATACATTAATATATATTTGTACAGGAAACATACAGTACTGTGCAAAAGTCTTAAGCCAGCCCTCATCTCTTTATATTTTGCTCAGAAATGCAAATGAGTGACAGTGTTTGTGTGTTTTCCATCCGGGTATGCTTTTATTACATTGGCCGTGTATTTGGGATCATTGTAATGCTAAAAATGAAGGCGTTGCCAATCAAATCCTTTCCGGACGGGGTGGTACAAGACTTTTGCACAGAAATATAAATGTAATGATAATATACTGTTCACATAGTGTAGAGTGAACTCTTTTCTTTACTACAATATTACTGTGCAGGTGGCTGTGAGGCATTACTTTCGCAGAAGCTGACATGCCCCTATGAAGTGAAGTACAAGAGCCTGCCAAGGGTTTGGTGTCAGCAGAGCTCTGCCGAGTGCTGCACCGGCCTCACCTTCAGTCACAGTACACACTTAGTGGATGGAGGCAAACTGAAGGTGACCCAGGATTTGCACTCCTTCACTGTGGAAGTGTTGGAGCCGAGCCACAAACAAGGAGTGCATTGGTGTGGGGTGCTGAGCAGGAATGGCACCATCATCAAGCTGGCTGAAGGCTACATCCACAGCTGTAAGCAGAAGATAATATTTCAAAGTTCCTTAAAAAGAGACGACCAAACAAGCCACTAGTATGATTTACATTATATATACTTTATATATGCATGTTAAGGTTTTATTTCTAATGTTTAAAGTGCTTTAAAATTGAACCCTTTGATTAGAGGTAATAATAATAATGTGTGCTAAACAAACAAAATAATTCAATCAGTTTGATAAAATAACCTTTACAGCAATGGAGCTCAACACACAGCCAGTGAGAAGTATCAAGCTGCACTTCACTGTTAATGTACTACCATTTAAAATCTTTGTGGTTTTCTGGCCTGCATGTTTAGCTCTGGTAAACCAAAGAACACTAGCACATAGATACTGTGTGCAACTCGATGCTAACCGTAGTGAAGCACTCAGCAGCTAACAAGCCACGTAATGGTGGAGACCAAAGCAGAGTTAGCAAAAGCAGAAAGTGGAATATCACAGTGTTTATGTTACAGTGTGTCTGTTGGATGTGCAGACATTTGAATGGTAGTCTGCAGTAGTGCTGTTTGTTCTACTGACACCGAGTGGTCAAAAAACATGCAGTTCATCATTAGGTAAATGCGTACACAGCAAGTACTCATGCCTCGCACAGCACGTATCCAAACCACATTCAAGTTTCTTTCTGCAACCCTCTGCAGCCCCTGCTTCATATATCTGGAGTTTCACTCGCTGGATTCTGCTGCCTCTGCTGCCCATGGTGACCACATGCACCCATATGTACCTGAGAAGTAAGCTATTTTAAGTAATATCTATCTATCTATCTATCTATCTATCTATCTATCTATCTATCTATCTATCTATCTATCCTCTGTGTTTCTTCTTTGCTACTGTTAAAATTTTACCGCTACATCCTGTTTTGGGTGATAACCATCCTTTTCATATTTTGTTTATATATATATATATATATATATATATATATATATATATATATATATATATATATATATATATATATATATATATATATATTTGCTGTGTATATGCATGTAACCATGGTCAGTTCAGTAAACTCTGTGACCTTTCATTCACAGCAACAAGAAAGCAGCTTTATAAGGTAAAACTTTCCATTCCATGAAACATTTCACACATTTAATTTCAAATGCCTGAAGAATTACAGGTGTGACATCTTTTTCTGTTCTTTCTTCAGAAAGCAGATGAATGTTATGATGATATGGGTATGAGCAGCACTGTGACTGAGCAGCAGTATGAAAATGCAGAATCTCTGCTGTGAGATGCAGGGATGAGGAGAGTACTTACCAACATGTAATGGAATAATTCAATTGTTTTAAAAACTGATCGATTACTGAGAAAAAAAAACAACTATTAAATTACCAATCACTATGTAAAAAGACAGTATTAGAACCACAGTAGGGAAAATGAAAAAGTGTGGCACCAGAGTAGCTCAGAATATTAGCTTTATTAAAAAAATATTGCAAGAAAAAAGTCTCAGGAATGGAAGAAATTCCAAAAACAAAACATGAATGTTCCTACAAAGAAAAATAAATTTCTGATCTTATTATTTCAATTTAATTTGATGTATATAGCACCAGTTCACAACAGTGGTCTCAACAAAACTTTGCACAAACATTTCCCCACAATTATAAACATTTATATATTTTAAAAAACATGATAAATTCCATTTTTTTTTTTCATATTTATCATTCTGCTGTAAATGTGATGTTACGTTGTCTGTTTGCGTTTGTTTCATGTGTCACAGTCAGCATACATCGCCTGACGTACATGAAGAATTTGAAAAAGCGCTGGAGGCCTGGAAAAAAACCCACCAGTGGGTTTTCTTTGAATATTTTTTGCTAGTATGAGATTACAGATTAAGCTGGATAATGTTACATCGACAGTCTTTGCATTTATTTTAATAACCACCAGGGGGCGATACCTGATATCACGGTGTGCCTACATTCATCTTTCATAGCCACAAAGCAGCTGTGAGCAATGATATTTTTTCTTACTATAGTCCAAAGAGAGGCATTGACCTCTTCATATAATTTTATAATCTCAAAAAACATCTCCGTCTTTGTACTTTTGTTAAGTTTTCTCATATTTTCACTTCAGTTTTGGAGAACATCCACAGATTGTTTACCAGATGGCCGTAGACACTGAGGTTCGTCATTGGTTCTGAAACACTGTTAAAGCTTTTTTTTTTAAAACTATCACCAACTTGGTGTTTTGAAACTGGATATGGCGAGGAGTGGATATGACAGAAAAACCAATTAACCACATTTACTGTCTATCAACTTGTGACTGACATCATTAGTCAGGAAGCATACCATGGATAATTCTTCCTGACTCCAATAATGATCATACTTTACAAAATGAACTTTATCTGACCTGAAACTAGGGATTGAGCCCAAAAGGTCATCAGGAATATGTTTAGTTAAGTCAGCTGAGGGATGTTTTCCCACACTTCTTTTTGCAGCCACAGGTATCGCCCCCTGGTGGTTATTAAAAAGAATGCAGATTTAAGGCACTTCAGCGCTGGCTTTCCTTTTCAGACCTGAAAGCCACGTCCATCTTTTATACTCTGCTTGTAATATTAGCCAGCTCAGTCTGTTCTCTCATGACAGACATCACTGCCAACTTCTGACATTTCTTCATAGTTAAGTAACTTTGCTATGAACCGATGGAGGAACTTTCCCTTACAATGTGAAGCACTGAGACCGCCGTTGCTGTGAACTGGTGCTCTATAAAAATAAATAATAAAATTGTAAAATCTTTCTTGCAATTGTTTCTGCATCTTTTATATATAGGCTGAGTATGTATGTATGTATGCAAGTGTTTGCTAGGAAAGCATGTAATATTAATGCAATAAGTTACATTACTTTGATGAAGTCAGTCAGATAATGGCATTTTTTAGGGTAACCTATTACATGATTAAAGTTCATAATCATCCAAATCATGGGTGTTTTTTCTGATTGTTGAGTGCTCAGTATGAAGAGACACAAACAATGTTTTTGTTTTTTATGAAGAAATAAGTTTGCATTTATTGGACAAACCAAACATAGGCAAACTCACACATAGTGTAAAGATGGAACATGTCATGGGGTGACAAATAAATGAAGGGTTTCATTCCAAAATGTTGTACAACCATTAGGAAAAAAAAAAAAATGCCTGAAACAGTATTTCAGAGAGCGCGCCATCATCAGAAAAATTATTACTTTAGTCACAACAGCCCCATACTGGAGCGTTGCCGTATTTATTTCACGGAGATGACATTATTTCCACATGTTGTACATTTCATTTTGGAACAAAGCTCTTCAAATATATCTTTTTATTTATACACTTTTTACATTCTTTTCTTGCTGTACATTTTAAGTCTCATGCTTTGCTTGAAACTGCGCTGTCAGCATTTATCCTCAATCACATGACAAGAGACAATAAAAAGAAGAGCATACAGTATTCAGGATCAATGCTGCATAGTTTCAACTTTGGAATAACACAATTAACTTTTCTGTAAACTAACTGTGTGCGTGCGTGCACGCGAGATGGAAAACCATATTAAACGTGTCCAAAAAAATCCATGTGGTTTATCTTGGAAGCTTCACTACTTTGAAACATTTCAGGAGATGATGCATATCAGAGCTATTTTGAGGCATTTGGACAAAAAAAGAAGTAACGTGTGAAAGGTGGAGCAAATCATGTAGTCGCACAGAGTTTCTTAAGAAGCTGTGGCAGTAAACCACTGCATGGTGGGTAACAGGAAATGGATGACAAACGTCAACAGCTGTGACTCCTTTTAAAAAAAAGAAAGAAAGAAAAAAAGCTGCATGACATTTTAGGAAAGTCTGGACAAAAACATGCAAAGAAAATTGACAGGTTTCAAGAAAACAGCAAAATAGAAACAATAAATAAAGAGAAATTCTTGGGAATGTTAACATAAAACTCCTTTACAAGAATTTCTGTCTGGTGAGAATCATACCAAAGCAAAAAACAGACTGAGTCACGGCAATCTTATAACAGGCTTTAAAGATGATACAGATCCACCTATAATAAAAGGCTAGGACAACATTCTTAACCCGACCAAGTTTACAGTAAGAACACTTAAAATGGTTCATGAGGACAGCTGCACATCATTCCCTTGTACTAACTTCCATTAAGGCAATCAGAAAACAGGAAGAGAATTTAGTGTAGGGTGAAGCAGAGAGAGGTGGGACAGAAAACCTGTAGCAGCTATTTTGACGTGTGGATAAAGTTTTATTATTCAAAGCAACGTTAGCAGGTGACTAAAAGCAAAACACCAGGCTGCAAGTAGTTTCACACCAAGACTATGTCCACAATAAGCCAGCTTCTTATGACCATAAAGTTTAAGAGTTTTTATAAAGGTACGATTGAATCATCTTTCAGTACGGTCACTGTCAGCTCACTGCTGTGCATGTTCACATTTAGCAGCAGTGAGCTTAGAGCAAACTCACAAGTTCTCTGCTCTCTTCATCCTTTTTAAAATGACTGTTCCCACTTCAGAAACTAAATGAATCCCTCTATACTATCAGAGAATCGCACACAGCTTGCTTTTAAATGGAAAAAATAATTATGCGGGAATGTGCTGGACCTCTAAAACTGAGGCTCATCACGCAGAACAGCTCAAAACAGATTGAAATGTAACTCAGCTCTGCAGGAACTTCGTAGCTCTTGGCTCATTGTCTTACTGTTTGGTGATGATGTCTTGTCACTTGCAGATTTTATTCTGGTTGCTTCCAGTTAGTGTGATGTTTCAAATTGGTTTGTGGACGTGGCAGTCAGGCTTCAGACGTTTTTTCTATTCTTGGTTTTGTTTCATGTCCAAAAGCGTGAGTACTCTCAAAATCTGTCAGACAACTCTGGCAGCCCTACTCACATGCTGACCTTCTGTCAGTATAACCTAAATAAAGATTATTTTAAATGAACAGAGACATATACGGAGAAGACGTACAAATAATCCTGATTAAAAATGCCTGGCAGAGATCTGAAACACTGAAGATGGCTGTCCCACCCCTGCCCCCAAAGAGCCAATCACTTGAAATGAGGAACATTTTAGCCAATCATATTGTTGCACTGACACATGCACACGGCCTGTGCTGCAGGCATGAGGAGTAGTGAAGTCATGGCTCTCTCCCCATTCAGAAAGGGGCTTCAAACTAACCTCCCAGATTTGACTGAAGACGGCTGCTGAGCTGAGAGATCTGCCTCTTTGATAACAGATCCTTTTGAAATAAGAACAGATTAGAAACTGCTCCTGTTTTTAAAATAGCCATCAGCTTAATTCTGTTTGTTCTGTGAGATGGAGCTAACGCTGGCACTGAAGGAGGCTCCAGAAAACAGTCATTGTTTTTACACGCACAAAAGAAAAATCTGGCAGTAAGACGGCACTAGAAAACCACCAAACTGCTTCTGCTGAGATGAAGTTGCTTAACAATAATAATAATCATCATCATCATCATCCACATACAAATAGCCTAATGACAGTTACTTAAGAATGGATCTAATGTTGAGTTAAATGCACAGAAAAGGCCATGAGAAAGACAAAAATCCATTTACAGATATGGCTGACTTACTGTGGACGACGTACTTCAGGAGTGAGAAAATAAAGGGAAGGATTCTTAAATCATCTAAACTCTTCTTCAGTGCTCATATTTAGACACAAGACTAAAATTTCTATTAACCACTTAAGCAAACAAGCAGGAAAGAAATGAAGAGAAAGAACACTAAGCATTCTTTACAGAGTCACGTCTCACTTTGAGCATGCTCTCAATTATTACACCAACCACACCAACATTCAGACTAAACTGTTAACCGTTATTTACAGCAGCTGGTTTGCGGGGATCAAATCAAATAAAACCATAATCCAACATATTTAATTGAGTCAGAGTACAAAGAGCTGAACTGTGGCCACCTCAATCATCACATTTCTGTCACCACTCACTACAGTACATGTGGGTCTCCCAGCCTTCTTCTTATTGGTTGGAATGGAAGTGACAGCACAGGTGCAGATGGGGAAAACAAATGTAACATACAGTCCTGGGTTGTTTTACCTGGGTGCTGTCAGTAGCCTTGTATAATGTATGGCTTGGATATGCTGCTTTATGCACATACAAGTCAAACAACCAGGAACCTTTCCGACAACCATGTGCCCCTGCTGCTCTTCTGCAGGAGCTCTTATAGTTCTTCATAATCTGCGTCGTCTCTTTTGATTGATCCAGCCCCTCCGCCCAGAAAGTCCTCCAGCTCGTCCACTTCAGTTTTCTTGGTCCTGGATTTCTTTTTCTTTTTCTCCTTCTCATCTGCTGCTGCAGCTTCGTCTTTTTCCTTTTTCTTGTGTTTGTGTTTCTTCTTGCTCTTTTCATCCTCCTGTATGTGACAGGACACAGTTTACTGCAGGACATGCTGGCACAATCTAGGAGGTTATTCTCATCGAAACACAAAAAAAACAGAAAATCTCCACTTCTGTTTACATTCATAACAATAAAACAGAAACCTTTCAATAAAGGAAAAGCAAATCTTAAAATAAAGTGTCCAGGTTATTGGACAAAGCATTTTTTAATATAAAATTAAACTGAAAATGAATTGCAGTATACATGACTTTAATCTGGTTTTAAGTTGGTTTTTTTTTCCTGGAAATTGGAACTGAATGAGGTAAATAAAACATAGGTTAGGCTTAGAGTTATAGGCTGGATAAGGCCTAGAACAAATAAGAAGGTTAAGTTAGAGAGTTAAGAAATTAAGGCGAAGGTCAATTCATCTCACTGACAAAAATCAAAATGTGTCCTATATTAATTTGTGTGTTTACACATATATTGCTAGCATGTGGAACAATCACAGTTGTGGACTGCAGCACAGAGATGTGTATTTACCACTCACCACATTTTAGCTGTGTGTGAGGCTGTGGCACAGACTAATTAAATCAGCACAGAATCTGATATCTCTGAAGCGGACTGGCCATTCACCTTTCAGCTAAAAATGGTCTGATTATGGTTGCCGACTCATCAGTTGGTGCATCTTTATTTAAAAAAACAAAACAACGCATTCCTGTGGAAAAAGCCTCTGACTTTTACTGGTGGGTGTGTTAAAGGGAGTTAACACGTCCCACAGTTGATAAACACTGCAGCTTATTGTTGTGTGTGTTGTTGTAGCAGAAGGAATTAATTAATAGTTGTTTTTATACGTATAATTCAACTTCTAATAGATATCAGATGCTTGATGGTCATTAAGAGAAATGTATTTACCTACACAACCACTTCATTTCCCTCCATAAAGTACTCTCTGTGTGTGATATGAACATAAAGTTTACCTCTTTGCTCTTCTTCTTCTTTTTCTTCTTTTCCTTGGAGTGTTTACTTTCTTTCTCTGAAAGAGAAGCACATGCATACAGCACCCTTACAAATGGTAAACAGCTGATGGACTTGTTTTATGTTCAAATTAAGTCCAACAGAAGTGAATCTTTCAAAGACAGAAAGCATTTTTTTAACCATTTGGCCAAACCTACAGAAGCATATTACACCTCAGGGATTCTGTTGACCCAAGTTGATGAGAGATTAAATTGTTCTTTTCTTGCGTAAATAAATATGTGGAATTTGCCATGAAGGTGGCAATTTTGAGTATAAAATTCTATTTATAAAACTTACATTTATTAATTTAAGTAATCATAATGTATTTATTTTAGGAATAAACAATAACATGTTTTAATTAAGATAAAAAAAAATGCAGTATTACAAATTAGCCTAAGGGCTATTAGTGACCACAGAAATAAATAAATATAAATATAATATAAATATTTTCCTCTTAAAAGAAAACATCTGTTAGGTAACACTTCACCATCACTCCAGTAAAGGACTGCAACCTTTTCAAATCAGCTTCTTTTTCAATAAATAGTTAAGTGTCAACTAAAACCTTAAGCAAACTCTAATTTTCACACCTGAAAATTAGATGCAGTGTTATATTATTCATCAGAACACTCACAACTCATTAGCTAAACAAACGATTTATCAACTATCAGCCAATCAATGCGATGGATATATTGCAGCTTGCCTTCCTGATCCTCACTGCTCTCCTTGGTTGCAGTAGGCTCTTCTTGGATCCCAAGGCCAAACAGGTCGGTGTCGTCCTTGTGTTTGAAGGAGATCACAGTGGGCTTCAGGGGTTCTGGCACCTTGGCTAACTGCATGTCATCATCAGAGAGGTCAGACAGAAGCTCATCTCTGACTGGAAATGTATCCTGTGTTCAACAGGGAAGCCAAATGTAAATTTTCACACAAGAAACAGAACATAAAATAACAGAAAAATCTTATTTTAGTCTGTTTATTTTATGTTGCAGATTTGGCTTCCTATTGAAAGCTTAAAGCTTTCAATAGTGAATAGAGCTGAAATGACCTCACAGTAGAAGCATCTTGGTTTACCTTTGCTATTTTTGGTGTGTCTGATGCTTCAGACTCAAAGTCGGGGTCATCCATGACAAACGAGAGCATCTGCTGAGCCACAGGAGCCTCGGGGTCAGAATCAGAGTCCTCAGCTTTGGGCGTGCTTCCCTTCTTCTTACCTTGGTGTCGGGTTGACTGCTCTGTTGCAGGAGTTAAAGTGAGGGAGATGGGTGCTGTGGTCTGGCCCCGGAGATCTGGAGCTTTAGGTGCCACCTTTGGTTTTGTGACGTGGATCACAGGCCTGCAACAGGGAGATAGGTCACATTTAGATACACCAGAGAAGCAGAGGCCAGGAGAATTTATGCCAACACTACAACAGCAGACCCCAAGAGCTCAGACTGAACAATACTGAAAGAACATCTGGGAGGAAGACGCATAACACCTAAGCGCAGACCACAGCATCATCCTAAACAAGAACCAGTCAACATCACGAAGGTAGACGTCCACTGAGTCTCTGGAATGAAGAGCTGGACAGCGCCAGGACCTGACAGCCTTCTGGCTCAAGAAGCTAATGGCACTTCATGAACATCTGGCAGCATAAATAAATGCGCTGTTAGCAGCAGGTACTTATCTGGACTAACTAACACGGGGGGGCAGAACAATCCTGATCAGGATCCCCACAAGGGTATGGCATTATCAAACTACCGGACAGCAACAACACTGGAGGTCAACTCCAAGACAAGTTGCCATTAAGTGTGGAATATACCAAGGTGATGCACAGCTCTCAAACCCCTAAACAAGCTCACAGCAAAGAGTGGATACAGATATAGATTCAGGAGGGGGGTGACCAGCAGCCACCTCCTGTATATGGATGATACCAAGCTGTACGCCAAGAGTTAGCGAGACATCAATTCACTGATCAACCTCACCAGGATCTACAGCAAAGAGATCGGGATGTCATTCTGACCAAGAGGAGGAAGGTGATCCAGACTGATGGTGTGGTGCTTCCAGAAGATAAAATAGTGGACATACAGGAAAGCTACCTGA
Organism: Archocentrus centrarchus; assembly: GCF_007364275.1. NCBI lineage: Eukaryota > Metazoa > Chordata > Actinopteri > Cichliformes > Cichlidae > Archocentrus > Archocentrus centrarchus. The sequence continues at coordinate 1,726,874 of NW_022060257.1, forward strand.
GTATCCCACAGGCCAACGGGAACCACGATGAAGATGCACAAAGGTCAGCCACAGCCAAATACTTCCAGAATGTAAGACAAGTGTGTGAGAAGCAAGCTAAACAACAGCAATGAGATCCAATCCATCAATACATACAACCTACTGGTCATCAGATACTCAGCTGGAATCCTTAGCTGGGCACAGGAGGAGACAGATACCACTGATGTCAAGACATAAAAACTCCACACGATGCATTGAAACTTCCATGCAAACTCCCGCACCTTAGACCTAGGCTGTTTTTTTTTTGTTTTTTTTGTTTTTCTTTCATCACCTCTTTTTAACTCTGTTTATACCCCACTCTGCATTTAATCATTAGTTATTATTAATTTCTGGCTCTCTTCCACAGAATATCTTTTGTCCTGTCTCTCTCCTCTCAGCCCCAACCGGTCTTGGCAGATGACTGCCCCTCCCTGAGCCTGGTTCTGCCGGAGGTTCCTTCCTGCTAAAAGGGAATTTCTCCTTCTCACTGTTGCCAAGTCCTTGATCATAGGGGATCATTTTGACTGTTGGGATTTCTCTGTAATTATTGAAGGGTCTTTATCTTACAATATAATTCGCCATGAGGCTACTGTTGTGACTTACCGCTATATAAATAAAACTGAATTGAACTGAGCAGCAGAAAGAGGGAGGGCAAAGATTAGTAAGTGTCAGAGTCACAATCCAGGATGAAACATGGAGCATCCATGAATAGATGTGGCCCCTCGAGATGAGCTGCTCCAAGAGTGCCTCAAGACAGATGGTGATGAGGAAGACCAAGTCCCTGCTTGGGATGAATCAGTGAGTTTTAGCCACACAAGCAACCCTGTCGCTGGTTCTTCACTGTTCCTTCCTTGGATCACTTTTCATAGATACCAAGCACTGCAGATCAGGAACACCCCACAAAAGCTGCAGTTTTGGAGATGTTCTGAGCCAGTCCTCTAGACATCACAAATTGGCCCTTGTCAAACTCACTCAAATCCTCATGCTTGTCCATTTTTCCTGCTTCTAACACATCAACTATGAGGACAAAATATTCACTTGCTCCCTATTAAAAACAAATAAATAAAAATAAATACATTCTTTTACTTACGCTTTGAGCTCAGCTTTACTGTCCAAGTCTTGGTCCTGTGTGATTACAGGGGCTGTTGGTATTCCTTCCTCCTCGTCACTGCTCAGAGTAATATCTTTAATGGGGGGAAGGGTTTTAGCGTTGGGAAGGCTTTGCTCAGTGTCATCAGGGTCGAGCTCATCCTGGAAACTGGACACCATGGGGTTTCCTCTATCCTCACCATCACTGAGACGAAGCAAGAAAAAGAAAAATCAGTTCAAAGAGGCCTGAAGGGGTGACCAAAAGCAGAAACTTGGTGTCTTATAATGTAATAAAACAGTTGTAATTCAACATCAGCTAAATATCACATAAAGAAGGTAAAATGTAAAACATCAACAAATACTAATTGTGTCCAAAGTAGAAAACAGGCCAAACCAGAAGTCTTTGTGAAATTCTTACCTATCACTGTCCAGAGTGGGAGCTGCTGCAGGTTGGGGCACCTTCGTCTTGGAGGGCAGGCTGTCCTCTAAGAAACTCTTGTCGAGTCGCTCATCTGGCACAAAATCATCCACACTCTGCACATTAGCAGGACACACTGGTGCAGGAGGCTCCTCTGAGGAAAACATCGAGACAATTACTCACTGATAGTAAAAGGACCTGAAACAGAAATCTATGCTTTAACATTCAAAAGCCCCAAAGCGTCACCACTGTGTGTTTGCTCCTAGCTAATTACACAAAAACCACAGGGAAAGAGTGGAATCACATGACATTCCAACACCAGCCAGTCTTTTGATCCTTTCAAATGCTCTGCATTTCTCAACTGCCAAGTCTCAAATCTTGTGACTACTTACTATGGACCTAGAAATGTCAGTTATGGTTAAATAATCTATTCAAAAACCAGTCTGAATACATACTTTCAGTGCAGGGTGGACAAAGTAAATTCAAGTTCAAAGTGTGGTGAGGGTACACACCATCCTATCTTTGCAGAGAACAGCAGATTCCTTCAGTAGTCAGACTGTATGTATTTAATTAACAGGAAGGGGAACATCAGGCTGTAAGTAGCTTTGGAGAAGTCATTAACAGGTTCCCTTTGTCCAGCCTGCACCGTGAGTGATTACTATAAAGACATAAAAGTACAACTACCTGCATGCTGTTATTTTTGTTATATTTTAGTATTTGTTTTTATAATTGTGAAAGTGATAATCCTGGAAATTCTGAAGGATTCTTTTTCTTTTTTTTTTTTTTAAACAGTCTGCTGCCTTGGAGAGCAAAACAACCAAATGTTACTATTTTTTAATATCACACACAAACATTCCTGCAGAGATGTTTGGTCCACTTGTTCTGAGTGCAAATTGCAGTGTTAGACTGTAATGGTATGTGGACATTCATGGCTGTGAACAGGCACACACACACACACACACACACACACACACATCATCACAGACGGTTAGTATAGAGACTACATGGACCCCTCTGCTGTGTGAGTGCTGCGTAGGAGGACTGACCTGGTGCAGAGGCAGCAGTCTCAGTGGCTGGAGATGAGCCAAACCACCGCGAGATGAAGCTGCGTTTCTGGGGTGCTGATGCTCCAGATGTAGCTGACGATTGAAGATGTTCGGGTGACTGGGCCAATGATTTTACCTCAGCAGTAGGTGAAGCTGCCCCACCAGCTGTTGCCGCAGGAGGTGGGGGAGAGGTGGCGGATACAGACGGTGACTGTGAGAGTGCCTGGGAAGGAATGGGTGGCTGTGGGGTGCTGGGACTGGAGCTGCCCGTGGAGGCTCCACTGGGAGGAACGATGGGGGACTGAGAGCCTGAGGAGGGACTCTGACCGTTGGCTGGACCAGGAGATCCATAGCCCTTACTGCGAGACTCCAAGTTCTCTAGGAAACTGCAGATATCGCAATGGGACTGTTAAGAGACTTACAATACAGTACTGGGATCTAGACTGAGGGCAAAATTCAGCTCAGGGAAATGTACACAAATGTGTAGTGCATTTCATAGATCTCTGTTAAATTCAACAGCTAGGTGATGAAGGCAGCGCTACAGTCTGTAATGTGTACCCAGCTCAGCAGTGTGAGCCTCATAATGGACACAAGAACAACAACTGATGCACAAAATGTGAGGACACATTATTTTACGCAGAGTGAGGCAGAATCTTGGGAAAGACAACTTTTGATTTAGTCCCTCTAGTGACTCAGTGCAGCAGTACACAGGCAGTCAGAGAATAAAAGCAGAGCATACATGTCGTAGTTCTGATCCTCAGTCTCCTGCTGGACACAGAGCTCCTCCAGCGTTGCATCCATGTCCAACTGGTTGGTCTCCAGCTGCCTCAGGAGGGTCTCCCTCTGTACACAAACACATGCTTGACATGAATACAAGCTGAGATGATATAAGCACTCTGTCTTCCATTACAATAAATAAATCACAATAAAACAATAGAGTTATGGAAAACTTGATAATATAAATTTTAAAAAAATCTAATATCCATCACACAAATAATGACAATTAAAAAAAAAAAAAAAAAAAAAAAAGACCTGCAGCTGAAGGAAGGGGATGTTGAAAAACTTGTGCAGATATTTCAAGCCAAAGCCATTCTTCATAGAGGACTCCGCATAGTGGATGTAAGATGATCCCATAGGTCTGTAAAAGGAAAGTATTACTAGTTAACCCAAGCTTCTGAACCTATACCCTAAATGTAGATACCTTGATATCCAAGTAATCTTTAATCATATAAAATGCTAAATTAACAGTAAACAGGTTTAGCTGCATTTAGTGTCTCAAGGGTTCAAAAGGCCTCACCATCACCCTGTTGTTAACTTGACAGCAAGTAAATCCTCTCATAGCTTCTTCCCCTTGGGACTAGACTGCTTTTAGTTTTAAAAAATCAGTTTGTATTAGACTGGTTGGTTACCTAATTGAGTTTACTGCTAAACACTTGATTCTGGAGTCCAATGTCCTCAGCGGTTTTACTCTTAGTTTCGACGGCTGTTTTCACTGCAGTCTCTACATAAAAGATGTGTGTAGCCACCTTAAAGTCCCTCACTGGTTACTGATATTCTTTTGTGAAGCCAAGTGTTTTCGCTGTGGGCTGACCTTAGCGAACTGTGTTTTTGAAACCAGACGACACACTGGTATGCTTACTGGGTACCAACTTGTTATCCAGTCTTATCCTCACTTTTGACTTTGGGGAACCATCATTTTTAAAATAATCATGTTGTATTCAGTAAGACTACAACTCACAACTGAGACTAAAAATCACAAGGAAACATTTACTCAGGTCAAAGATCAAGAGAGCTGAGGATTGTTTTCCCATAGACTTTTAAATAACAGCAGATCTTTTTTGTTAGAAAGAATCCAGGTTTAAGGCACTTCAATGCTTACACTTTTCAGATGTGTAAGCTACATCCATCTTTCATATACATTTTACAGTTTTCACACATAACTCTGGATAACTTCTGGAGTCATCATGGAGTATCACATGTAGCACAGTGGTTATTTAATGTCCTTCTGATAACCACTTGTAATGGCTGAGCAAATGTCTGACTCTTCACATCTAAAAATAACCCAGTGTCCAGAGAGCAGAGTTGTTGCCAACATATAGCAGCATTTATTTTAAGTAATAAACACATATAGTATCCATGATTACAAACTGAACTGAAAATAAGGACTGCCTGTCTGAACAGTGCTGGTAGAGGCTTAGATCTGAGGATGTGAGGTCAAAGACTGTCTCCCTGCTCCAGCCACACCCTCCAGGTAGTATCACCTGCCTTTATCTCCTTTGCATTCCAATTTCAGCCACTAGATGGAGCAGACTCAAACAAAGTAATAATAGACACTGAAACCATTTTGCACAGTCTGCATCAGACGTGTTTGCAGAACTATATGGTCTAGGCAAGGGAGCTGTGTGGTTACAGAGTGCAGGGGAAAGGACACAATGGCCACTCACGAGCAGTAAGCTGCACTATTTGTATATTATTTAGTATCAAGCATGATGTGGACTTTTTACTGAGGAGCTGCCAGGTTAAAGTTCTGGGCTACAGTGCAAGTGCATTTAAACATCACCATCACCATCATAAAAACAACAACAACAACAAAAACACACACACTCATCACTTGTATTTTTTGCAGTCTTTGCCTTATCTGACAATGCGACTCTTATTTTACTTTGTACAGTTTCAACAGTTACGCTGGATTTCCAGCATCAACAACTGCAGCTGCCTGAGGCACTGGGGTGGCTCAGCGGGTGAGCAGGTGACTGTATGCCACATGGCTGTGGTGCAGGCGACCCAGGTTTGAATCCGACACGTGATTCATGCCAGAGCAATTTGTTAATCTGGGGATTCAGCGCACAGAGCGGTAAATTAAACATTTTAATTCCGGTTAATTATTTTATTGCTGAGTGTGCTCTCAGTGCTGCTGCTGTTTATTTCTGAATAAACTGAATCCATTTAAACATTTAAAGTTACTTTAACTGATAAAGAAGACATCGCTTTAGTTTCTCTGCAGATCAAAGTGAAATGAATCGGATTGAACAGGTATTTGTGGTGTGTGTTCTGTGGCTGCAGTAACAACAGTGTAAAAGAGACTTATAATCAATCAATTGTAACATTTATACATTTCCTAAATCACCAAATTAATACACGGACATTCCTGTGACAATGTGACACACAGTTTGTGCTTCCTTCAGTGGTTTTGGTAAAGAAGAGTTTAACATGCTGCACATATAAAACATACTGCCCGAGCAGAAACTCTATATTGTGCTTTATAAATGCTTTAAATAAAAGAATGTGCAAAATCGGGGCGATTTCAGCCGATTTGAAACTGAAACTGAACATAACCTGCTCCTGACAGTTTGTTTTTATTCTCTCAGCTGCAGACTCGGTGCTGTTTAAGGTTTTGAGAGCAAAGATTAAATATAAAAACAGAATTTAGACACACGTATAAATCTACATACAAATTTGATGTGAGGTCTGCAAGTACAGGGTAGGTGTCCTGTTATAGGATGATATTTTAACACTTAGACAACAATAAAATTGTTGTTAATCATTTGCTGCCAATGGAAAAAAAAAAATCTATATTTATTACTGATATTTACAGGGAAACCAAAGATTTAAGATACTGAAAAACTTTAGTCCCGCCTACTCTCCCAGCAGAGGTCTGAGTGACCTGGTGAGTGGACAGTGATTTCATACCTGTTGATTTCTAATCTGGAACCTAACCGGAGCAGGTTAGGTTTACAGGATAAGTTACTATTGTACTGTACTGTACTGAAAACCCAGGGTTAACCCTAAAGTTATCTGGATAAGCCAAAATTCTGCTTCGTAGTACAGCACCCTGTACTACAAAGCCAAATTAATGGCTTAGCGAGCTGTGTCAAGCTTAAAGTCGGAGTTTTGTGTGTCAAGATAGTGGCTCTCTTTTTACCTGGCTAAGTCACCATGGTAACTTATGTTGAACATATAACCTGGTTGGGAGCAGGTTATGTTCTAAAGCAATTTCCACGTCTCCTTTATTAGGCTAGGACCGTAAGCTTTAATGTTTTTTTTTAACATTCTTCAGCGGTAGTGTGAACTTAAAAAAATCTTTTGAATTTCTGTCTGCACTTCCTGCCAGAATGAGCTCAATGTTGGGCAGTCCCAGAAAATATGAGTGTGATCCCCTATCTGGTTACAATTCCTCCAACACAAATTTGTAGCATTCCTGTCGTATTTTGATATACTAAAGGGCTATTTAAAGAATCTCATTTTCAATTTCCAATCAAATTCCTTCCACCCTGGGCTATGGGTGATCTTATGACCTATTCACAAACCCTCTCCCACTCTTCTTCTTCAATAACAATGTTCATTTCCAGTTCCCACTTTTGTTTTATATCTAAAGAATTGTCAGAGAAATGCATCTGTAAATGTTTATATATATTAGACACAACCTTCTTCTTACTATTTTCCTCTACGCATTTTATCATAAACTTTTCCAGGGGTACTATATTTTGTTTCAAATTAGGCCATTCCTTGTGTGATAAAAGAAAGTTCCTTAATTGTAAGTATCTATAAAAATCTTTAGAGCATAATCCATATTTGTTTCTCCATTGAATAACTGGTTAATTCTTATTAATCCCTGCTGTGCCCATCTCTGGTATCCTGTATCCAGTTTGTTTGGAAAAAAGTCAATAATCTTGGCTATTTTCACTATGCGTGATATTGTTAAAGGTGCTCCTATTTTCTTCCTCACCAAGGACCAAACCCTGTGCGTACAGATAATCCACTCATTTTCAGCTTTTAAATCTTTCCATTTCTTTCCCTCCATAAATGGAATCACTTCAAGAGGTACCAACTGGCACGCATTGTTCTCCAGACCAATCCAGTTCGTCTCCTCATCTTGTACAAGCCATTCAACCACGACACGAAGTTGTGCTGCCCAGTAATACAACTTCAAATTAGGCAAACTAAGACCACCTTTTTCTCTTGGGCTTAATAATAGTTTCTGCCTAATCATTGGCTTCCTCCTCTGCCAAATAAAGTTAGCTTTAATGTTTAAATGGATCCAGTTTAAAGTTTGAGCTCTAAAGTGCAGCTCCGAGAGCACACTCATCGATAAAATAACATGAATTAAAATGTTTATTTTACCACTCTGTGCACTAAACATCTGCAAAATGATTGTGCAGGTTAACGATTTTCTGCAGCATTAATCTCATGTCTCAGTGTTACATGTTACTGTTATATTTCTTATGTTCTTTAGAGATTGTTAATGACCATTTTATCCTCATCATCAGCTAATAATGTCTCTGATTGGAGCAAGCGGCACTCAAATCATATAGTGTGGAAGAAAAACACCCATTTTTAAGGGAGTGATCACAGAGCCTGAAGCAGAAAGCCCCGCTTAACAGAGAAACTTTTCTTTTTTTGGTGGAGAAAGTTGATCAGTACCTCTGTGACTGCTAAAACAGCTCATGAACATTGTTTGTAGTATACCCCTCTGAGTGGAGTGAGGGGAAAGCTCAATTTTGGGTAAGAAAACAAAAGTGCTAGTTTCTTCCTGTTTTGGTTGTTTTTCTTCCAACACTTCCTTCTTATTCATGGTACAGTTTCCTCTATTTCTGCCATCTGTGACTGAACACACTAACATGGTGCAGTGCATTCTGAGGCCCTATGGGCAAGTCTTGCTACTTGGCACTAGTGTTGTAGTCAAGACCACCTAACCCGAGACCGAGACAAGACCAAGACCAGAGGGTATCGAGACCGAGACAAGACCAAGACTTTTAGGGTCCGAGACCAGTCGAGACCAAGACCGAGGGGGGGCGAGACCGAGACAAGACCAAGACCAGTGCCTGGCACTACATGACACAATAAAATGTGAAACATGATCAAAATCACTTCTCAAATTGATCTGAAAGATCCGCATTCCCATAAAATTACCCTGATATTAAAAACTCACAGCTCAAATAAATATAACCATCTTTATTTAATACTCCTGGGTGACTTCTATCATTTATCACAGAATGTAAAACAATTATTCATAGTTCATCACAATAGTCTTAACTTTTCTCTGCCTTTCATAAACTATGCATAAAGTTGTGTTGTTTTTAAACCAACAACCTTTGTAAAAATGGGTGCTTTTTCAAAACCACATAGCTAAATGTGTAAAACTGAAAAAATGGCAAACACCCATCAACAGTAAGAACTAAAGCCTTTAATCTTATACAGATTAAAGCTGCAGGATGTAACTTTTATAAAAAATCTGGTTTTTACATATTTGTTAAAACTGTCACCATGTCAGACAGTATGAGACCGATAAAATCCTTTTTTTTCCCAAATAAAATATGTTATGCATCACATGACAGTATAACAAAACACTGTGGGGAGGGGAGGAGCAAAGTGCTCTGTGCTGTGACAGGAGCGACACTTAGACAGTCAGCTCGCATCTTTGATGAAACCTCAGCACTGCATACAGGAAAGAAACTGAAGCCAAAGTATCGATCTCATTAGACTGATATTGATCAATACCAATACAACGTTGGCATCCATATTATCGATATTAGGATCAATCTGCCCACCACTAGCTCAATGTACTAATGGCGGAGAAACAACTTACTTACTTCTCTGGAGCTTGAAAAAGGCGACTGGACTTCTTTTTGTTTCTTGAAGACGTTTCACCTCTCATCCGAAAGGCTTCTTCAGTTCTCAACCAAATGGTGGAGAGACCCAGGTATTTAAACCCCCGTGGGCGTAGTCCCCTGGAGGTGGTTATGACCCTCTATTGATCATGTGCGTGAACACATGTGCCCAGGTGTGAAGGGGGCGTGGGTCATATTTAATCAGTGGTTTCAGTTGAAACCAATTTAGGACTCCGCTCCATTGTTTCCTGTGGCCTATTGAGGTCACTGGAACAAAGGTGTGAATGTGGGTTGAGACGTCTGGGAAGGGAGCTCAGGACAGCACTGTAAGCGGGGGAAAGTTGGTGACGTAATCCACCTCCTCTGTTCAATGATGGTTGTTCACAGTGGACATAGATGGCTTCTTTCACTCCTCTTTCAAACCATCTGTTTTCCCTGTCCAAAATGTGAACATTGGCATCCTCAAAAGAGGCTTCCATCTTCAACATTGAAGTTTACCGGAAGCCCACACACAATGTTGAGGCTTCCATCTTCAACATTGAAGTTTACCGGAAGCCCACACACAATGTTGAGGCTTCCATCTTCAACATTGAAGTTTACCGGAAGCCCACACACACAGACCAGTATCTCCTCTTTGACTCCCACCACCCTCTGGAACACAAACTTGGGGTGATCAGGACCCTACAACACCGTGCGGAAAGTGTTCCCTCTAAGGCAGAAGGGAAGCATAAGGAACACACACACATTAAGAAAGCCCTCAAAACATGCGGTTACCCCAACTGGGCCTTCATCAAATCAGCTAAGATGCACAGGAATGAAGGCCAAACACAAACTACAGAGAATGGGAAGGACAAGAGGAACAACATTGTCATCCCATATGTGTCAGGCTTGTCAGAGAAACTCAGAAGAATTTTCTCCAAGCATGACATCTCAGTATACTTCAAACCAAGTCACACCCTAAGACAAAAACTGGTTCATCCCAAGGACAAACCCGCCAAACACAAGATCAGCGATGTAGTGTATGCTGTTCAGTGCAGTGAAGAGTGCTCGGACCTCTACATTGGTGAAACCAAACAGCCTCTTCACAAACGAATGGCACAACATAGAAGAGCCACCTCGACAGGACAAGATTCAGCAGTACATCTGCATCTGAAGGAAAAAGGGCACTCTTTTGAGGATGCCAATGTTCACATTTTGGACAGGGAAAACAGATGGTTTGAAAGAGGAGTGAAAGAAGCCATCTATGTCCACTGTGAACAACCATCATTGAACAGAGGAGGTGGATTACGTCACCAACTTTCCCCCGCTTACAGTGCTGTCCTGAGCTCCCTTCCCAGACGTCTCAACCCACATTCACACCTTTGTTCCAGTGACCTCAATAGGCCACAGGAAACAATGGAGCGGAGTCCTAAATTGGTTTCAACTGAAACCACTGATTAAATATGACCCACGCCCCCTTCACACCTGGGCACATGTGTTCACGCACATGATCAATAGAGGGTCATAACCACCTCCAGGGGACTACGCCCACGGGGGTTTAAATACCTGGGTCTCTCCACCATTTGGTTGAGAACTGAAGAAGCCTTTCGGATGAGAGGTGAAACGTCTTCAAGAAACAAAAAGAAGTCCAGTCGCCTTTTTCAAGCTCCAGAGACTACTATGACCTGGATGACTGAGAATCTACACAGACAAACTTACTTACTTCTCTGCTGTTACCATTGGTGGTGGCCATGGTAACTTCCGGGTTCTAGCAAGAAATATTTCTCACCCCAGCACTAATGCTAATGCTAATTAGTAAGCTAATACTAACCACCAAATGCCGCTCCCACTTGTTAATTGAGTGATGGGGCCTAAGACATAACCAGAAAGCAGTAATCAGTTTTTTTGGACGTGTAGTTACATTTCTCGAGGTGCATGTCAGGTTTGCTTCAGAGAGGATTTTCAGTTATACACAAAGGATCAATGCAGAACTCTAAATCAGGCCTTATTAGATTGATAGAATGATCATTTTTGCATATAATCCAGAAAAGTTACATTTATACATCACGCATTTAATGTGTCCCAGAGTGCCGTTTCCTTCCACTGTGTTTGCAGAAATCACATAAAAAAATACACAACAAAAACATAATCCAGATTCCTCGGCTGCTAATAGCATTTCCTACATTTGAATATCAGCCACCATATTGTGAGCATAAACTATCACGTTTTTAATGCAACAATAGGAAGTGACATCATCTTGCTGGGAACTGTAATATTTTATTCTTGAAGGCCTCTCATAGCTCTACTGGTGCTGAAAACTAATGTTTGACTATGGCTTTCTGAATACAAGTAGGGCTGCAACTATCAATTATTTTAGTAATCAAGTATTTAATTGATTACTCCGTCAATTAATCAAGTAATTGGATAAGAAATAGCTTTTCATTTTAACAATTCATCAGCATATTTTAACTTCCGTACTGCAGATGTTTCTCTGTGTGAAACAAACAGGGTGGATGGAGCAGCTACAAAGTTCTCTGTTCTTCATGTTGCTGATCAGGTGGTTGATAAAAACATTTTGACGGAGCCCCTCTGTACTGAAGGGGGTGGGGGGGCACCGAACGATTGCTAGTGCTAATGGCAGCCCCCCTTTCCCCAGTACACTGTGGTTATAGATCTGTTCTGGTGGCTACAGCTGACGTAAAGAAAAAAATAACAGCTGACATCCTCTGCACAACACGTGCGCACATTCAAACATGCGCACTCACAGCACAGAGAAGTGGGGGCGTGAAAAAACATCTCAGCGATCCACTCGTGTTAAAGGGTCGTTTTTGTTTTTTTTGGAAATGCTCCGCTTACACGGAGACACCTGAGCTGCAGAGCTGAAACGAAACATCAAAGCAACAAATTTGTGTCGAGGATATTTAATAATCGAATTGCGTTATTCCAAGAATCGTTGCAGCCCTAAAACTTGCATTAAATTTTTAGTTTGTGTATCAAAATACATGAAGGTTGGTATTTACCTTTCATGCTGGGATTTTTTTGTTGAATCGGAAGCCTGAAATTTTCCTTTGATCTTCATTTTCCCTCTTACTTCTCTTCGTGTTCATGCGGTTATTTCGATTTATGCAGCACACGCGTGACCATAGTGAGATCAAACGTACACACTGTGAATGAAACTGTCCGTGCTCTGTGGGAGATTGCAAACTGCGGTGAAATGATACAGTACAGGCGTAAGCAGCGATAATAGCAGCGACCTAGCCGGGGCGGAGTCTGTGAGGTGCGCTCCTTTGAGAGGCAGAGGAGCGCAATCTTTGTTGGATTTGAATCAGTACGTTTTGCATCCAATAAAAGCAAAGATGTTAACAAATAAATTGGACAGTATTCTGGCAATTTAGTGATATTTCCACAGCTGTGGTCTTGACTGGTCTTGAAATAAAATCCCGAGTCCGCAATGTCCGAGTCCATGACAAGACCGAGACCAAATGCGGTCGAGTCCATGACAAGACCGAGACCATCAAAAAGCGGTCTCGAGACCAAGACCGATCTCGAGTACTACAACACTACTTGGCACCCATCTTGGTAATGTGCTCATGCACTTATTCTGGGAAAAGAAGACAGCGCCTATCTAAATGACAGGAGGGATACAGCCACAGTTTGGTGACTTTTTGGCCCCCAAATAAGACTTCCTGTGAAGATTTTACTGCAACTATGTGTGTGTGCAAAGTTTGATGACATTATGGCTTCATTAGCAGCTCCCTGCAGAGTGCACCATTAATTGTGTCTAAAATAATCTGTGGAGCTCATTCCTACCAGAATATTGAACAAATGCCATGCTAGTTGAAATTTTCAAAATTTTAAATCAGTTTCCACAGCTACACCTGGTCAGAAGATTTACTTTTACTAACAAAACACCTTCCATGACAGTCACACTCATTGTGTACTTTTGCTGATACCTACCTGTTCAGTCCAGCAATTAGGTCCCTTATATCATCAGGGAGGATGACGCGATGCTCGCCCATGTCCCTGTAGTTTCCCAACACACACACCGGCACATGGGTGGGTACTTTAGGCAGCTCCCTCAGGATGTAGTTAAATGTCCTGCAATTGAGAGACAACACTGACCTATGAGTGTCAACATCCACTGGAAACTATTTTTCAAATATCATTCTCCCAACTCCACTGTCACATGACGGTGCATGGTTGTAATCTCATGACATATTGGTTCCACTGGCTTGGTTTTTTTTTTTTTTTTTTTTTTTTAAGGAGTTCCACACAGACTTTTTGACAGCTGTAGTGGTTTTTGATGTTATGGTACTGCTTTACGGATCAAAATCTGATAGGATTTTTCTGCGTTGATGGCAGTGGCAGAAAAAACTGTGCAGCAGAGAAGATTTGGCAAGTTTTTCATGGGTGCAACCCACATACTCAACTCTGCTGTTCAACCCACAAATGCATTTTCCTTACACATGCAGCAAAATTTAAGGGGAAATAAACAGGCTTTCCAGAGGAATAAGATTTATTGCCAAGAAGCACTGTTACAACATGAAGTAATCGATCAGACACAAATTTCCTTACTTTTTCTGTTAAGTTTATTTGAACCAAAAATATCAAATTTGGATTCATCACTTCATAAGACTTGTTGCCACTGCCTTTCAGTCCAGTTCTTCTGTAGTTTGGCATAGTTCAGCCGTTTCAGCCTGTTTCCTTTCCTTACGAATGGCTTTCTGACAGCCAGCCTTCCAGTGAGAACATTTCTGATGAGGCTTCATCAAACAATAGACAGACCAACTGAAGGGCCAGATGCATCTCTCAGGTCAGATCTTTGTTGGATTTTTTACTATTTATTAAGGACATGACTTTCAGATACTGTTTATCTGCTGTTAATAGTTTTTTAAGCCTGCCCATTTCCTCAATTTTTTTATTTATTTTTTTAAAGGACACTGCACACTATGCTGAGACAGGCCAAGATTTTGGCTAATAGCTCTTTGGGAATCAGCTTCTTGGTGCAAAAATACCATTTTTATATCGATCATTGTTACTTTTACTTGGTACTTGGCTAGGTTTCTGTTATGTATAGTGCGTAGTAGACCACAACCAAATAGAAGTTTTATGCCACGGGGTGTACAGTAGGGTCATGTTAACAATTCATTAAAATTTGGTTTACATCGGGTGCCTGGGTGGCTTAGTGGTGAAGCCGGCGATCACATACACATGCCGCGCTGCGGTGTGGGCGGCGCGGGTTCGCGTTCCAGCCCGTCGCCAATTTGCCCGCGTGTCTTCCCCCGTATCTTTCCCCCATTTCCTGTCACTGTAGACAAAAGCCGCTGTGGCCAAAAATGCAAAAAAAAAAAAAAAATTTGGTTTACATCCACCAAGGTATTTGAGATCAACTTAGCAATTTATTGGTTGACCAAAAAAAGCTTAGAAACTTATAGAAACAGATTCTTACAAGTGTGGTGTATTGTCAATATAAAGACAGTACAGTTTAAATATTTAAAATATCTCACATTTGACCTCTGACCTTTCCTTCAGTGTCAATAGATTGAGCTAAAGATCAAAGTGATAATAATGCTATACAAAGCTATTTTAAAGTGTTTCTTACTGATATTGTTTGTATTGACTGTCATGTGTTGTCAACAGCTGAACCAACAACTGAAAAAATAAAATAAAGCAATTTTTTTTTTTTGGATTAAGATGCTTAATTAATTTCTGACGTCTCAGTGACGTCCATGTATACACACCACAAGTGTTGAGTTTTTGCAAAAAATTTGTCCTCAAAAAGATGCACTATGAAAAACATGAAATCGATATCAAGTGATGATGAGCTGGTCCTGATGTTTCTAAACAAGAAAAGGGAAAAACTGAGATTCTGGTTTATCCAATTCTCACAAGAAGGCAGCAGCAGGGAGAATTTCATGGATCACGACCACTTTCGTACATATTTCAGGGTGTCAGTGTTCCCAGCTTTTGTTGGCAAAGCTGCAAGCACATCTGTGGAGGCTGAGAAATAATTTCATAGAGCTGACTGACCCAGATCAGTATCTATCCAGCTGTATGTCTGAGGAAAAATTTTATTATTTTACCATTTCTGTATTACTGTATATTCACTATCAGAGTGCATTTTGAGCTACCAGTACACTTTGCCAAATGCAGTGGTCTGATTGGTCAGATCTGTTTATTCGCATGTGAAAATTCAGAAAAATCCAGTTTGATCTGAAAAGATAAACGCCCCAAATTTGTCCTGCAAAATTACGCGGTCGGTGTGAACGGCTGCATTAAGAATAGGTGAGTCCAAAAAATATTTTTAACACATAAAAACATCTGCACGACTTGGTGTGTAAAGGCTTTAACTCTCTTGCAGAGAGACCACCTCCCCTTTCCCAATTTATCATTCAATACATGAATAACAGTATTTAGTAATGGCGAGTAGACTACAGCATTAAGAAAAGTAATTGTGATTATGATTTTTGCCACACTTAAGCATCCCCATTGTTACCTGGGTTTTGTCACTGTAGCACGTAGGACAGTGTGGCTCACTCGTGCGTTTTTAATTGTGGCTGAATGACAAAGGAGCTCTACGGCACGGAGGAATAAGATTCATCAGGCTTTACTTTACAGAAAACACCATTTAAAAATCTACAGTTACGTTATGTTCCATGCTAATATTATATTAAAAAAAAAAAAAATCTTCTCCCTCAGGATGCCCAAAATAGCAACAGTGGAATTTATTTTTAAGAACTGTGCATTTGAAGTTGAACACAATCCAGCAGTGGAAGCGTTACAGCCACATGCAGACACACTGAAACCTTATCTGCTCATGCATATTAAAGCATCAGAGATCCCTGATGAGACAACAACACACACAAAGTACTCTTACCACTGCTTCGTAATGTCAAACACCATGATGACTCCATTGCAGTTCTTATACACATCCAGGAACTCTGCATCCAGGGCCACCTCATCTGACTTACAACACAGACACATAATTATTTAAGGATAAAAGAAAGAAAATATTTTGCAGAATTCATACTTTTTTTTTTTTTTAATGTATCATGTCCTCCCTGTAAGACATCTTTGATTAAAAGTCTGCGACCCACATAGTAGAAGTGAGCCTTTCTTCCAGAACACATGACTGCCATGTGATAGTCACCTCTTGAGGCTCATTCTCCAGTTTCAAATTGTCACCACGTCTTTTGCCTTTGCCTGAAAAAACAATCAGTCACAACCGTTAAGATTAGACAAACTAAAATAATGTGAAATCATAATCTACAGCTCAGTTTGTTGCTTCAATTTAGTATAAAGCAGTAAAGCAAGCAGAGCAGCAGCACAACTGCTTTTCCAATGGAAAAGCATCTCGCAGCCTACTTTGACTACACAATGCCCTTTGAATACACGCTGCAGATGCTCAGGCTCTGACTATCTGCAGCAGTAACAAAAACAAAACAAACAAAAAAACCAGCCAAACTCTGAGATGTAACTACGCAGCAACTCTGAGGCACACCTTGACAATATTGACATTCAGATAAGAGTGGAGATAGGCGGGGCAAACCCACAGCACACAAGAGAGTTAAGTTTCTATATACTAGAGTAGTGCTCACCTACTCCTTCAGGAAGAGCATATTTTTGGCCTGAGATGAGTGTAAGAAGGGTGCCCAAAGAAAATAACAACAAAAAAACATCAACACTGAGGACAGAACAACAGACAAGCAACAAGCGTCTCTATTTGATGTGTTGATATAAGAGGTCAGCCTCTGGGGCAAGTCTTTGATTGGCATGTGTATCAACACTCACCTTTGTCCACCACGTCCCACACCTCTACCTTCACCACATCATCAGTAGCTGAGACAAGCACAGAGGACACATTCATTACTCATGTTCTGAGGCCACAGAGAGAAGAATTCAAATGTACTGACTGTTAAGTGACTAATGTGGATCTACTCACTAATGCGCTATATGGTTGTAGTGTTTTCTCACTAGTATGGAAGCACTAACAAATACAAGACGCCTGCTCTAACAGTCAGTTAGCTCAAGCTACAGCTAAACTGTTTTTTTTTTTTTTTTACCTTGATAGGGAGCCACTGGAATAAATTATGAGGCACAAACAGCAGATGTCAAATATTCACCAAAACAGAAATATAAGCAAAGCAGTGGTAACAAGCAAGGCTGGGCAATATGAGCTATCTCTGTATTTTCTTTTTACAAAAACTGTCGAGATGTCACAGCCACTTTTATTAAAACAGACATCGAGTCAGGAGATGCTGCAAGTCACAGGAAGTAGACCACGTGCCATGTTGATTTCTTTGAAGATGATGTAAGTGATGTAAATTACAGTGACCATGAGGCTTTGTCTGTGTGCTCGCCAGTTTTTTTGTGAACATGCAGACTAATTTGCACTACAATGCAGCAACTCTCTGTGCGCCCCTCAAGCAGACTTCAAGCAAACTAGGAAAAAAGTCTGCGTGTACATCTGTAACCAAGTCTACCCTACCTAAAGGCACAGTGGCACAACAAGGGTGGGGCAGCACAAGTTGGTAATACAACATCAGACTATATCACTATAGATTAAATGTCTTATTCTGTCACCCTGTATCGATATTTTATTTCTTTTTAAATGTATACAATCACCCAGCCCTAGTAAGGTGATCACCTATCTGTAAAAGTCACAGATATCCTGACTTACTTTTGTAATTCCAATGGATGCTTGTGGCTTGGATCTCCTGAGTGGGTATATACTCCTCCACAAACTTCTTGCCCTGCAGTCGATGCCATAAGGTACTCTTTCCAGTGTTCCTGTCTCCCCGAATCACTATTTTCACTGGAGTGGGAGAGACATTAAGGATGTCATAAAACTGAATAAACCAAGACACAACATTTGATATGTTTAACTGACTTGATTACTTACTATTGTACTGGACCCCTTTGGCAAAGCGTCTCTGCAAACTTTGGTTCATGGACTGCAGGCCCGCAGGGATGTTCTTCTCCTTGAGCTGGCCCGGCTCAGAGCCCACCAGCTTCTTCAGTGCTGAGAACATCTTGACGGGACTTCACCAGCTTCACTCTGCAGTAGAGAGGAGCTCTGACTGATGACTCCTTAGGTGACAACAGGAGGAAAAGTATACCAGTGCGTCCTCACAGCCGAGAAAGTTAAGGGTCCATGCTGAGATGCAAATATGATGCCAAATCACTTTGTACTGACTTTAATGGTCTCCTGAATTTAGTGGTGCCTCTTTTAAAGTTGACCAGATGTTTTTCTTTGCCTGTCAGTGGTGAAATTCACTATGTTGTTTTGCACATCATCTACTGGGGAAAAAAAAACAAAACAAAAACAGACAGAGGGATTAACAATTCCTGTTTAGATTAAGGTTTCCTGTAATCATGTAGGTGAGATAAAAAGGGCAGGCTTGTCACATATATGAGACAGGAGAGAGCAGCGACTTATGGTAAGTTTAACATTATATATTTGGATTATTTCATTTGATGAATATCAAGATGCACTGAATACTGTTTCTCCAGTCCAAGATGGAGGTGGTGCCTCCCACAGTTTTCTGGCCTTATATTTAACTTACACAGGTAAGCTTCTGATTATTTTTGGCAATAAATGGTGATCAGAGAGATGACATGAGGTTATGCTTGGAGCTCCACAAAACAACAACCAGATGATCCAACCAGAGTTGGGCAGAGTGTAAATGAGTTACCTGTGGCAGCAGACAACCGCTGGTCCATAGAGGTCTATGGGAAAACAGCCCTGACCTCTGAAAACACTCTCCTGGTGAGTTCACAGTCTCTCATTTTTGGTCATACTGAATAAAGAATTAAGTCAATTTTTCAAATTTTGGTCATACTAAATACCAGAAAGAGGATTATCCTGAGTATGCTTCCAGAATGCATTTCCAGGCTTCACAAACCAGTGGGTGATGTCACTGTAGTCTTAGATTATTAAACCACAGCTTCAATTAGCTGCAAACGAGAGCATACAAAGGAAAAGGGGTTGCGCACTTGCCTAAATATTTATTACTGTCAATTATTCCTGGCACAGAGAAAGGACTGGCCAGGGCTCAACAGCAAATCAAAATCTATACTTTTCCCCACATTGGAAAGTTAAGCTGACACACACAGAGTCCAGATTTTACTGTTAAATCATTTGTTAAACGGCTGGCTTTGACAGGGAGGGTAGAAGGAGGGAACCTCATCTTTGTCACCAAAATGGCTAGAGCTAGCACTGTTTGACACAAATGTAATGGAAACACATGAGAGGCACAAGCAAGAAACAATGATGACGTTCTCAGATGACTGTTTACAGCAGGTCTAACAACAATGAATTAGAAACTATCTTTAAGAAAATATTAGATAAGCTGAAGAACAGAAGGCTTCAGACTTGTGCATCAGAACATGTCTCCCTGTCCTGATGGGAGCTGTCACAGTGTCCCCACAGGCAATACATTATTCACTACCAAGATCAGCTTTGTCTTCAGCTGACAGTATCAATACAGTGTTCGTGTCTGTTCGTATAAAAGGGAGACTAGCTCAAGAGCTGTGCATTTTTTTTTTTTTTTTTTTGCCAACGGCAGCGAATGAATTCTGTTTTCAGGCTGAATTTCCCTTTTACCGTTACCCTGCTAGCATTAGCTGACTATGCTGCTCGCTCAGCTAAAGTAAGCTTTGGTGAATATATGAAGCGAAGTGTTTAAACATATTTAAGTCCAAAATTCTAAAGGGTTCACTAAGGTTAACTAGGGTTTCAAAGAGAGATGAGGCAGTCCGGCTTGTTACCTAACGTTACCCCAGCTAAAAGGTAAAGTTATCCTTCAGCTTCTCTTTAGCTAGCTACCCGGATCATATTAGCTTAGCGTTCCTCCTCTGCGCTCAGTGACACTACACGGCGGCACGTCTGGATGAGTTTTTTCTAGGTAGCGTCAGCTACAAGTACTCACGGGTATATATTACGATAAGAGCGTGCAGTCCCAACATCTTTTCTTCAAAACATCTGTCAGACCTCCATCCCGACACAGATACAGCAGCAACATTCCTTTGCAAAGAAAACAGCTACTACCGACCAGCCGTCAAGCAGCACGCAAAACCTGTGAACATCCGTTAGAGTTTCAAAATAAAGCTCGTGCTTAAAGAGGTCAAAACATTGTTTAAATGCAAGTTTTAAACATCCTACTTATGCATATTATTATTTTGTTATATGCTGGAAAAACTCTCCATAATTTCTTGAAAACTTTCATTACAAAACTGTATGGGTGAAAAGTGCTGTTGTGTTTGGCGGACTTTTCCTTTTGGTTCTTCGGGTTTAGTGCTTCAATATGTTGCTAGTCAAAAAAAAAAAAAGAATCAAGAATATGCTAACAAGTGCTCCAGTCTATAATAAGGGGCATATTTTTTGTGAATTGTTATTTTGATAATAATTCAAGAATTATTTTGCAGCCTTAGAGTTCTTTTGTGGTGGATTAACATGCTTGATAATTTTTTCTAAGTTAAATACTTTCAGCACAGAACAAACTGAATAAATGTAATAAAACACCATGAGTTCAGCTAAAGGACGACTCATCATAGAGCACAGACAGTAATATTTAAGCAGTAGCTCACAACAGGTTGCGATATGTTGTGATCTTTGGAACAATAAAGGGTGCTGTTTGCTTACCAGGTTTGGCAGGATAAAAGTTACAGGTTCGTTCCAATTTAAACAGTTTTTTCTGTAAATATTAATTTCATAAAGCATTCAAAAAGCATTGTTGAATGCTAAAACTAGAAAAAAAAATGCTTTTCCTCTCCCAAGAATTGAAGAGTCATTAGATGGCCTTGTGGGAGCCAAGTGGTTTTCTACCTTGGATTTAACCAGTGATCATAATCAAGTTGAGGTTGCTGAAAAAGACAGGGCAAAAACAGTGTTTTGCATTTAATAAAATACCATTTGGGTTGTGTAATGCACCTGGTACTTTTCAGCGGCTTACAGAATGCATGTTTGGAGACTGTTGTTATCCATCTGGTTTATTGTATCCAAGGGATGTGATTGTGTTTTTCCTCTTGTACTCAGCAGAATCTGGAGAGGGAAGTTCAGAGGGGGCTCAATGTAAAACTGGCCATGGCCTGGACAACAGAGTGTGAAGGGAAATTCAGCCCTTAAAGAAAGCACTGTTTTCTGTTCCAGTACTGGCATATGCAGATTTTCAAAAGTCTTTTGTTTTAGAAATAGATGCAAGCTATCCAGGTTTGGGTGCAGTGCTTTCTCTGGCCTTTTGCCTATGCCAGTATAGGACTTACATCCTCTGTAAAGAACATGCGAAATTATATCTCAATGAAACTGGAGTTCCTTGCTCTTAAGTGGGTAGTGTCTGAAAAATCCATCCATCCATCCATCCATCCATCCATCCATCCATCCATCCATCTATCCATCCTCTTCCGCTTATCCGGGGCTGGGTCGCGGGGGCAGAAGCCTAAGCAGAGAAGCCCAGGCTTCTGTCTGAAAAATTCAGGGAGTATATGTTAGGGGGTTCCTGCACTGTGTATACTGATAATAATCCACTCAGTTATTTAGATACAAGCTTGGTGCAATAGAGCAACATTGGGGAGCTTTTCAAATTTTTGAAAAGCTCCCCTTTTTCCTTCCTACTGTTGCTAAGTGCTTGCTCATAGGGGAACATTTTGACTAGTGGGTTTTCTCTGTAATTATTGTAGAGTCTTTACCTTGCAATGTAAAGTGCCTTGAGGTGGCTGTTTGTTGTGATTTGGTACTATATAAATAAAACTGAATTGTCAGCTGACTGTACATGTAATTTAATTAGGGGATGCATGAGTTTGGTGTTGGTCACTTTGGAAAGTGAGCTAATTAAGTAGCTTGTAAATGGCCAGCTTACTGATTTACCAGCAAACACGGCCCTGTGAGTTTGGATGAATTAGCTCACAGTAACCACCCAAGACAGTATTTATTAAAGTTACTTATCTAGCACATTGGCTGCCTTAATTAGCAAGGTAAGGTGATCTTTGTCAATAGAAAGCCAACTTGCAGTTTTTGTTTTGTTTTTTTTAATCCCCAAAGCTAAACTAAGCAGCAGAACAAGTTCAGCTCCTCTTCTTTTTTGTCATATCCCAATGTAGCCAAATGCCGATTATTATTTTTGCTTATATTTTGAAAATCCAACGATAATACTTCCGTTACCGTGCCGCGGCTCTGGCGGTCCAA
This sequence comes from Archocentrus centrarchus, assembly GCF_007364275.1. NCBI lineage: Eukaryota > Metazoa > Chordata > Actinopteri > Cichliformes > Cichlidae > Archocentrus > Archocentrus centrarchus. The sequence continues at coordinate 1,749,215 of NW_022060257.1, forward strand.
CCATCCATCCCAGCCTGCTTCCTGATGATACCCGCACAGACGCTCTTCTCTCCGGCTTGCGGCACCTAGCGGTAGACGTAGCAACGTACAGCAAAGCCCAGCATGCTCAGCTGTCACTTTTATCACATGAAAACGCCTGGACGTATTTGTCAGTGCAGATGAGGAGTTAGATGTCGTCATTTGTTCATAATAAAAGCAGGTACACACGTTTTAATAAGTTGTCAAAGCGCAATGATCCGTTGCTTGCGGGTGTTTCTACAATCATATTCAGCTGTGTTTGCTATCTTGAACACACCCCGCTGAGTACCCCGATATTGTTCAAGGGGAATAATGGCTGCACAGGAGCCGTCTCCACCATCTTCCCTGGAAGGTAACAAACCGGGCTTCCCAAAGAAAATTTTGGCCAACAATCTGGAAGATAAGCATTTGTGCAACTCGTGTCAGAAAATCCTGAGAAGGCCCCTGCAAGCCCAATGCGGTCACCGCTTTTGTTCGTTCTGTTTCAACAAAATTGTGAGGTGAGTAGTCCCGGATGCTAGTGAGCTAGCTAGATGTGTATAGCCCAAATAAGCATTCAGAGCCTGTCACCAGCCTTCCTTCAAATATCTCTCGATGTAACGTTTATTAACACGTGTAACGCTGTATGCCAGACAAAACGGGTTGAACTGCAAAGAAATAGAGCTAAATTGAACCTATAGGTGATAAATTAATAGCCCCCTTATCTAAATAATATTTCAACTTGTTTGCGTGGGATAGACTGGCCAGGTGTCCTCATAGTCTAGTCCCGCTAACCTCTGCTGAGGCTGGCAGGACACCGGAGCTAGCGGTGTGCATTTCGAGAAGTTGAACCTGTCAGGTCGGTGTGTGTGCCGAATACACTAGAAGGTCTCACACCTGTTAGGCTCTCAGTGCGTCTGTTATCTAGTTAAGCGAGCCAATATTAAACATTGCATTTTTCAGGGAAGCTTCGGGTGACCTTTATGGTGAATAACGTGTCAGGCTACAGGTTTATATATACATTTGTATTTCTTACTATTGTTGCTTTCTGTGTTAAAATAATAGCGAGTAAAAAAAAATTACTTTTCTTGTGATACAGAAACAGCTAGATTAGTTGACACAGAATGTTTGAATGTTGTATTCAACCATGAACATATAATATTATCAGTGCTATACTTGTAACTTGGGTAAAGATCACAGTTTTCTGACCGAAACCCTAAATCTACCATAATACCAAATAAATAAACGAAGGCTTATGTTTATTTTTCGTATGTGAAAAAATGAGTACAACTAAAGGGTTTTAGTTGTGCTAGTCATCAGCAAGCATATCTGTGATTGTGTGTGGTCTCAATTGAATACAGTGAAGTGTTTTGAGAAAAGAAATTCAAGATGTTATATTTATGCGAGAGGGCTCAGATCATTTTTCAGTTTAAAGTGTTAGATTAAAGAGAAAACCTTTAGTATTCTAAGATTAAGAAGGGACCTGTTCTGCTCATTTCAAACTTCATATTCATATTAATCTACTAGAGCAGCTTTGCACCATTCAGTCTTATTACTGAGTCTTGGTGCAGCCCCTCAGTTCATCCTCTGTCTAAAACAAGCTATTTCAGCTCCTCTCCTCTCTATTATAGAACAGAAGCATGTCATTTGTTGACATTTCTTTAACTTAATCTACAAAAAAAACCCCAACAAATTTTGAAAGTTTGTGTTTTTGCACCACAAAGGTGATTCCCAAAGAAATATTAGCCAAAAACTTGGCAAATCTCGGCATGGTGTGCAGAGAGTCCTTAAAATATTTGCCAAATTACATGAGAACTGGGCTAAAAATCAGTGGCAACAGCTCTTATGGGGTGACAAATTCAAATTTGAAATTTCTGGTTCAGATCATTGTCAATATGTACAGAGGAAGAAAAGCACCATCAGATTTTGATCCACCATGTAATACCATCTGGAAAATGTCTGATCAGCAATGGCTTCATTTTTCAACGTGGCAATGATCCCAAACGCACTGTCAGTGCAATAAATGCATATCTGGATAGAAAAACACAAAGGAGAACACTATCATGGATTGTCCTCCCCAGAGCCTGGACCTCAACATTATTGAAGCAGTGTGGGATCATCTTTATAGAGAATGGAGCAATGTCAGCCAACATTCAAAGAAGCCTGGAGAACTATTCCAGGGCCCAGTTGTTCAAAAGTAATCTGACAGGATTAATCCAGTCTGATAGGATACGATCCTGAAATCTGTTTGTTCAAAGGGAAAACAGGATTATGTGATTGGATAAGATCAGGTAATCCGATCCAGTTTGTTTTTGTGTTTGTTTGTTTGTTTTTTTAATCCAGATCAAACCTCCAGTTTGTGGTGTTCAGAACATTTTTGAATAAGACATGGATTACTTTGATGCAAAATCAGGATTACCCTGATCCCAGCAGAGGCCTGGATTCAGACTGGATTACAAAGAAAAAATGAAATAAAGTAAAAAACAGTCAAACAAGAAAAATAGAACTCAATAAACAGAGTTGAGCGAATGACAAACTACATTTTTACATAACTATGTTTAGACTTTGTACTAAGTAGTATGTTTACAGTACCAGTGTGTCCAAACTTTTGACTGGTACTGTATATAATATGTATATGTATATGTATATGTTTGGTGCCACCTGCTGGCCATTTTCTTGGGTTTTTTTCTCAGTTACAAGGCCCAGTGGAGTAAAGACACAAGGCTAAAGTGCAGAAAGTATGTTGCTGTAGAGAATCAGAGATTTTGGTCAAACCTGCTTTGCAAGCTAACAGCAACAGCCAACCTTTTCCTCTCACTTGTGAGACACTTTTGTGATCGTGGATTAAATAATGAGCTTATTGCTAATGAAATATTTCACAATATTGTGATTGTAACCAGGACAAAAGTGAGCTGGATTACACGATCCATGAAACAAAACATGGTACAATGCCTGTTTTCATATACTTTTTCTCCCTGTAAGTTGTGGACCACAGAAATGCAGTGCATGCATCAAAGAAGACCTGTTTGAGGAACCCACCTCCATCCTTAAGCAAGGTGGTGTAAGTACATTTTTAACCCTTTGATCAGAGAGAGGTCCTTACACTTCTACTTTGTAGCATTATGAGCAGTTTTTCCATTAGTTTGACCTGATTTTATATTTTTGAGTTGGAAATGATGAGAACCTGAACATTTCTGGATGTAAAAACCCTCAAAATAAGCTTTAAAGTCAGCACTGTGACGTCATGGTCATTCTTTGTGTTCAGATCTAATGCCTCACAGTTTAGATCCAAGACAACAGAAATTTTGTGACTGCTTTATAATTCTTGGCAGTGGCAGCAATAGATGGAACAGCTATAGCCATTTTTTTCCCTCTGACCATATGTGCTGAAGAAACTGGAGCCAGGAGAGAAAAGTGAGCTTGGTGCACCCTGATTTGTTGTAAACTGATGCAGAGCACCTGTAACACGACCCTTCAGACCACAACCTCCATTTTTTTTTTTTTTTTCTTTTTCTACCCAGGCTTTCCCTGACAATGCAGCCCGCAGAGAAGTAGAGGCCTTGGCAGCTGTCTGTCCCAATGAAGGATGCACATGGACCGGAACTGTTAAAGAGTTTGAGGTGAACATTTTCATATCTGTTTAGAACAAATCAGCTTGTAAAGCTCCCCAGCATCTAGCCCTGTATCATTATCCATATTAATATCTTACACTTTGTTTCTGGAAGACAACAGTTGAACACTGGGCAAAAAATAAAATGTATAAATACAGCAAAAGCATTATATATATTAAGAACACGCAAAACAATATACATATGTATACCTGACTACAGCTGTGCAAGAGTTTGTGCAAAAAAAAATCAAGTGGTTTTTGTGTGTCTGAAATGGGTTCTATGTGCTAGTAACTGGCAACAAGATAGATTTCCCTAGGGGACAGTAGAGCAGATCTTGATCTTGATTGCTTTTCCACTGTAGTGTGAATACTCATTAAGTCTGTGTTAAGGTTGACTGAAATTTTGCCTGGTGTTGAACTTGGTTCAGTTTTTTTTTTCTTCTGTGTTATGCAACTTCTGGCTATACCTGCTGAAACATGAAAGTATGTTTTTCTAAACTGATCTTACCTGCTGTTTTATATGTGAGATATTTTATTTCATTTCATTACCTCATCAGTGTACTCATTTCAAAAGGGTTTAAGCTGGCCATTCATTCCACGTGTCAGATACAACCTAATATTGTACATATGTCTACATCATCAAGTTATATCAGCTGTGCCTGCAATTTGTCACACAGTAATTGGAAAATATGTAAAAATGTTTTGGTCACCTGCAGGCCAGCCACGAGGGCAACTGTGACTTCATGATCATCCTGTGTCCTTCCTGTAAAGAGCTGATGAGAGCCAACGAGCAGGAACGCCACAACGAGAGAGAGTGTCCAGAGAGAACGCTCAACTGCAAATACTGCAAAGAACCCTTCCTGTTAAAGAACATCAAGGTCAGGCTTCTCTCTCTTACCATAAGAGCAGCAACATACATCATGCTGATTTAGTTGACATTTGTTATGATTCACAATATGTGATTAAATGCCTATAATAAAATATTCTAATCTCAAGGTTTGCTTATTAGCTTTCCTACTGCATTCAGCCTAATGTGATGACCATCCTCTCTCAGCTGGTAGTCATCAGTGAGATATAAGAATGTCCAGCGTGTCTAATTGTTGATGGGAAATGCTGACTCATGGTTACCACTTACCCATGAACACTTGTTTTTCCTCTGAGTTATAGCTCAGTCATATAGGAACACAGATATGATGCACAAATGTTTTACATTCTATTTTTAAATAAGGCTTCATAAAGATATATTTACCTTTATTTTGCATGTAAATGTCCCTAATCCATTCAGAAAATGTAGAAATCTGCTGTTAGTAAGCCCAGAACGTTGGCTGTAAATCATCAGGTTTTACAAGCTTTCTTCAGTATCATAGTATTGCAGTGATAATTGTCTGGACACCTACGACCGCACTGATAACATATAGTTCAAACTGGAGTGAAGTGAGGTAGTTAAGGCAAAGACTTGAGGAGAAGTGTTGTCTTTTATTCTGATCTAATGGCACTTATTCTTTCAGGCTCATGATGAGATCTGTCCAAAGTACCCAATGATTTGTGAAGGTTGTGCAAAGAAAAAGATCCCCAGAGAAAAGGTATTGCAGAGATTTGATTCATTTTTCATAATTCTGCTATATTAATCTCATTTACCATTTAGCTAGGGATCAAATATTACACCGTATTCTATAGCTCATTAGCTTCTTTCATTTTTTTTTTTCTTTTTTTTTTTTGTTTTGCAGTATGTGGACCATATTAAGTTCTGCAGTAAATTTAAAGCTCCATGCAGATTTCATGTTGTTGGCTGCGATACGTCTGTAAGTAGACATCTTTGTCATAATTTGCTGTATGTGTATTGCCTGTTAATGTCATAACTATTGGATCATTTAATACCTTGGCAAAAACAAGCAAAATCTCACATTTAGTGGACAGAAAAGATAAAACAGTTTTTGGACTGTTTGAACTAAAACAACATAGTATAGATCCCTTATTTCCTTACTAAAATAAGCATAATCTGAGAAAGGCTGGACTGTGTAGAATATATATACAAAAGATATATGTAGTGGTTTGCAAATAATGTAAAGCCAAGGTATTATATTATTCAACAGTTACAGAGTTGGTTGCTACCCACGTGTAAACAAATCCTGTGTTGTTGAGTAGGGAGCCTGTGTGTATTAGTACAGTTCCTATACAAAGTATTCACCTAACATGGGTTTGTTAGACTTTCTGGAAAGGACAGATGGTTTATACACAACATAAATGTGATTGCAGCGTTTACCCCTTTATATCAGTAGTTGCTGATCCTCATGTTTGCCAGAGGCTCATTTCCACAACAAAAACAATGTTGAAAAGTGCATTGATAAACTTCTTTGTGACAGATACAAAGTAAAAAGCAAAGATGTTGGAAGATGGCAGCACTGATAGACATGTACTGACTTACTGTAATTAGTGAGTGAAAATGTAAATAAGTCAGTACGTGGTGGTGGTAGCGTGATGTCTTCCGATGCTCTGTTGCTTGCCATTAATGATTGAACTATGAATTCTGTCCACTGGCAGAAAATCCTAAAGGAAAATGTCCGGCCATCAGTTCGTGCCCGGAAGCTGAAGCGCACTCGGTTTATGCAGCAGGACAATGATCCAAAACACACCAGCAAGTAAAAAGTCTGGACTTAAATCCTCTTGAGATGCTTTGGTATGACCTTAAACAGGCCGTTCATGCTTAAAAACCCTCAAATGTGGCTGAATTAAAACAATTCTGCAGAGAAGAGTGGGCCAAAATTCCTCCACAGTGATGTGAAAGACTCATTGCCAGTTATTAGAAATGCTTAATTGCAGTTCTTGCTGCTAAAGGTGGCACAGCCAGCAGGTACTTTTTCACATAGGGTCAGGTCGGTTTGGATAGATTTATTTGCCTTAATAAAAGAAATAATGATTTAAAAACTGCATTTTATATTTACTTGCGTTATCTTTGTCTGATATTAATATTTGTTTGATCTGAACCATTCAAGTGTGAAAAATATGCAAAAAAACCCCCCAAAAAAACAGGAAAGAGCAAATAGTTTTTCATGGTATTGTTGCCAATATAGAGGTGCCAGGATGAGTAAGCTATGCTAACGTTTATGTACCAGGAAGTAGTATTTACAGGAGCATTTTCAACCAACTGCAGCTAGCATATTGGTGCCTGGTCCATTTTGACATGAATTAAATTGTTTCTGTTCAGACTGTGCACACATAATAGGCACATGCATGCGTTCTTAAATTAATTAATACTGTATTTAAGCTGCACCTTTGGAAATATTTAAATTGACAAGTACTTGATGACAGATATAAAACCGCACAATGTATTCAGCTGCCTCTCTGGTGAGTCTCTCCAACTTGATCGTCATCCTATGTTTTCATTTATGTGCTGCAGCCCTGAGCTTTCCTAGATGTCACCAACTGGAAATGTCCTAATGCAGTCAGATACAACATACGATCTTTAACCTGCCAGCTCCCTGGTACAAAGTCTGAGTGATGTCTGATTGTGTGCTCATGTTAGGAGATCAAGTAATGGTCAGGTGAATTCATAACTTCTTTGTCCAAGATGGTAAAGTTACAGGCCCCTGTCCACAGAATCAGACACACTGGGGGGTCAGCTCAATAACAGGGCTGCAACAGCAAGCTAAACTGCTTATCAGTAGGGAAGCAACAAACAGGAAAGACAAAGGATAGCTGGTTAGCAGCAACTGAACTTTCAAAGTAAGATAAAGATATGGGATTGTTAACTAATAAATTGATTCAACTTTTACCCAGACCTTTACATTTTGAATTGTGAAACAAATATGTGATGTGTGGTTCATCTGTAAATAATGCCTATAAGCTCCAGTTTTTAACATTATTAGGAAAACACACAAATAAAATGAAGCCAAACAAAAATAAATAAAATGCACAACAATCTGCTCTACCAATCAACACAAATAAATCCACATCCTCTTAAAAATAATATCTTCTAGGAAAAATGGGCTCAGTTTACATGTTACAGTTGTATTCAAACTATGATTAAATGCACACAATATTACATGTCGCTCATCTCCATTCAATATAATATGCTAATGTTTTTCTGTGCAGTTTCAGTGTGGTTAAACAGTAAAATGTGAACAAATCCAGCAATGAATACTTTGTATAGTGTATCGATATCCATTACTTTCTCCATTATTTGCTTTGTGCTTGTATTATTTTTTTCCTCTGTGGTGGCAGTGTTTCACATACTGCACATCATCATGCAGCATCATCAAGGATTGTTTGAGTTCTTAATGTGTTTCTGCTTGTATCATTCTTTCACTCCAAGGTGGAGAAAGAAAAGATCCACGACCATGAGCGCCAGTGTTCGTACGAACACCTCAACCTCCTTCTGCATTTCATCATGGGCATCAAGGTGAGCCTGGAGAGCCTGCAGCCCCAGAGCCTGGAGGTGGCCAGCCAGAAGCTGCAGGAGCTCCACCAGTCCCTCAGGGATCTGGAACTCAAGATGAGCCAGCTGGGTGGGGGTGCCGCAGCTCCTGTGCAGGGAGCTTGCGCCCCAACCCTAGCTACATCCTTCACCCCACTGCCTAGTGCCATGGGTGCCGCTTTGGAGCTGCAGCTACAAAGTGAAAAAACCAAGGTGGTTGAGCTGAGCCGACGCTGCCAGGAGCTGGAGCTCAAAGTGAGCACGTTTGAAAACATCGTCTGCGTCCTCAACCGAGAGATGGAGCGCTCCTGCACCACCATGGAGGCTTATAACCGGCAACATCGACTAGATCAGGACAAGATTGAAATCCTCAATAACAAGGTGACAAAATGACACATGACCTGTGAACACCCCAGACACATCCTTTTGACTTTTTTCCCCATAATTCTGTTCATTAAAATGTTAAATGATAAATGAATAAACAAAAAACAAACAATGCTACAGAAATGCTGCTAAACTGGTACAGAAGGTGAGAGAGGGTGTGACATCAGTAATGCAATGAGACGATACCCTGCACTTGTACAGAGGTTTGTTTTATATAGCGAAATATAAGAAGTCATATATGAATCCAGTGCAATACTTTAGTCCAAAAATGTCCATGCCATCTGTTTAAATCCAAGACTACAATTAATCCCCAGACATTCCGGTGGCCTTCTCCATTTATGCTGATAAAGATGAGTCCTTCCATTGATATAGTGTCAAAGTTTTCCCATATAGATCAGAGATTTCTACATGGAAATGGACTCACTTCACTATTATGACTTTACTTGCTAGCATTTAAAGAGATGGGATCACATCCTCCTTTTCTTTGAGAGTTAGGAACTTTCCCAAGCAGACGTAGTAGTGGATTTGCCAAAGTCTGCTGACCTATTGCTGTACTAGCACTTGAACATACTGCCATCCAGAACATTTCTGTGCATTCCCACAAACAATGCAACCTGGTGCCTACACGAGATTTGCGTTTGGTGCAGTTTAGTGAGGTACCTGTTCTGTACTTACTGTATACTTAAGGATATTTGTAAATATGGTGCAAAATATTATAATTTTTTATACTTATTGCATTTGCAAAATCTCATCCTACAAATCACTGTCTGACATATTTGAGCAAAGTACACCAGGATGTTTTTAGCCATGAAAGTTTATCCAGGTTCGAACTTAACATCTGAGAATAAAAACTGGATATAAAGTGTTTTAATGCTTGTACTTAAGGAAAAAAAAGCCATGGGCCGTCTAGGCCAAAACACAATGGAGGACTCTGTAGTTCTTCTCACAGTTCCTCTTCCTGAGTCTATCATCAATTTTGAGAGCCAGCGACACTAGAGCCTCAGAGGCAGGGGTTCATCGTGTGAAACCAACTGATTCTTCATCTGATCATTCCAGGGTGGCTGCATTCTCCGGCCACGCTGTCTCAGCGGCCGAAACTCAATAATGAACTCGTCCACACCCTTACTCCCCTGTCACAAGTTTAATAACCTCTTAGCTGCACTTCCTTCAGACGTTGCTTGATCAAAGCTTTTCTTGAATTTACACAAAAAGACATCATATGGGTAAATTGCAACTGAGTTAAACAGGAAAAAGGCTTCTGCCCGTGCCAAGGCTTTTCTTTGCAAAAAAAAAAAAAAAAAGGCTCACCACAAAGGAGAGGTTAGTGGCTTCTTGGGGAAGGACCAGAGTGAGCGATTGATAGCCAGAGAACACTGCATCAGGAAACCCCCACAGCATCCCAACTCCCCTGAGAATGGCTCTGGGAATAGGGAAACTGCATCCCAAAGCACCCTGGCAGGAGTGGATGAGCCAGCAGGGGAGGCTGCAAGTTTCGTAATCCGCAGTAATCTTTTTGTGACTCTACAGGTCTCTCACATTGTTGTGGAGGACTTCTGGCCCACTCTTCTTTGCAGTGTTGCTTTAGTTCATTGAGGTTTGCAGGCATTTGTTTATCACAGCTCTCTTAAGGTCCAACCACAGGACTGCAGGGTACTTTATACTACGGCTGCAAAGCAAGCCCAAGTCATCACCATCATCATCATTTTGCCTTTTATATCTGCCAAAATATCTTTCAGATGTCTTGCGTATTATTGCATGATATAACAGCTCTACATTAAAATGATCATTTTTGCTAAAGAACATTACACCACATTCATGAAGCATTAGTCCATAAATTAAAAAGTCAGATTTGTGTGCTGGTTGCTGCAGGTTCGTCAGCTGGAGAGGACGGTGAGCCTGAGGGACCTGTCCATCGTGGAGATGGAGGGGAAAATGAGGGAGATGTCTGCAGCCACGTATGATGGTGTGTTTGTGTGGAAGATCTCTGATTTCACCAAGAAGAGGCAGGATGCTGTGGCTGGCCGGGCCCCTGCTATGTTCTCTCCTGGTAACCACATTATATGATGAATTCCCAGATTAAGGATTTCCACTTCCTGATGGAAGTAACGTCATACTTGATCATTAATGTTATTATTTAATGTATTGATGTTAATAATTTCCAGCCTTTTATACCAGTAAATATGGCTACAAGATGTGCTTGCGGATCTACCTGAATGGGGATGGGACGGGCCGCGGCACCCACTTGTCTTTGTTCTTTGTGGTGATGAGAGGACACAGTGATGCGCTCCTCAAGTGGCCTTTTAATCAAAAGGTGAGTCTTGTCATTTACATTTTTGTGACCACACATTCCCACGTCTGCCAAGACAAAATGTTGGCCTGTGCACTAATAGAAGTGATCATTGTCTGTCTTACAGAAGGCAGTATAGGCTAGGTAAAGCTAATTAGAGTATTTAAATGACAACACCTTCATGTCTGTAGAAGAATATGTACTCCTGTGCTTACTTGGTTCAAAAAGGGGATAAAAAGAAATAAGACTTCAGAGGAAAGATGGAGGATTTCTGTCTAAATTAAACATTTAGCTGGAGATTTGTAGGAAATAAAGGTGCTTCTAATAGATTGTTTGCACCAAATGCAAAGTGAACTTTTTGTGCAGTGCAATTACCGGTACATAAAAATTCTACATGAAGACACTAATTTGCACTAAATGATGCAAATGGAGGTCGGCGAGAGTCATTCAGTGTTTTTTTTTTTTTTTTTTTTTTTCCCCCCCTGAGAACAATTACACTCTTGCTTCCTAACAGGTCACCCTCATGCTGCTCGACCAGAACAACAGGGAGCACATAATTGATGCCTTCAGGCCCGACATTTCATCCTCATCCTTCCAGAGGCCTGTCAGCGATATGAACATCGCCAGTGGTTGCCCACTCTTCTGTCCACTCTCAAAGCTGGACTCTAAAAACTCCTATATACGTGATGACACCATTTTCATCAAAGCCATTGTAGACCTAACTGGGCTTTAGGTAAACATTGAGGGCATAAATCCAACCCTGCCTTTTGTTGCTACTAACCTGTTTCAATCAGCAGGGGTTTGTATCACCAGAAATTGGCATTTGTCTTAGACATGTTCTTTGGTTTTGGTATGCATTGTTGGTGGCAATATGCAAGACCCAGAGCAAGTTGTTTTGGGGCTCTTGCCACTGGCCAAAAACTTGCGTAGCCATTCTTATCTTACCAATTGAACTAAGTTTATATTTGACAAAACCGCAAATACCTACCAAAGTGAAAATAACATGCATACAGGTATTTGGCTGATAACGTGTTACTTTCCCCTCCCTCCATAAGTCCCTCTAACAGCATTTGAACAGAAAGAAACATTCCAGGACCTATGTACAACATCATGCTTGTGACTAGATAACTCTTAACAATATTACTGTCATTGCTATGGCTTCTTGTACTACACATGGGGCTCATCATCCTCAGTTTATCACAGAATTTTGACCTATTTTTTTTGAAAGAACTGTGTTGTGTGTCCTAATGACAAAAATAATAGGGAATAGCTAACATACTAATTGTAAGACCATCAAATTAAAGCTGCATTAATACATTTTTTGCCCCCCCTTAGCATGAATGCCATAAAAATCTGATATTATGGCAGCCCTGAAAAGTTTGTCTTCAACAAGAGATTTGGTCAGCTGATAATGTTTTTTATTAAGTGTCCAGGCAAAATTGCAACTTCTTTACTTTTTTTTTTTTTTTTTTTTTTTTTTTAAATCTCCAGCACTTGAGATAATCTTTGTGGCTCTTAGCTACCTAGCTAAAAGAGCTAACCACTAGCTCTGTTTCCATACACTAGGTTTAGCAGAGCTTTGTCCCTGCAAACAGCTGCCTGCTGCTGGGAACAGGTTGAATCAGAGTGGGGGTATGACTGAATCAAAACTCTGCAGTTGGCCTATTTTTTATGATATGTAGTTTCTTGGCCCATTGTTAATATAAAAATACTGGTAGAGCAGCTATTTAAAAAAGAAAAGAAAGGGAAAAAAAAAAGAAACCTACTACAGCTACAGTGTGCATGTGAAGCAAATGCTAATTTTGTTAGCTTATTTTAATGGTGGTTTTTGTATTTTTAGCATTTGAAATTGAAGCACCAATACATTTCCAAAAAAACCTGAAAATATTGAACCTTCGACCAGTTACACCATAGCTTTGTGTACTGAATGGCCTATAGACACAGCAATAGATCGAGCGGGTCAAGGGTCTTAGTTCAGTGTACTGCCTGACATTTGTTTAGCTGATACATTTTTTTTTTTTTTTTGGTATATTGGATTTACAAAGTTGGGGTTCTAGTAACAGTGTGACACCCATGTAGCCTACAGAATATTGCACAGCTGTGCACACAGTTTGTGGTGCAGTTGGATTTTTTAATTTTATTTTTCCCCATTCTATGCCTTCAACTCAGACTCCTGTTTTCATTGATAATCATTTGTGGTGGTGAGCATTGCTTGAATTCCATGAATTCTGAATGCAGTATTTCACTTGTGAATGTTCTCTGTGTGCATATTTTTTTTTTTTTTTTTGGTGTGTGTGTGTGTGTGTTTGTGTGGTCATTCATGTGCACACTGTTCCATTTCTTTTAATTGCAGGGTTAGTTTGTGTTGTATCTGTGGGAGATAGACAGTCGCTTGCACCAGTGTGGTAACAGCAATGGTAGCTGAGCTGATTTGCCCAAATGGAAATATAACATATTTTAATAAAAATAAGCATATATTTGCATACAGGTTCTAATAAGTATCTTTTGATAGTAATCTTTGGCTTTAAAAAAAAACAATTCCAGCAAATCCAGTTGATGCTTGATCCAGTTGGGTAGTACATGTTAAAGTAGCATCCACAGCCATTAGAACTCAAGGCTTTTCTAGCAGAACATTCCATTGTAATGTAATAATTAATGTTACTCACTTCCACTCTCAGAGGTTTTAATATTGAAGCAGTACAACGATGTGACAATTTGCACTCTTTAGAGTGGGAAATTAGTCCAGAAATATTCTCAGATTAAGAAAAGTTCCTTGTTGAACTCCTGAGATGCTTGACAAATCACCAACATAGGTGACATTGAAAGGAAATGTGCCTCCTACCAGCTTGTGGGTAACAAGACTTCCCTATGAAGAGTAGCTTTAACATTTCCTGCTTGAAAGTAAATTAAGTGACATCAAAGAAACAAAATAACAAAACTACATAGAAACATGACTACACTGCAGAACAAATATCAAGCAAGAGCTACAAACAGACGCAGACAAATAGAATAATTACAAAGTGATGTAAAAGCACCAGCTGGGAAAATAGCTATAAAGAACCAAATCAAGTGAAAAGAGAATGACTGCAGAGATTTAAAACCAGCTGCAAAGAGAAAGATGTAAAGCTATTTCCACGAGAGAAAATAACTACAAAGGGAAAACAACAGAGACAGAGTGAAGGATTCCAAAGACATGCGGACAAATGGATCCGGAATAAACAGATTCAAAACAGTTTCAGTGAGATGGAAAATGAATCCAAAACAAGAAAAGAGCCACAAAGTGAAATCGACTACAAAAGACTGACAAAACAACTACGAGACACAGAACAAACACAAATAGATGTAAAATGACTCCAAAAGAAATTGAAAACAATTTAAATGGACACTGAAACTGAAAAAAAGATGCAAAAACTATACAAAGAATGATTAAAATAAACAAGTACAGAAAGATGAAAAATAATTGCAGTGATGGAAAATTACCACAGTGGGATGAAAAACGACTACAAAGACAAAATCGAAGAGACGAAATTCACAGACATACTAAACAACATTCACACACTGAGACAGCTCCATGAGTACATGGACACGCTGCTTGTAGCCATTTTGTGTTTCTTTGAGTCTGTTGTCACAAAGGGGGGGCCATTGTCTCGTAGCCTATTTTGAGCAGTTGATTGCTATTATTTAGCTGACATTATTTAATCTTGATGCTGTAATGTTGGTAGATGCAGAAAACATCAGAACATCATTATATTTCCATATGGGTGTAACCTTTGTTCTCAGACACAGACATGTGGAGGCTGGGATCGAATCAGAGCTGAGGTATTAAAAAAAGGACATTTATGTTATTGTAATATTGTCCTATTTTTGGTTTTCCTCACAGCATTGAACTGACCTACTTTTTCCAGAAGAAGTGCCTGTACCTATAGTTTATTTTGTTTGTCTCATGAGCCCATTGAGATGAGAATGTGCTTTTCTGTGAGTTTAAACTCACAATATGATGATTTTGATTTGTGCAGTGTATTTTTTTAAATTCAATATTTTTTATTGTTGTTCTTTTATGATGCCCCTTTACTAGATGTGATTACAATTTAAGTGACTTAAGAATGTTTCTCTTTACATACATAAACTAGTGAATGTTATATGTTAAATTTCACTGAAAACGAGGTCAGCACATTTATTAACCTGCAGCTTTTGGCGTCTGCACCGAAACACGTCTGCATGTTTTTAAACCTGTCAAAGGACACTGATACCTCTCTGTGCATGAGATGTTTCAGTAGAAAAAAAACATACATGTATCAAGCACTGGTTCATATTGTAGACCAGCATTTTTTTTTTTTTATGATTTCTTGATATAGTATTAAACATATGAGTGTGTGATATAATTTTGATGGGTGTGCTCAAGTTTGAGGTGTGTGCGTGTGAGAATTAACCATATCTAAATAATACATAGATCATATTTAATGAAGAAGTTATATGTTGAGACAGTTTAAAAACATGTTAGCTGATGGTGACAAGATGCAGCTGCAGTCTGACCTCAGCAGCTCACAGATTTTTTCTTTTTTTTTTTTTTTTGCTTTCTGGTTATTTCAGAAATATTTCCTGTTATTCTCTTTAGAATATGTTGGTATTGTTGCACATTATGTAGATTACATTTTGCATGTGTAACTGCAGCCTCAAATGAATTAGCTGCTACATTTGTGTGACCCTGCAGTGTGTGCTGATTGGAGCTCATAGGTGCAGCCTTGCAAGCACTACGCGGACATTCATATTTAATCTCTCTCGCTAAATCTGCGACTTGATGTGAGCCAGGACTTCAGAATTCTTCTTAACAAAAGGGCTTCACATTTCCTTTTCATCTCCTAAATGTCTGATGCAGATATACATACATATGTCTAATTTTGGTCCAGCTTATAGTCTGAACTGTTTAATAGGAAAAAAAAAAAAAGAAACCTTCACAAGCTGGGGGGGAAAAAGTCACATTTGAGCCGGTTGATGTTATGCTGTATCAGCGATACTGACTTGTAGGAAATGCCACACTGCCTCACTGTTATTGCAACAGAATAAACACTATGTCGATGTGATGTGTGTACTTCAAATAACACTTCAGAACTGACAAACTAAACCAGGTTGGTTTAAATTATTTACATATCTATTTCTCTCTCCGTGGATCTCTCCGAAGCCCATGTTGAGATTAAGATGACGAGCTTTCATCTGTAGCAATGACATCAAACTGCAGTCTTACATGTTCTCTGCTACATTCTGTGGATAGTAACTCATGTGTTAGTAAACTCTTTGTACTACAGGAAATTTGTTCCATATTTGTATTTAATTTTGACTTATTAAAGGTTTTATGATGCCCTCTATGCAAAGAACTGCAATGTCTCTCATTTTGTTAACGTTCATTGGTGCACGTCGCATTGGAGCTTAGGTTACCTTTTACCACATGAGGGCGCTCAATGCAAAAGCATGCACATACAAAGCAGCAACATTCCAGTGTTGTGTCCTTTCATAGGACAGCATAGTGTCACGTAATGGACTGAAAACCATTTATATTTCTGCTGATAATTAATAAATCACATAAAAAAAAATTAAGAGTAACTCTTTTGTAATTTTTATTATTCAGAGGTTTTTAAAAGATTTTTGAAAATCTATAAAGATATCCTTTAAAAGATATTAATTTAATGACTATAAAATGGACTTGTGGCTTGTGGAGACACTAGTCATAAAAAAAAAAATACACATATAAATATAGACTGTATATAAATATGGACAACTGGACAGTTCCCCAAAAATGTAACCAAAACGTCTCGATCACCCCTTCAGTATTTAATGTACACTATTTCCTCCATTTTGGTGGATGGGATGCGGTCAAACTGAAATGTCAATGTGCACCTCAGAAAAATATTTCTGCAAAGATGGTTTCTGCCATCTTAGGTATTTCTCATCACACTGATGTATGTTCAAGATTTTATTTCCTCATACGTTTGGTTTTAATCAATAAATTGTTTTCAAACAGGGTTCAGCATCACGGTTGACAGCTGCAGAGAAATTCCTTCCAGGAACTGTACATAAAGTAGGAAAGTTGACAGATGATAAAGCATTTACTTTCCATACTCTGCATAACCACAGCGATCTCTTTCAAATTGACAGACTTGTTGTACCTACAGCCCCCCCCCCCCCCCCCCCCCCCCAAGGCTCTAAATGTCCTCAGATACTGAAAATCACTTACTAGATGCTCTCCTGCTGGGCAGCAAGTCATCAGCTACAGGTATTGCTGCTTCTGAAAGCAAACCAGTGGCCACGACCCTGATCACGGAGGAAGCTGACAGTCTGCTCAGCTGTCTGTGCAAGTGTTCACTGTTCTCCAATTAACACTGACGCCAGGATTCAGACAAAGATGGACTCAAGGGATGCAGCTCTGCAGGTGCCAGTGGATCTCCATGAAACTGACTTTGATAAAAAGTGGAGGAAGAACGCAACTGGACGGAAGTCAAAACATACATCAAAAGGTCATCAGAGTTGAATACAAGGTTCAGGCAAAATGGCTGGCAGCTGTACAGTAATTGCTCTTCCATGTTGTAAAGAGCTCTGCTTTCTTCTGCTTTTAGAAATAAGCATATGGATCAAACCATGTACAGTCAGTAGAATGTGTTGTTATGAATCATATTCCACTTACAGTAATTTCACTCTTTATTATCCACTGCCACCATATCCTCTTCCTCCATTTGGGTCCAAATTAATAAGGCTGAAAAGAAAACAAGTTGCTCTTGCTCTAGCGTTCAGAGACTGGGACAAATACACTTCATGTCACTACCCAGACTGCATTTAGTAATAAAAAAAAATATATAGTGGCCTTTGAGTGAAAGGAGTTTTTTTCATGTTGAATAAATACAGATTTTTTTTTTTAAATCAGATTTAAATGAGAAAGTAAATCAATTCTGGCCAAAACTTGTGGGAGGGAGGAAAACAACCTGACTTCATGATACAAGACCAACTCTTATTGACCGTACACTAGTCTGCCTCAGGGTAAAACAATCACACACACTCGACAAGTTAATTAACTATAAGCTTCAATTACACTCATGAGAATGTGTGTAGCCACATTCCAATCATCAATTGCACCTGTAACCACGTGATAAATGACCGTAGTGAAATACATTGATAATCTTGTTACAACGCAGCATTCTGCTGGGAAAATCTTTAGTCCCCTCTGCCCCTCCCACGGTTGCAACACCTCTGTAACAGTGTCAGTATCACCTGCACACCAAGTCCCCTCCATATTTACTGTGGGAAACTAGCACTTATTTGGGAGTGCTTTTGTGTTTCACAGTTGCTGTAAGCAAGTGGACTTGTATATATTACGTAGACTCCAAACACTGCTGACCTTTCCCTGTTTGTCTCTGCAGGGATCTATATACTGTAGCTCCAAGTTAAGATGGTTTAGATGAAAAACAATATTTTTATAAGTAGACACTGTAGTTCCCAAGTTGCCAAGGAGTCCTCAGGATGCCCCAGAATTGCAAATTGCACCCCACATACGTGCCAGTGGACAGAACACATGCATACTGTGTCCATGCCCCAGTGGGTCAGAATTGTTTGAAGCACAGGGGACAATATTAGGCACTGGGCCGAAACCCAAAAGGTTAGGAACCACTGGTGAAGTCATGAACTTGACAATTCCAGGTGCCTTATAATTCAAGTGGTGTCTGCATGTGCCCCGTGTTATCTGACATCAAGACAAGTGCTACCACAACTTGCACAATTAGAGAAGTGGACTTCATGGTTCTAACAACAAGGGTCCAAGGAGGAACAGATCATGAAGTGATAACAGCATGTCAGCGGATGTGCAGGAAGCTGTCATAGCTTTTGAGTAGAAATGGGAGTTAAAAAGCAAACAAACAAAATAAAACAATAATAAAAACCTGATCAATACAAGTATAGATTCATATCGTTCAAATATTTTATAACTACAGCCACAGTAAAAGTTACTTGCCTGCATGACTTCATCTTTATTTTTTCTGGTGATCATTTAGTGGGAATTAAAAAAAAAAAGAAAAAACTGATGTAATGACTACAATGAATCTTTATCTCATCCAAGAGGTCTGAGGTCTAACATCATGTGGTAACTGATATGCCACACAGGCTCCATGTTACTTCATCCTCATCTTAGCAGCGGCTGTTAGTTGATGCCTTGGAATGAATCCTAGACTACACTCTTTCACACATCTGGTAAAGATCTCACTGATTTTCTCTGACAATCTCCTCCTGCCTGTATGATTGAAGATCGGACAGTAACTCATTCTGTTTCAGGAGCATGGATGGAGATGACGTCCTTAAACAAACTACAGTGCTCCAAAAAAATTAAAGAAACACTTTTAAATCAGAATATAGCATCAAGTCAGTTAAACTTGATTGAGTAGCAGAGGGGGTAATTGGTTTCAGCTCTTTTAGTGTTAATGAAATTAACAATACTTAAAAAATATAAGTAAAATGAATTCATACCCGTTAGTGATCAAAAGGTTAAAAAACAAACAAACAAAAAAAACCCCACATTGCTGATAAGTTATTGCAGTAACAAGGTTGGGTTAATTATTTTGATTAATATCAGCTCAGTGCATCTGTGGTGATAGAGGTCACCAGCAGGACTGATTTTGGAGCAGATGGGCCTATGCAGACTTTGGAAAGTAGCCCTCAAATGTCTCTTTATAACTAAAAAGAAGTCGTTCATCAGCTTCTGCAGTTTTAAAGCATGACCTCACTCAAAAATTTGCAAAACAAATGGAAATCTGTCAAGGGTATTCTGTGCTCACAGTCAACTGTGTGTGGTGGGTTCATAAATCCACTCCTTTTCAATCTAAGACAGATATTCTTTTTGCACTTTTATCACTGTGGCTACATTTCTCCATGAGCATACTACATGCGCATGGTTGTAATTATGCATACTGGTTCTAGCCTTTTAGAAAAATGAAACCTGCTGGAGGGGTGGTGTTTTGTAGCCACAGGACCTGGGCACCTTGCAGTCATTATGTTGACCACAAACTCCTCTGTATAGCGAAGTATTCTAGAGTCAAATGTGAGGCCATCTGTCTGATTGGTAAAGCTGGACCAAAACTTGGTCATGCAACAGGACAATGATCCCAAGCACAGCCACGAATCTACAATAGAATGACTGAAAAAGAAAAGAATCCATGTGCTGCAACGGCCCAGTTAAAGTCCAGAGAGAAAACCATACACTACCATACCAGGGCCACAACCTCCAACACTTCTGGTCTTTGACATGGATGAGATAATAGTGGATACAGTCTAGGCTGCTGAGTCAATAGGAAGAGCCTGATGTGGCCATATTGTAACATTATTATTGTGATCTGAGTGGGTTGGAGCGCCTCCTTGCGTTACAAGCATAAGGGCACAATCGCAATCACAGAGTACATGCAGTTAGGGTCTTAATAATGGCTTCTGCAGTCAGTGAGCTGATCCTGGGCATGTGGTCTAATATGTGGATTAGCACAAGGGATATCCTAGAGTAAGAATTTCCTCTTTATACCCAGAGGCATGCTTAGCTGTAAATCCTCATACCAGTCCGAGGGCAGAGTACATGCTTGTTACCAACTCATCTTTGTCATTGTTAAATTATTAACCAAGGACAAGAAAGTGCTTGAACATATACAAGGAATCGAGTGAGTGTTTTCAATGGAAAGATGGAATTAAGATCATGAAAAACAGGGGTTTAAAAAGTCAAAAACACATTTCTGGAAAGCTGGGCACTTTAGGCAATTATTCTTTTTTACACAAATATGAGGAAAAAGAGCATTTTTTTGTATACTTTACAAATGGATCAATACACTGTTGGTGCTTAATTATTTTCAGTAGAAGAGTAGTGTATGCATAAATGAATCAGGCAGTTTTGATGCACACATAGTGGAAAATGATCAGAAATGTGGGTATTTTGTTTAATCAGTATCCACAGTATACCAGCATCTATTGAATTACACCAAACAGCAATAAGGGATTATTTGTGTTTCAGAAGCCAGACTGTAATATTTGCAGGATGTGTTCATTCAGCTTTTTTACTTTGTAGCAAACAAATGACAGATATGACACAAAAGCAGAACATTTCAGCTTCATGAAACCTAACACAAAGAAATGAAACTGAATTATTTGAAGTATTTTTGCAGCATTCACCATAAAATTTTAGGCCGGTTGGAATCAGGACTGTTTGCTGATCATGTCCCTGAACTAATATAACTTTCTTGAAGAAAAGCTTTAACATTCTGCTCTGTGGCAAGATCCTAAAAAATAACTTCATCACTAAACTTACAAAAAGTGTCCAAGACATATCTTTGTGCTCAGCTACTTTCAATACTAATGATATTTATTTAGACTCTTTCACTCTGATTGATCTGAGTTAACTTCAGTAGTCACTTCCTCCAAACCATCAACATGTCTGTTAGACCCCATTCTTACAGGATTGCTCAAAGAAGTCCTACCATTTTAACCATTAGAGAAGAAATGATTCATAACCATCCCACAGATGTATCATTATGTACGTGTTGAAATACTAAAATCTATCTTAAAATTTAGAATACCTACATTACCTGTTGACCGATACTGTTGATAATAATATTTTATTACAGAAATTAGAGCATGCTGTAGGCATTAAAGGTCAAACTTCCACCATGTAATAATAGCCTCTACTTTCATTGACTTCTTCTTCCTGATTTCCAAAGTCATCCTACAGACTGCCATCCAGTGCTACCTAAGCTACATTCTCTACTGACACCACCTTGCAGTCTCCTTTCTCTTTCAGACTGCACCTTCTGCATAAGATGTAGTCCACCTGTGTGTACCTTCCTTTGCATAAAAATTCACAACCTTCTGCATTTCTCTCCTTCACACTGTACCTACCCAACACCTCTTCATCATCTCTGTTCCCTTCACCTATATGCCCATTGAAGCCTGCTCCAATCACCACACTCTCTACCACTTCATCCATCTCACTCCAGAATTCCTCTTTCTCTTCTGACATCCAGCTTGCAGGGCATATGCACTGACAACATTTAACATCACACCTTCAATTTCCAGCTTCAAACTCCTGGGTGATATTATTGTCACCTCCACAACGCTATTCACATAGTCTTCCTTCAAGAGCATTTCGATTCCTATCTGCACCATGGTAGAACAGTTTGAATCCTGGCCTTGCTCTGTTTTCACCTGGTCTCCTCCATACCTGCCTTCCTTCTCTCCATCTTATCAACATGCTCTCGCCCTTTACCAGTCACACTCCCCACAATTAAAGTCCCTACTCTCGCCTCCGCAATCCTGCCTTTCCTTCTTTCACTCTCCCCAAACATGCCTTCAGCCTTTCCTCTTCCTTTGCCAACAGTAGCACAGTTTCCACTGGCACCCTGCTGGCCAACAGCACCAGATCATTGTTAACCCAGGCCCTGACCAATCCGGTATAGAAATCTCATTTTTTAGGATCTGCATGTTTAATTTGGCAAAGATTTTTATGCCTGATGCCCTTCCTGATGGAACGCTCCTCATTTATTTGGGTTTGGACTGGCACTATGAGTACACTGGCTTGTGGACCCCCTGTTGCCGGGTTATGAGTCACTTTTCTGTGTCTGTATTTGTAGAAAACAGAAGGGAAGGATAAAGACTGATGACTGGTGAGCAGAATGATTAATGTTGTCTGACGTACATTTTCTCCTATGCATCCATATATCCATCAATGTGCCATCACTCACCATCACCTCCTCAGCATGGTCACCTCACTTCCCTGCCTTCATGCCTTTTTCCACCAGTGATATCATTTTGACCACTTCCCCTTGGTCCTCTAGGTCTGTAGTTTCTGAACACAGATTTCTCTATAAATCCTGAAATCATGAGGTTTACCAGAACTCTCATGTTTCATCCATGAGGTCACAAGCTGCTGTTCTCCATTTGAAATGTAAACTGTGGGTGGCCACTGAGGACCATGGGGATGTGAGTCCATCTTGCATGCAGGGGAAATTACAACCACAAGTTGCAGCAAGATACAATAACTCAAGTTAATGATGGCTTTCATGTTCCTTCTACTTTTATCTAGTCATTTCTCTCACTCAAGTATATACTTGTCTAGAGGCTTTGACTTATAGTCTGACCTTTGTGGATGTCGCTAAAATAACTAACATTAACGGTGGAGGTAAATAAATTATACTAGTTTCTTGGATCTGAAACAGCACCAGTAGTCACATGAATGCCATTTCAGTGTATTCATTTTGTTGTTTTTGCTGTTTTTCTATATGAAAAAGCTTAAACTAATGGGAAACAAACACAGCATACAGTATATACTGTACGATGGATGTAAGTAACATCTTTCAAATGGGATCTCAGTAGGAAAAAACTGGAGAAGATTCTTAAGCACCTCATGGCAGCTTGATGGTCACATCTAGTCATACTGTCATACATATACTACATGTAGTCATTACTGAGAGATTATATGGTGGTTGTTTTGAAAAGTTTCTTTTAGGCTATTAACTTTAAAAAAATCTATTTTTTCTATATATAAATATAAATAAAACAAAACTATATATATATTTAAACTAAAAAATACATTATTTATTCTTAAATTAATGGGTATGGTGAGTATGTATCAGTGACTGCAGCAGATCTAGGATGCCACTTAGATGTCACTAACTAACTCCCACTTAACTGTAACCAAGCTTGCTGGCATTTTATTTATTTTCATATCACATATTCAGTTATTCAGTTAAAACGTAAACATACATGCCTGATCAAAATCTTAAGACCAGTTAAAAAATTGCAAAAATTTGCATTTTGCACTATTGGATCAAAAATTGGCACAAGAGACAAAAACTTTTGAGGGGGGAATTTTTTGAAAACTGCATTTACACTCCAACATGATTTTTTTCAGCTGATCAAAAGTTTAAGACCACAGCCTTTAAAAGCCAAAAGCTGTGCAAAAATTTGGATTCCATGTCATTTTCTGTCAAGTCTTTACACTGTCAAGACCTCCTGATGGCAAAAGCAAAAAAGCTCACTGACTTTGAACGTGGTAGGATTGTTGAGCTGCATAAGCGAGGCCTCTCACAACGTGCCATTGCTGCTGAGGTTGGACATAGTAAGACAGTAATTTTGCATTTTTCAAATGATCCTGAGGGTTATGGAACAAAAAAGTCAAGTGGTAGACCCAAAAAAATTTCACCAGTGCTGAGCCGCAGAATCTGATTGGTTGTCCGTCAAGACACGGGACGATCCTCTACCCAAATTAAGGCCATTACTGGTGCTGACTGCAGCCCAATAACCATCAGACGGCATCTGCGAGGGAAGGGCTTCAGAAACAAAAAACATCTTCAAAGGCCATGTCTTCTTGAACACCACAAAATACCCCTTTTGGACTTTGCAAGGGTGCACCAAACATGGGACACTGAAAGGTGGAAGAAAGTTGTCTTCTCTGTTGAGAAAAAAATTGAACCTTGATGGTCCTGATGGCTTCCAAATTTACTGGCATGACAAGGAGATCCCAGGAGATTTGTGCAGGGGCGTCAAACAGCAGCTGGCTATGTGGAGATGTTGCAGCGGGCATCCCTCATGACTGAGGGCCCTCGTCTGTGTGGTAATGACTGGGTTTTTCAACAGGACAATGCTACAGTTTACAATGCCCGCCTGACAAAGGACTTCTTCCAGGACAATAACATCACTCTTTTGGACCATCCTGTATGTTCCCCTGATCTTAATCTGATTGAGAACATTTGCGGATGGATGGCAAGGGAAGTTTACAAAAATGGACATTAGTTCCAGACAGTGGAAGCCCTTCGTGAAGCCATCTTCAACACTTGGACCAACGTTCCCACTAGCCTCCTGGAAACACTGGCATCAAGCATGCCTAAACTATTGTTTGAAGTGATCAACAAGAATGGTGGAGCTACTCATTACTGAGTCCTTTTTTGACACTTTGATTTCTGTTTTGAGGGGGTTTTGGGGTTTTTTTTTTGAGCTATTGTCTTAAACTTTTGATCAGCTGAAAAAATCATGTTTGAGTGTAAATGCAGTATTCAATAAATTCCCTGCTCAAAAGTTTTTGTCTCTTGCACCGATTTCTTCTTTTAGCATTGTGAAGCTCTACTGAGATCCTTCTTAAGATCCAATAGTGCAAAATGCAAATTCTTGCAATTTTTTAACTGGTCTTAAGATTTTGATCAGGAGTGTATTATGGTCAAATTTAAAGCATGGTAGATATTATTAGCAAGAAAACCTCTGTATTACAGTACAGTATTAGTTTAAACTATGTAACTAAAGTCAGTTGACCTACTAATTGAAATACTATTGTTTTTATAAGCAGTCTTGAGTTTTCTTTTACAGTTTCAAACAATTTCAGCTCTGTTTTGGGGGAACTTGGGAGTGTTGTGTGGAATAATGTGGATACTATTAATTTAACTGTTTAAGTCAAAAGCCAATGTGAGCACTGGGAAAGGATACAATTTATGGCGGGACTCTTTGGTTTGGGGGGGGGAATCACAACTGACCTGAAGTAAATAGACGATGCTCCCAAAGTGCTTTTCTGCTCTATTTGACAACTCAAAGCACTTTCTCACTTATATCTTATTGATTTTATCGCCTAACATTACAGATAAAACAAGTCAAGATTCATGCAGTGTGTGCTCATACACAGAACAAAAGATGGAAGTATCTTCCAGCCCTGAGCTCAGTAAACACTTTGCTGATGAGTTTATGGGCTTGGTCACTCATTTCAGGTCATATTAAATACATCCAATGAATCAAAACATTGTGCATGTTTTCAGTTATTCAGATCAACCCCTTTTTGGCAGTCTTATAGAAGTGCAATGCTAAACAGGTAACGTAGCCTGTGTGTGATAGTTTGCTACTTTTTCTACTTGTTTTCCTTTTCTGCCTTCCTTGGAAAAAAATTGAGGAAAAATACTGAAAAACAGCATTTTTATTCAGAGACCAGCCATAATGTTACATAGACTTTCTATGAAATATTCATCAATTTTATTATTACCTCTTTGAAAAGTCGTATTCTAGGTTTTTTTGGGAGAGTTCTTTTTCTTTAGAGGCTATATATATATAATGGGTTTTACTATCTCATTCCCCCCTGGTGTCAGTCTTGGCAGAGATATACTGAACTGTGCTCAATTCTTATGTTTGCCTTAGATCATTCTTTGCCAGACAATCACTTATTGTTATTTCTTTTTGGGCCCCCTGAGAACACACACCACTCTGTGTGTTCTCTGGGCGAGCAGATGTTTTACTACTCAGTGGAAATAGTGAATGGCATTCAGGAGATGCTGCCGGGTGTTCAGAGTTTCTACCTGCTGTTCTCTTCATCTACAGTAAAGAGTTACCCAGTGAGCAGCAGGGCTGATTCTGAACACAGCCCCATCTGCCTTACTTTGAAGTTAACCTTATATAACCAAAAGCACATTTTTTTTTCCAGCTGAGATGGAAAAGTTGGTTCATTTCCTTTTCAGTAAACTAGGAACACTTCAGGTAATGAACAATTTAGCTATGGGTTGGCATGCCCAAATTCTTATGGGCTGGCAGATTGTCTTAAACTCTTCAGGATTAGGGTGAAGGTTTGGGTTTGATTAATCTCCATCCCTTTCCATTGAATTTTGCCTGTTGGGATGGTCGCTATGAGGTCTACAGAGGTCTACTTAAGCATACAGAGAAATGAACAGTAGCTGATTTGCCATGTTCATGTATCACTCAGCAAACTCTATCCATGATTAAGCTGGGGCCCACTGCTGGAAAACTTTTGCAGTCGGGAGGAAAAAAACAAAATCACAAATTCCCACAAAACCCAGAGGAGCCTCTTTCATGTGGTGTTTTAACAGTGTTACCCACATTGTGGTGGCCTGAGCTCACTTCCGTACTTCATCTCATGAATTGGTTTGCCCCTGCTGATGTGGTGAATGCACATATTCTCATGATGCCCTTCATTAGTCATTGCCAATACACACCCTTTGAAACACAGTCAGCTGCCGGTGGGAACGGAACAAACTAGAGGTGACAGGAGGTCATGCTGCTTCCACACCTTAAAAAACCTGCCTAGCTAAACTGTGTGCTCTTGGTGCCAAGGTGCCAAGGTTAACAACATCAAGAAAGCTTCCTGGGTTGAGCTGTAAATGACTTTCCATAAACACTAGATGGACAAGCATCGTTCCAACATTTGGATGCTGGCTGTCGGACACAAATGTGTGATATGTATTTCCCTCATATTTCAGTGACATTGAAACATTGCACCGATCTCTTTCAGCTGGGTGTGGGCATTTTCTGGACTCAGTGTGGTACAGCATCATTATATGACCACTACCCAGACTGTGGTTAAAAGCCTCAACCAAAACTTTATGAGTCATGCAAAATCAGCATGTGAGCATCTTAAGGTGGAAGCATGTGGCTGGCAAGTTTACCCAGATGCTGGAGAATCCTGTTAGATTACCTACATGGTTGCAGCGAGACAAACTCAGGCCTCTGCATTAGGCTCACAGCATATACCTGGAGAAGCCTGGAAGCACTGTGAGGATCATGTTCTTTGATTTCTCCAGTGCTTTTAACACCATCCAGCCAGGACTTCTGAGAGACAAGCTGGAACTGTCAGGAGTGGACCACCACATCTCCGAGTGGATACTGGACTACCTCACTGACCGCCCACAGTACGTGAGGACACAGGGCTGTGTCTCTGACAGGCTGGTCTGCAGTACGGGGGCCCCACAGGGAACTGTGCTGGCACCGTTCCTCTTCACCCTCTACACTGCAGACTTCTCCATCAACTCCCCACGCTGCCATCTGCAGAAGTTCTCTGACGACTCTGCCATAGTTGGCCTCATCACAGGTGAGGATGACTCAGAGTACAGACAGTGGACTCAGGACTTTGTGGACTGGTGCCAGCGGAACCACCTCCTGATCAACGCCGCTAAAACCAAGGAGCTGGTGGTGGATTTCCGCAGGCGCAGACCCACCACACGGACACCGGTGAACATCCAGGGAGTGGACATTGAGATAGTGGACTCTTATAAGTACCTGGGTGTTCACCTAAACAATAAACTGGACTGGACTCATAACACTGATGCGCTCTACAGGAAGGGTCAGAGCAGACTCTACCTGCTGAGAAGGCTGAGGTCTTTTGGAGTGCAGGGGACACTCCTGAAGACCTTCTATGACTCTGTGGTGGCATCAGCCATCTTCTATGCAGCAGTATGTTGGAGCAGCAGCTTGTCTACAGCTGAGAGGAAGAGGATAGACAAGCTCATCAGGAAAGCCAGCTCTGTCCTAGGATGTCCTCTCGACTCAGTGCAAGTGGTGGGAGACAGAAGGACTCTGACCAAAATAACATCACTGATGGACAAGGTCTCCCATCCCATGCATGAAACTGTTGCTGAGCTGGAGAGCTCCTTCAGTGACAGACTGCTGCATCCTAAATGCACAAAGGAGCGTTACCGCAGATCCTTCCTCCCAGCAGCTGTAAGACTTTATAACCATCACTGCTCCCAACAAAAACCACAATAGCCTACACAATGTAGGATAATATATAATATACTGTAAATAGTCCGGCCTGTTAAGG
This sequence comes from Archocentrus centrarchus, assembly GCF_007364275.1. NCBI lineage: Eukaryota > Metazoa > Chordata > Actinopteri > Cichliformes > Cichlidae > Archocentrus > Archocentrus centrarchus. Next base: position 1,777,494 of record NW_022060257.1, read on the forward strand.
TTCAACACACAGGCACATCATGTACATTGTATATAGTGTTATTATTATTAGTAGTAGTATTAAGGTTAATATTGTTTGTTGATTTTATATATATTCTTTTCTTAATAGTGTGAATTATTATATCTTTATTTATATTTATAATAACTGCGGCTGCTGTTACACCCAAATTTCCCCTCTGTGGGACAATAAAGGCTGTTTCTTCTTCTTCTTCTTCTTCTTCTTCTATTTGTCACCTGCTCAACCCAGTGAGCTTAACCAACACCCCAGCCCAGGCTCTTTTTACTTTGCAAGGATGAGTAAGATATGACAGCCTTTTCTGCAAGTCATTGTTTATAAATACTAGGTAGCTGAGCAACATCATGGCGGTGAGACTACTTTCAGATATAAAAGTTATTTGGAGTTGTATATCAGTATTGCCATCTCCTGGGAACTGAGATGACAAAGCTGCTCTCTAGAGTGTTGGTACTGATGGCTTGTATCTTACAGTAGAAATGCAACAATATTCCTAAAATATTACACCTAGAAGGGATTTAGTTTGATTTAATTCAAAGCAGAGTGTGCCTGGTGAGACACTGACATCAGGAAACTGAGACGGTTGAATGAAAAGAAATGAGGGGTTTAATGTTTTTGATTTGTGGTTAGAGAATTAAAATGGGAAGATGTCTTGGATGAAGGAACCAAATGTCTGTTATTGTAATGGAAAGATTTTCTTTTCAGCATATTCAAAACTCACATGTGACAGGATGTTTTTGGAAGACTACTGATGCTCACAGTACATCTTTGACCTTTTGGATGCTGCTTTAGATTCGGGGGAAAATAATGTTATTTTTAAAATGTTTCATATATTCATTAATTAATCCTCAATATATACTAGATCCAGAAACTACAAGGGTGGGACAATACAGACGTACTGCCTTTCCTTTAGACTGTTTCTAGAGCTGGTTTTGCTCTGGATCGGTGGAACAAAGTTGTCACCTTGCAAAATGACCTGTATTTCCACCAATTTGTAGCAGGATGGTTTGATGTAGTACAAAGCAATAAACCCAGGTTATCTTTCCATTACCCGCATGCACTTACTCTAACACTGGCAGTCAGGACAAGCGGTCACACAAAGCTGGTTATCAGTTTCTGAAGTCAACCAAGGGTTTCCATTTCTAGGTGTGAGCGTGTTCACACGAAAGGGGTGGCATTGGCAACATCTGGCCAGTCATATCGATTAGTGTACCAGCAGCTGAACGGTTGATTTCCAAAGATTGAATAAATTATAATCTTAGAAAATATGAAGCCATTACACACATAATAGTGAATGAAAGCAACACAGCTGCTCCAGATAAATCAGCAATCCATCCATTTTCTTCCACTTATCCTTTTCAGGGTTGCGAGGGGGCTGGAGCCCATCCCAGCTGTCATAGGGCGAGAGTAAATCAGCAATGTGAGATGAAAAACTGTACAGTGGTTTAACTGGTTACCAACAACGCTAAATGAATGTATGTAAGAATGGAAAATAGGTACTATATTAAGGAAATTTAACCTGTTTTGAATCCTGGCATGAAAACCGGCCAACTAAGTCAAGGGACTCATCAGTATCACAGCTCTATCAATAAGAGGCAGGACAATCTTATGATCAAGACCTGTGAAAAACTTGTTCTTAACTTAATATTCACCTTTTTAGAGACACATAAAGCATTAGAAAAATCTGCAAATTATCTAGAACCAAATGATATGGAGTAAATCTGAGGACCTGGGTGGCCCTGAACAGTTGCCTACTTTGTGCAACCACAGCAGAAAGTATTCAGTGGTATCTATTATTCATTTCACACATCCACAGCATTTATGGCATGAATAAAAAAGTTCAGAAATCCAACTCACATTTGAAATGATTTATTTCAATTTTAGTATTGAGGCTCCGAGCTCATCACTTCCCGCAAGTATGAAACACAAAGAAAGTGGGCATGGGCGCATCGCTCCTGGAGCTCAGCCCAGGTGGAGAAAGATCGGGGTGGTGGAGAGATTGACAGAGCAAGTAACGATGCAGGGCACTGGCTGATGTGAGAGAGAAATATGAACTTCTGCAACTTAAACAAACCGCCAAATTTGGAGGGTGTGTTTGGTATGTGGTGTAAGAAGAGTGAAGCAGGTGAGGGTGTACTTATTATGTGACACATAATTGTAGGCTTTGCTCTATTAATTCTAGTCAGGCATAACATAACATAACTATGATGATGATCCTAAGAAGCAATAGTAACTTTTAGCAACATTTGATTATTTGGTGCAAAGACAGAGAAGTGTAGGAAAATTCAGGGCTATAATCATTTCCACGTCATAAAAAGCCCTGACCATAACTATTATACATTATATCCAACATTTTATTTGCTGTTTCATATTAAAACCATCAAACTGATCTTGTATAGCTTATACCTCTGGCAATATCAGTCATAAAAAATTGTTATTAGTTAAAAGACAAAGGAACAATTCTAAGTGAACTCTTTATCTTCTGTACAAATATATGTCACAATAATCAGCTTTTTCAGAGCACAGAGCTTGTCAGATCTCAAAATTAAACATTTCTATCAAAAATTTCATTTTTATATATTTGTGGTGCAGTAGTAGCACAGCTGCATTACAGTAAGAATGTCCTGGGTTTGAATCCATCAGTCAGCTGGGACCTCTGTGTGTGCAGTTTGCATGTTCTCTTTTTGTCTGGATTCTCTCCGGGGACTCTGGCTTCCTCCCAAAGACAGGCATGCTGGTCTACACTCACACTAGAGAAAAACAGCATTACGACCAGAATAACTGCAACCTTGCGCAATAAACTTGTGATCTCATTCTTTTTGACATGGTTGCTTTGAGGATGGGGACCAGGTCTGCAAGCACTCACAGTCAGTTACCATCATCAAAGAGACTTTGGTGCTTCATGATGGTGATAAAATCACAATAAGACAAAATCAGTCTGCTACCAGTCTGCTACCAGTTTGTGATTGAATGTGTCAAGTTGGCAATTACATGCAATCTGTTTGTAATAATACAACCGTATTATTACATATTATTATTATCTGTGATTAAATCAGTGAGATTTTGGTCAACCTAGCGTACTATAGGCTAGGGCTGTGGAAGCTTTTGAACCAGTAGCTAATACATTACATTTATCATCACTGAGTTTTAGAAAGCTAGCATTTGATGTTACTTAGGCAGTTGAATAGATTGTCAGCACTACTGGGGTTGCTTGAGAGAAGAGGGACCTACAGTGTGGTGTCATCTGCATAGCTGTGGTGGGTGATGTTATGGCTATAAATGATCTGGCTGAGAGGAAGCATGCATATTGAAAAGGGTGGTGGACCAAGATTGGAGCCTTAAAGAATGCCACAATTAAAATGGCCAACAGAGGAACAAACATTAGCTATGGGCACAGCGAATGTTCTGTTTGATAGGTTGGAACATAGAAGATGTAAAGCAGGTCCTTTAATCGCTTTAAAAGCATCACTGAATTTATTTGCAGAGTCAGCAGTAAAGATGCAAGATGGGATGATGGTGATGGGATGAGGGGGCAGGAAGAGGTGCTCAGAAATAAATACACTGTATTTAAGTTCTCTGTACAGAAGAAAGAACCAAGTCAAGTATATGACCACTGGAATGAGTGGTTACTTAAACTGACTGTAGGAGTTTTAAATCAATCACTAATCAATCAGTGAATCAATAAGCTTGTTGTTCACTTGACATGGGCTGTGCAAACATGAATATTAATATCAACAAGAATAAGATCACTGTCATATATGGATAAAACAATAGAGAGAAGTGTCTGTGTGTCAGAGGTATATAAATTAAAATGCACAGCATGGGAACAGGACCTCTAATCTCAAAGCGTTTCAGTAATAATGTCCCTAATGGCCCCTCATACTAAAGGCTTCTGAAGGGAACTGTAAATTCAAATGATCAATTTCTCTGGCTTTTGCCACATTTCAATTATTGGTCAGCATGGTGGTGTGGTAGTTAGCATTGTTGCCACACAGCAAGAAGGTCCTGGGTTTGAATCCCTCATCTGGCTGGGACCTTTCAGTGCAGAGTTTGCATGCTCTCCCTGTGTTTGCAGAGGTTCTCTCTGGGTGCTCCGGCTTTCTCCCACAGTCCAGAGACATGCAGTTAGTGAGATTAGGTTAACTGGTGATTCTAGATTGGCCGTGAAAAGGACAAGCAAAAGAAAATGGATGTATCAGTTATTGGTATGAAAATATTGATTTAATGTAATGTTTTTATTAATAAACCTTATGGTCAAATAATAACCAGAGTTCTGCTGATGTGACAGAAATTTCCAGAGTTGGTTGCATCACATATGAAGTACAAGACTTGACAATCAGTAATATTGTACTAATCCAGCCCAAGTCCTCTGTGGTTTAAAAACAAAACCTCTTCATTTTCAACCACTCTACTGTTCCACAGATATGTTCTTAAACCCATAATGCACATTTTCTTCATGCTGGTGGTGTGCGGGCAGCGATGTTCTCACAAAGCCTCTATTGTTTGGATGGTTTTATAACCATCAAAACTCTTCCAGATCTCGTTGTGGTTGGCTTCCAAGAAGCTTCAGTCTGTGTGTCTAGAAGATCTGGACTTACAGGAGGTTTTATTTTCATTGCTGGAAACTGTATTCTATGAAGCCCCAGGCACCTCACTGGGCCTGTGTTTTCCTTGTCAGCAGCTACTGTTTTCTTTTGAGGTCTCCTGCTCCCACTGATAGAGCTGCAGCGGCATAAGGTGAAGGGTTTCCCCACTGAGCAATATTTGGAAGACAAAACAAAAAAAAAAAAATCCCTGTATGGTTCTCACTGTCACATGTTCAGTACTGAACCTTTAATTTATGAGCCACGCTTAGCTCTGAATGGTCTGCTACACAGATGTTGCCTCTTGCATGTGATGTAGAGGGACACAAATCCTGCTGACATTTGCGACTCTGCCCTCTAACCGTGACCCTCCAGGCTAAGTATCTAATAGCCTGCAGATGCAACCTGTTTCAAAAAAATTAAGATACATATACTAAAATTTAGTGTGGGGAAAATGGGTCTCAAAATCTTCTTGTTCCTACTACTTCTTTAAGTCCCATTGAGGCTTTGACTTCATTTGTTCGTGAAACTACACCTTTTTGTTAAGTAGTAACAAAAGTTATTGGAAATCAGTCAACAATATATTTAGTATGAAATTATTTATGGTATGGTATTTATGGTACCCTAGCTAAAACACTGAAACACTGCTTAAATAAAATTTTTGAATAAAAATTTTTATCTTAGATTTTATCTCGATTCACAGTTCTGCTGAGGTGAAATTAGAAATTCCATAATTGAAGACAGTTTGTGTTCAGCTAATAAACAGTGGCTGATGATGTGGCTTGATGTTTACATCCATCACAATTAAACCAAATTCTAATCATTAAATATATTACATAACTGTAGCAGCTCTGGCAGCAGTTTGGCTAACTAAAGAACTGTAAGGTCAAAGTAACTTGTTACTATAATCACATTAAAATTTTTATTAATGCAGTAATGTGACATGTTAATGTACCAAATTCAGTATTTACATTACGGTTACAATTCTATTGTTACTGCAATCTGAGAGGCACCATTGTCACAATCAGCTGATTTCAGTTCATGCGCTGGGAGGTGGAAAATGGTGGCGTGATCTACAGCTTTTGAGGCGTGGAGATATGGATATTACTTTTATTTTTATTGTATGAAAGCATCTGTGCAGACATGCTAATAAAAAGCTGGCCAAGAACCCAGAATAATGTTACAGCTGAGCCCAGCAGCTGGAGCTGGATCTTCAGCAAGTAACAAAAGCAGTGATAAGCAGCTAGGCTTGCAGCACTGTAGCCATTTCTACCTGTGGATGTTTCTAAAGTAGATTCACTGTGGCGATCACCTCGAAGTCTCTTTGGGCTGATTTTCATCTACTTTGTGTTGTTGATTTTGTGTTCATATGTAAAAACCAAAAGAAAGATTGTATATGTGTGGATCTGTGTAAGTGTGTGGAAGTGTAGCCTGAAGTTTATATGGTTAATCAATAATTATGTGACAGTGCAAATCAGGTCATTTTACAGAGTAATGCAAAAGTAAGGTAACAAGTAGTGAACTGAAAAAAGTAAGAAGAAAAGTAACGAGTAATTTGTAATCAATTCATTCTTGAATAACAACCCCGATAGTGTTAAAGAACAGTTGACTATTGCCATGGACTGAAGTAACTGTGTGTGCAATATAAGGAGGAATGGATGATATTGATGCAAAAAAGTCACTTACTGTGAGCTAGCTATTGCTAGTTACTGTTTCACAGAGCTCTCTGTATTACTTTTTTCATCATCATTCTGTTTAACTGGTGTCTGTGTTATTTACATAATATGACAAACTGGTTTCAATTCCTGGGATGTTCAACTACATGCACTTTGCTGCCTGATGCCTTGTAGATACTCAGATAGAGAGAAATCTTTGGCCCAAATGTTGACCAACATCTGCATTTTTCTATAGGCCACATCTGACTTTGACTAATGGTGCTGATTCAAGATGAGTCTGGCCACCTGAACTGGGCCAGATGTCGGATACGTTGTGACATTTGGGCAGAAATCTGACCTAATCATCACTTGCCATAACCCATGTAAAGCATGCACTACAGCAAACACTACACTTCCCATACCATATGTTACATTTACTTCATGACTTTTGGTCCATGTTTGGCCCACGCAACATTTGCTGTGCCATAATTGAGCCTTATTTTCCAGAAGTAGCTCAGGTAAGGCCCAGATGTGTCTGCAGCGTGCTCTTTATGTACTTATCCTGTTTAATGGTTGCTGGCAAACAGCTTCTCGGTACATTACTACCACCCTCTTACAGTAGTAGTGTAAGGGACAAGAATTAGCTGCAAAAACATTTATATATATTTAAATAATTTAGTGACTAAACCTCTACTTTAGGGTTTGGTACAAGGATCAGGTTGTCAAACCAGCTTCGAGAAATTTCTTAGGCCCACTTAAGGATTCACATCAAAAAGTAAAATAATAAGTGTTAAGAGAAAAAATAAATGAAGTCATCCTCTAATTTTTGCACTGTATATTTTTGGAAAATAAGGCTCCTGAATATTTTCACCCCACATGCTGCTTGGAGACCAGCAGCATGCTGGGTTAGTGGTAAAAGAAGGCAAATAATAAAGTTTGGAACTACAAAGCCCTGCCTAAATCACCATCCTGACATCAACACCTTCATTAAAAATGCCTAGATGAGCTGTGGCTTTCCAACTAGCTTTAAGTAGCCATTAATTACAAAAGACAGCACTGCTGAGCTAGCAGTGTTGCAGGTGTAGTTTTTCATAAAGTAGATGAGTCTTTTTGGGTCCTGCTTACAAAATAAAGGAACAGCACGGGTGTATTTCAAGCCCTTCCCCAAGGCTTTGATCGTCCATGTTCAAAGACCGGTGCACTATGAGCACCTGGATCATTCACATGGTTTATGAGGTGCAACTGGGTGTCAGAAATGGTAATAATAGTTATTATTTCATTCTTCTGCTGTCCAAAAGGTGGATATTAACATGGAATGAGGACATCTGAACACACATCATTAGCTCACAAAACAGAAATGATGGAGAGACTTCCCAAGAGGTAGAGAGAGAACTAATAAGAAAGAATGCATTAAATGTTTTTAATTCACACGGCTAACAAATGATCACAAATGACAAATGATAACAAATGATGTTAACAGCATCATACGCCTACTGGTGTTCACATTAACTGTCAGAGTACTATGCCTTTTTATGTGTGTAAATCTTGCCAGAAAATAAGTAATTTAGTAGCTTTGTGCCTACATGGTAACTTACCTGATAAAATAAATGTCTTGGCTGCCTGCCTTTTCTTCTTGATTTTAAATGGTAAAACCATGTGACTTGGCTCTCTAAATCTATCACAAACTGATAAATCTGAAGCTGCATGGAACAAATTACTGAGACACATTCATGGAGTCAACCAAGTTAAACATCAGTGATGATGGAGCTGAAATTCTGCAGCACTTTTGTAAGTGCAGCAGCCTTCTCTATGCTTTTCATTGCTGCTGTAAAATTGTTTCAGCTAATGGCATTTACCTGGGAAAACAGTGCAGAGATGCATGTTTCAATCAGGGAAGACACCATGCTTCTACAGATGTTTATTTAAGAAGTGAAAAGTTTTTTGACACTGAACACCCCCCTTCACCCCTTTATGAGGGTGAAGCCATATAAATCGCAGTCATTCCAGAGATCCTATGGGGAGCCATTGAGGAGGCATTAATACAAAGTGGTGGAGAGGAGAGGCCGGGAGCAGGGAGGCATTACAGCACGCTGCATTACCAGCCACAGAATGACCAGGTGGTGCAATGACTCTCCAGGCACAAAGACAACAGGTTCAAGGTGTGACAGTTTGCATGGGTATATTAAAAATTTGCATGGGTATACTGTATGCACTGCAACAGCACACTGAGAACTGGAGTTATAGGGGGCTTAATATAATACCTGCTCTATTATCCCCTGACTGAGGTATGGTATTTCAGTGCCCATATAGCAAGCTTGAGCATAGGTGGACAGGAGAGCAGCAAAGGGCAAAGGGACCCTATGCGTTCAATGGATGATAATTGAACCCCAAGGACCTGATACTATATAACAATTATAACTCTTCTGTGTAAATATATGCTAATATGTTGTATTGTGCCAAATAAAAACAAACTGTCAAGTGCAGTAATGGACTGGGTGATAATTTGGGCTTGTTTTGCAGCCACAAGGCCTGGGTAGCTTGCAGTCAAACTATTCTAAAGTCAAATGTGAGGCCATTTGTCCAACTGCTAAAGCTTGGCTGATATTGGGTCATGGAGCAGGACAGTGATCCCAAGCACATCAGGACTCCACAATAGAATGCCTGAAAAAGAAAGAACCCAGGTGTTGCAGTGATCCAGACAAAGTCCAAACCTCAGCCTGGTTTAAACACTGTGGCAGGCTCTTAAGAGAGCTGTGTATAAACAAATACTTGCAAGCCTCACTGAGTGGGCCAGAATTCCTCTGCAAGGAGAGTCAAATCAATTTATTGCTGATAGAGGTGGTTATTCAAGCTATTGAATTGTGGGGTATATTTACTTTTCACAAGACTTCTTAGAGACCTGTGAAAAACTTCCTTGTTTACATGGCTTTGTGAAAAGATTCAAAACTGACATTAGTACATTCCTGGCCCCTTGGGAGGCAGTAAAATGTGACAAACGTGACATGACATGGCATTTTAAGTAAATATAAATAAATGTGAGCAAACAGGTTTCTGTTTACATAAAAACTATTGCTAAGCAACATTAATATTAATTATGAGTAATCCATATGATGAATTTTCATTCATTGTCCTTTTAGCTATCATTTGGTCTCTACAATTTTCCTGCATATTTTATATTACTTAACAAATAGTAAAAATGTCATTATTTTAAAATGTTTTTTTTTCCTGCGTGTTGGTGCTAGGCAGGTTTGTGGATTGAGCATTTTGGTCTTGTGAAGAGAGCCGTCTGATTCTACTGCCTAATCGTATGATAGTGAACCAAACCATCTAACCCACAGGGAGTAAAAAACCCAAACAGTGATGTAAAAATGGTAATGAATCTGGTAATTCATGAATACATGAAAGCCCTTGTGCCTATGTAGCAAATCATCTGTTGTTATTATGAAAATATTGATTTTTAGCAGCTTTAATATTGATACCTGAAGGCATTGGTGATAGCAAAAACCTGTTATTTTGATTTTGTTCAATAAATTGACTTCTCTCAGTTGATTTGTTTAGGGTATTGGGTATTAGCCCAAAGGGGCAGATGCACCTTAATGAATTTAATTATGTTTTAAGGGAAAACTGCTTTAGCATTACTTGCTTTCCAAAATGCTACTTCAGCAGCTTTTCCACTCAGTCAACACTAACTGGGTGAAAACAATGGACACTTAGAGTGTTGAGGGATAAATCATTGGCAGCCAGTGTATTTGCTCCATCAGCGTATGTTAACAGTTTTAATGTACACAACTTTTGGTATGGGAATGACTGATAATCACAGTGGAAGTAAAATGAGACGTCGTGGCGCACTGCACACAATAAACATACAGCAAGTAGCAGCTGGACCATATGATTTCCACTCCTTTCTGCGGCACACCACAGGACCAGGAGGCCAGCGGTGTAGGATTGAGCACAAAGACACTCTGTCCTCTGAGATCTTGTATCCTTTCAACACAAAAATGACCTTTGCAGGCCCATTATTTTGACTGCCAGCTTTTGAGGAGTCCCCGACGAGGAGCCTCTGCATTACACGATTCTTATTGCTACTCAGTCTTTTAACTATAAACAATGACATAACACCAAGTAACCTCCCCTAAGGGAAACATCATTTTCCTGACACAAGGGCTCTTTTCAGACCTAATATAATGGTTGAGTTATGCAAATGAACAGAGGAGATAGTCATAATAGTGAACTGGAATATAGGAATAAATGCAGCTCAGTGGGGAGGTATGAACAAGCAGACTGGAGGTTTCACATCAGACTCTCCAAACCTCACGCAAAATGTGGTTGGGGCAAGTGACTAAAATTTGACTTTTAGTACAGCTCCTCTTTAAGCAAGTCACTCAGTAACTTAAGCTAAATAAGCTCAGTTGCAATGTCTCTGTAGATAAAGTAGTTCAGTTGTGCTGTAAAGCTTTGTAGGGTCTTAATGAGTAAAAGACATTAAAATTTGGCTCCATTCCGGGGTGAAAATGTGTGTGTATATATATATATATATATATATATATATATATATATATATATATATATATGAAATGAGAAAAAAAGCTATTTATTAACTGATTAAGTCCTGTTTTAGACTGCTTATTGCTAGCGGATCTATTCGGACCCAAAGTGCAGCTGTGACTGACGGCTTTACAGACTCTTTTAGTGGTACGCAATGCCAGACCGTACTGGGTTATATTCACCACCACTCCATTTTTGTAAGATCTTTAGGAGCTACCGGCAAAACAGCGAAGAAGTCTGCACTCATATCATTTTCTTTCTGTTTTATTCTTGAGTGGCTCCACAAATGCACTTGGGTATTGTTGATCTTACAATGTCCAACCCCACTGGATGAGAACAGACTGCTGATGGGATATAGCTTTACTCAAGTGCTGAAGTACAGTTTCAATGTACTTGTACTTAAAGTATTTCTACATTGTGCTTTTTTTAAACTTCTACTCTAATACAATGTGGATGAAAATATTTTATTTTGTGGTCCATAAAATGCTTCAGTTACTTTTTATTTAGCAGATTTTGAAGTATATAATATATCATGCTTTACTATTAAGATATCTGGCTGTATATAAATATTTAAAATCATCTTCATCTGCAATATTTAAGTAATTTACACATTAATAAAATGCAACCTCAAATCTCCATGCACCCATAGTGACCTGGACTGACGAGGACAAAGTCCAGGCCATTGTCAGCAATTCAGTAAGTTGAGGTCTAGTTGTTTTTAAAATCAGCCTTTTAGTTTCTTGGAACGTTCCAGACACTTTGGATGGAAATGCAGCTTTAATGCCATAGTATCTCTTTTCTTTCAAACTTTAGTAGCTGCTCATCTGACATCACTGTTGAACTATGCTGATGACCTAGATGAGGTGCTCCCGGTGAGGTGATTGAGAAGGATCTGAGCTAACTTTTGGCATCCTGCTTCCTCTGGCTAAGTCATGTGTGGTGACCTATAGCTGGCCCAGTGGAGGTCTGGCGAGGAGATCACACACAGTGGATGGAAACACACAGAGCAACACAATGACTGATTCCCATCTGGGGATATTTTCCCATTGCATCAGGATTCCCTGTGGAAAGGGTTAATCCTCTCTGAAGGTTGAAGGCTGGTTTTTTCTTGGTTTTTTTTGGTGCTCCCTGTGCTTTTCAATTCAAAGCGCTATTGAGTTATTGCCTGTGACATTCTGTTAAACACACTGAATTTGTTGTGTACTTTTCCAGCAATATCACTTGTATTGTCAGCTTTTTAACAGGTTTTTCTTTGCACACAAATTTAGCTCTCTTCAGGCTCAGTTAAGTAAACATATGGCAATTATTACTGATTAGTATCTCCCATTGGCTGCACTAACTGGGGAGGTCTGCATTTGCCATTAGTGTTCAATAGGATTTAATGAGACTAAAGCCTAATCTAAGCCCTTGGAGTGATTTATGCTATCAAATTAACAGTGTCAGGCACCAGGACCAGTTTCAAGGCCTCCCTCTACATCCTGGACTGAATGCTGATAGATTCATTAGGCTTCCTCTTCTTTTCATCTGTTTAATTGCCAGCATTAATCAAAATTAAATCCTCTCCCGCACCGCTGAGCAGAACCAGAAGGTACTGGCACTCCCTTATGACTGCTTTTACACCTTCTGTAGTCTCAATCTCAGCTCACCTATAGCGACCGAGGCTTTGGCTGTGCTTTAGTTGTGCCTGTAATTGTTCCCTCTGGATTTAGCCGGAGTTGCTAATGATCAGATAAGTGTTTGAATGCGACTTTGGAGGATGAAGTCATGTGTTTTGTTATTGCTCCAGAGGTCAAACCAGCAGAGTGAGAGAATGAGGGGGTGTTGCATGTCATGTCTGGACTTTGCAATCCAATCCTCAGGCCCTTCTGTCTCCCCATGCCTGCCATTTAGTTTTAGAGCATTGTTGTGAAATTGAGAGGTTTACGGCCAGCTGCTGTTAGGTGGATTTTATTTAAGTCTGTTGGGAATACAGAAAGTCTTGAAAAGTATTAATGATGCAGGCTGGAATAAGTTGTAAGATTGATGTTACAGTCTCATAATAATGCTGCCTACTAACATCTATTTTCATTCATAATAACAAGACCCTATACTTATATGGCACATAGGACATTTGTCATTGCCTAGCAAATTGTCCACATGGAGGACCGGATACAGAGTCACACAGGACTGAAAGGCAAGTGGGAAATCTAAGAGCTTAAATTTAAAACTTACACAAAAGAGGTAGGAAAAAAATATGTGGATGAATAGTAGATACCGATTGGTTACAGTTGCCTTTGACATCAATCCTGTCAATTTAAGCAGCTGTGCTTCCTGAAGACTTCCATGCTGCAGTAGTGATACTGACAGCTGATTGTGGAATATCTGTGAGGGAAAAAAATTGCATGAACTGACTTGTTACAATGGTGGCATTCTATTAGAGGCCCATGTTTGAATTCAGTGAGCTCTTTAGAGCAACCCATTCTTTCACAAATGTTTGTAAAGGCAGATTGCAGGTAGGTGCTTGACTTTATACACCTGAGGGACTCCCAGCCCCGCCTGGGAGTTGAGGATGCCATTATCTACCTGCTAAACCGAGTCTACGCTCACCTGGATAAGCCGGCCAGCCCTGTGAGGGTCATGTTCTTTGACTTCTCAAGTGCATTCAACACCATTCAGCCTGCTCTTCTGGGTGATAAGTTGACAGCGATGCAGGTAGATGTCCCCCTTGTGTCCTGGATTGTTGACTACCTGACTGGCAGACCACAGTATGTACGGCTGCAGCACTGTGTGTCTGACAGAGTAGTTAGCAACACTGGAGCCCCACAAGGGACTGTCCTCTCTCCCTTCCTCTTCACCCTCTACACCACAGACTTCAGCTACTGCTCAGAGACCTGCCATCTTCAAAAGTTTTCTGATGACTCTGCAATAGTTGGATGTATCAGCAGGGGTGATGAGGATGAGTACAGGAGGACAGTGAAGGACTTTGTCACATGGTGCAAGCGGAACCATCTAGAGCTCAACGTGACAAAGACAAAGGAACTGGTGGTGGACTTGAGGAAAGACAAGGCACCGGTGGCCCCTATGTCCATCGGAGGGGTCAGTGTGGACACCGTTGAGGACTACAAATATCTGGGAGTACACATTGACAACAAACTGGACTGGGCTAAGAACACTGATGCCCTATACAGGAAGGGCCAAAGTCGCCTCTATTTTCTGAGACGCCTGAGGTCCTTCAACATCTGCCGGACTATGCTCAGGATCTTCTATGAGTCTGTGGTGGCGAGTGCCATCCTCTATGCTGTTGCATGCTGGGGCAGCAGACTGAGGGCGGCAGACGCCAACAGACACAATAAACTGATCCACAAAGCCAGTGATGTGGTGGGAGTGGAGCTGGATTCGCTTATGGCAGTGTCGGAGAGGAGGATGCTGTCTAAGCTGCAGGCCATTATGAACAATGGCTCCCACCCACTCTACAACACAGTGATGGGACACAGGAGCACATTCAGTGCAAGACTCATCCCACCAAAATGCACCACAGAGCGCCACAGGAGGTCATTTCTACCTGTGGCCATCAGACTCTATAACTCCTCCCTTAATAGGTGACATTGTGGTTCATCAGTGTCATTCATTTATCAGTATTCAATTGTACATAAAATTGTTTAAATTTCCATATACATTGTACATACACTTATACATTGTACAAAAAAGGACTGTGCATATATATATAATGACACCTATTTAAAATTTTTGCACTCACAATTTTCATATGTGTATAGATTTAGATGTGTATATAGTCAAAATATCTCTTTAGTCTTTATACTTTTATGCCTTTAGTGTATGTTATTGTGTTTTAGGTTTACTCGTTTAAATGAAACGGTTGCAGCTGTAACAATAGTAATTTCCCTTTGGGATCAATAAAGTATTCTGACTGACTGACTGACTGACTGACTGAATCAAGAGTTGCAGTTGCAGTTTTTGGCATTTACATGACGGCTTTATGTTTCAGTTTTAGAGGTTGCCACTTGGGGAAAACACACAGACTATACAAACGAGATGCACTCTCTGCTCTGAGTCTCAAACCACAGGGGAGGTTAAATTGAAACTTGATGACCCCAAAGATCATCTCAATTTTGATCCCACATTAAAATGTATATGGGATGATGTCTTAGGGTCAGGATAGGGAATCATCAAGTATCTTGTTAACGGGGATCATTTGTCCCCCAGCAAAAGTGCCCTCTCAAGAAAAGACAGCATTATAATTAACAAGAACAGAATAAAAATGTATCTTTTTGCCACACCTTGCACCAACACCTTTTGTTAACCCAGTTGAAGACTCTGAAAATGCAGAAGTCGTGAACCAAGAATTCAACATCAGTGCGTGTAACCATTTTTTGGTCACAAGTCATTTGCAAGTGAATTTAATTTTCCAAAAGAAAGCACTGAAACAAAGGTATCAGTGAAGGATTTTTAATGGGAACCCATCTTGTTCTTAATGACAAATTACTGTAACAAAGTCTGTGCTGTAAGTGAATATTTATGACAAATGTACATACTGAAACCTCTGATTTCTAAAATAACACTGTGCTGCCTGTCAAAGAACTGTCTGCTCTGGCTGGGAACTGTCAGTTATACCTATCAATAATTCACTGGAAATTGTTTGAATTAAACAGTGATGTGTTGTCTGCTCAGCTTCATCAAGTACATCTGTCAGACATGATGGAATCTGTCAATATCAGAATGGATGTGAAAGACTGCTGACTGAAAATGTGGAAATTCCAGCAAAGATCATTACAGGACCTGTTCATGCCTCTCTAGCTGTTCTCAGCACAAAAGAAGTGAAATATGAGTTTTATTGATCACACCTCAGCTCTCGTCTGTCTGTGTTGAGTTAATATAAGATGAGCAGGACGGCTCTACAACCAGCCTTGTACTTAACTCTCATACTGTACTTCTGAGAGGGATGAACAGCTCCAGGTGGACTCTTTTTACAAGCTCTCCAAACTGGGGCACATTTAGCCCTCCAGCTAGTTCAGTTTATTGAATGCTGTCTGGCTGTGCAGACTACATACAGTCCTATTTGACAAAATTGTGTCCTCTAAGCTGTTTCAGACTTGCTGAAAAGGCTGTGAAACATTTCACCTTATTCCAGAGAATAAGGTGAAATGACCAACCTGGAAATCTGTGGAGATCTGCTGAAACACGCTCATTAAAACCACACATGCACAGATTGGGAGTGAGTCATCAGTGATAAAAAGGCAATAAGACAGAGAAACTGTAAAACGAACAGTGAAAGATCAACTCTGCATTTGGCACAAGGAGAAATTCTTTGTACTGATGTGTTTAAAATATATGTCTCCTGATTTTAGCATCCACACACTGAAAAAAAAAATTTCCCCAAATCCTTAAAATATAACTGAGGTTTGACTGTGCTTTGTATTGTACCTCTATGCTGGCCTACAGTTCCCACCAGAAACCTGTAAATAACCTAGTGTTGGGTCATTAAACAAATTTCTACACATGACTCATTAAATTCTGAACTGAACTTGCATTCTAAATAAATCTTACTTTGCACAATCTGACAGTGAACTTTTTGTTGTATCGACCACAATACCATGAATCACAGGCACAGGCAGTTCTGCACTACTCAAGTAAAAAAGAAAAAGAAACATTGCTAAACAAAAAATTTAACTCTATCATACAAAAAAATTCTACAATAAAGTTCTAATCATTTGCATATATCAAGAACAGCAGCTCAAAGACTGATCCCTTCAAATATGCATGAACCCATGCCTAATCTGAAGGTTTTATTCCTATCTATAATACATAATACTTTTTCTCACAAGACTGAACAGAGTCGTTTTTAGGGATCTGATTTTCTCTGTGTTTTTATTGCTGGAGTCACACCAGAGAAAAGTGTGGTTGGAGACAACAGCACTACAGCAGACCAGGTCTGCCAGTTGCAGTCTTCAAAGTGACTTTAGTGCATCAAGACAGTGATAGAAAGGCAATACGACAGAGACAGTCTGATATTAATTTGTGATTGAATGGGGTCAAGTTGGTAATTACATGCAATCTGCTTGTGATAATATGGTGATTGACTGTGATAAATCTCAAATCTGTTGCAAATCTGTTGCAGAAATTCACATTAACCTCCTGAGACCCAAGCTCCTATTTGTGATGCAGTTTTAATTTCTCCCAGATATTTGTGATTAGATGGACCTGATATGTATATAAACTAAGTTTTCTCTTTCAACAGGAAGTTGTATTTTGTTTCACGGTTGTTACATATTTTTGTAAAAAAAAAAAATTCCTCAGATGGGGACAGTGAGTTTATTTTACAGCATAACACAACAAGATCAACATGTTTTAACAAAATATAAAACACTACTGAGCAGAATGAAGTATGAGGTGCAGCGAAGCCAAAATGTAATGTATTGTGGATGCAGGGTCTTAAGAGGTTAAGCAGAAGTCCAACCATAATCTCACAGACTTGAAACAGAATTTCAAATCTGCAGCCACGTTGCAGCAATCACTTCACGTTGCAGAATCTTAATGACTCACATCAGTAAGGGCTGGTTTACGACTTCCCTGAGAGCAAGTTTTTTTTTTTTCCCCTTTAGGACCAGTCTCCTATTACTGCATACCTGCTCACCACATTGGTCATTTCTCTCTCTTTCTCTCTCACCTATACAAACACACACACGCACATGCACAGACTGTATTGTTATCATATATTTAAAACCCTTTCTTCGATTTTGGCACTATGTCCACATACACTGGGCATCCCTTAACCTGTATTTTTTTCTTTTTTTTTGCATGCACAGTATTGTGCAGTATGTTGCCAGGTGAGTTAGCATGAGGAGGTTGGAGAATTACTTTAAACCAGGAGGCAATAGTTTAACTCTCCTGTAGGGATACTACTGTATTTGATTAGGTTTAGGAAACAAACCTGCTTTTTTAAGTTTAGGAAAACAATGATGCCCAACATCCAAAGTCAAACTTCTCCAATCTGCAGCAAGCTTCTGCTCCATTTACTGAATGTCCGTGTGACAAGCCACTCAAATAATTCATTTATTAAACATATGTACACTTAAAGCTTAAACTCTGCACTATGTTAGGATCCTATGCCTCATGTCATGGCGAACCATTTTCACACATAAAAACATCAGGAAAAAATATTTCTAAAAGAACCAAGTAAATGTTAAGACTTGTTACTTAATGTTAATGGAACAGCAGAAAACGATCAGAATTATGCTGTTAGCTTATTGCTCTCAACATGGCTGTCCAGGTAATTCCATCCATCCAACCATCCATCCATCCATCCATCCATCCATCCATCCGTCCATCTTCTTCTGCTTATCTGGGGGCAGGTGGCAGGGCAGCAGCCTAAGCAGAGAAGCCCAGATCTCCCTCTCCCCAGCCACCTCCTCCAGCTCATCCAGGGGAACACCGAAGTGTTCCCAGGCCAGCTGAGATATATAATCCCTCCAGCGTGTCCTGGGCTTGCCCTGGGGCTTCCATCCAAAAGGCACCCAGGAGGTATCCTAAACAGATGCCTGAACCAACTCAACTGGCTCCTTTCGATGTGGAGGAGTAGTAGTTCTCTGAGCCCCTCCCAAATGACTGCACACCTCACTGTATCTCTAAAGGAGAGGCCAGCCACCATTCGGAGGAAGCTCTTTTCCTCCGTTTGTATTGTTCTTTCGATCACTATCCAAAGCTCATCACCATAGGTAAGGGTCGGGATGTAGATTGACTGGTAAATCAACAGCTTCACTTTCTCACTTAACTCCCTCGTCACCAAGATGGACTGGTGCAGTGTCCACATCACTGCAGATGCAGCCCCCATCCGTCTGTTAATCTCCTGCTCCCTTCTTACTAGTGAACAAAACCCCAAGATACTTAAACTCCTCCACCTGGGGCACTCATCCCTGACCCGGCGTGGGCACGGACACTCCACCCTTTTTCAGCTAAGGACCATGGCCTCAGATTTAGTGGCTCTAATTCTCATACCAGCCACTTCACACAAACTGTTTCAGTGCAAGCTGGAGGCCACCGCCTGATGAAGCCAACAGGGCTGCATCATCCACAAAAAAGCAGAGATGAGATACTCAGGCCACCAAGGCAGAAACCTTCCGCTACTTGTCTATGCTTAGAAATTCTGTCCATAAATTTATGAACAGAATCTGTGACAAAGGGCAGCCCTGCTCAGAGTCCAACACCCACAGGAAATGAGTTCAACTTACTGTATTGTCGGCAATACAGACCAAGCTCTTGTTGTGGTTGTACAGGGACTGGATGGCCTGCAACAAACAACTGCATTGTTCCTCTTGAATCTGAGGTTTGACTTACGGATGGACCCTCCTTTCCAGCACCCTGGCACAGACCTTCCTGGGGAGGCTGAGAAGTGTGATTCCCTGATAGTTGGAGCACACCCTCTGTTCTTAAAAATTGGGAACAACATCCCAGTCTGTCAATCCAGTGGCACTGCCCCAGATCTCCCCGCAGTGTTGGAGAGGTGTGTCAACCAAGACAGCCCAACATCCAGAGCCTTCAGGAACTCAGGGCAAATCTTGTCTACCCACCAAGGAGTTGTTAAACTACCTCAGTGACCTCACCCCCAGTGATGGGCAAGTCGTCCCCCTCATCTCCAGACTCTTTTTCTGCTACAGATGGCATGCCAGTGAGTTTACAGTAAGTAGGTCGTCAAAGTATTCCTGCCACTACTCGACTATAGCCTCGATTGAAGTCAGCAGCGCCCCACCCGCACTATATACCATGTGAGTAGAGCACTGCTTATCTTTCTTGAGTTGAATTACTTCAAGGCCGTCCAAAAGTCTTTTTCAATGGTCCCACCAAACTCTTCCCACACCTGAGTTTTTGCTTTGGTCACTGCCCGAGCTGTGTTGCACTTGGCCTGCCGGTACCTGTCAGCTGCCTTCGGAGTCCCACAGGCTAACCTATCGGGTTAACCAGGCTAAGGATTCCTTCTGTGAAGGAAGCTTCACCTCCAGTGTCCCCCATCTGGTCTGGGGATTACCACCACAACAGGCACCAACCACCTTACAGCCAAGTTCTGGGCAGCAGCCTCAACAATGGAGGTGCATCACATGGTCCATTCTGACTCCCCTCACCCAGTGACTCCAGTAAGGCTAGGGACTCTGAACTGTAGTTTGGGGCATAAGCACAAATGACAGTCAGTACCCATTCCCTGGCTCGAAGGTGCAGGGAACCAACCCACTTGTCCACTTGTAAAAACTCCAATGTGCAGGGGACAAACTGGGGGCATACAAGGATACCCACCCCAGCCTGCTGCCTTTCACCAAAAGTAACTCCAGCCTGGAACAGAGTCCAGCCTCTCTCCACGAGAGTGGTTCCAGAGCCCAGGCCATGCATTGAGAAGAGCCTGACTATATCTAGACTGTATCTCTCAACCTCTTGCATTAGCTCAGGCTCCTTCCCTACCAGAGAGGTGACATACCATGTCCTGATAGCTAGCCTCAGTAGCCAGAGATTGGTCTGCCAGGGTCTCAGCCCTTAGCCACTGCCAGACAAACATTGCCCTCGACCCACAAAGGTCGTTGAAATCACTCTTTTTCTGGCCCCTCAACCAGCACTAATTTGCCATTGGAGACTCTACCAGGGGCAAAAGCCCCAGACAACATAGCTCCTGTGATTACTGGGACACACAAACCCCCTTCAGGTGGCAATTTACTGTAATTACAT
Source organism: Archocentrus centrarchus (assembly GCF_007364275.1). Lineage (NCBI taxonomy): Eukaryota > Metazoa > Chordata > Actinopteri > Cichliformes > Cichlidae > Archocentrus > Archocentrus centrarchus. Next base: position 1,797,994 of record NW_022060257.1, read on the forward strand.
CATGAAATAAAAAAAAAAAAAAAAATCACTGGTGATAACATACTATAATGTTAAGAAAGTGACATAAAACTACCACATTTTGAGGAACCTAGAAAAAAATAATCTTTCTCATTTCAGTCTTAACAGACCTACCTGCAAATTTAATTTGGTAAATTTTTGTGAAATTTATGACATTTTAAAACCTTAATTTCCTTGATTTTATTTTTAGACTTTTTATAGCTGAATGGAACCCTGTATATAGTAGATTTATAGTCTTACTACTGTACATGCCTCCCATGTCACCCATCACATGGAGTGCATAAACTATTTCAGAATGGTGTATTTACCGGCATTTACCCTAGACTACAACCTACAGCCTGAGGTATCTTACAGATAAATACATACTTACACTTGAGTGAAACACTTAAACAATCTTTGAACTTCACATAAATGTATATATGTGTGATTGTGGGTTTTCTGTATAGAAACTCTTCAGGATGCAGGTGTTTACAGTATGACTATTTCCTTTTGGATATCAGCAAAGCTTTTTGTGAAGTCCCCCACTACCCACCCCCACCCCCACCCTTGTCTGGCTTGTAATGCAGTATTTGGCCTGAAGGTGCAGCACAAATGACTGAGGCAGAGGAATCATGGTGCTCATTCATGGGTTATAAATAGATGGCATCTTTTTTTCTGCAGGATCTTTTGTGCCTTCTATCAGCTGGGCAGTGATGTCAGAGGGTTTGGGGAAGCCCTGAGTCTGCTGTGATCTAAGCTAGTGGAACAAAGCCACGTTGGTGGGGGCTGGTAGAGGAGGGAAGATGGGGGTGGAAACCCAGCTGTCTGCCTCACAGTGCCACTATTGTCTCCCTGTCACCCAGACCTGCTCCCAATCCCAAAGCATGAAGAGGATTTTAGAATGTGGTCTGTCTCTGAGTTTCTGCCACAAACTCAGCATCCTGTTGAACCTCATATAAAACGATCATTGCAGTGAAATAAGCTGACGGGTCACTTCTCTTCTACCTGGTACCCACTTCTAAATTTCCATCTGTGCCTTCAAGACTAGTCATTATGAGACTGAGCGGAGGGATTTTGAACAATAGCACATGATTAAATAAGATACAAAATAATTATTGCACTAAATGACAGACAACTGTCATGTCTCCTCCCCCACATATTCTGACTTTCATGTTCTGAGTTTGTGATTTATTAATTTTGTTGATGAGCATATTCACTCTTTGATGACTCGAATAACCAACCTAACAATAACAAGTTTTACCAAACCCTCCCATATTATTTGTGACACCAGAAGGTCTGAACCTAACTAGTACTGTTTAGTTATGATTGACATAATGTTGCAGTACTTTGATGTACTTTAATGCACCTTGAGGTCACTGTTTATTGTGATTTGGCACTAAATAAATAAAATTGAACTGAATTGAATCATATATCTTGGTCACATTTGGGATATTTATTTCTTATCATTATAAGCTGCCCAATGAGATTTTTTCCTTTGGTAATTGTTACTATTTTAACATGGTAAAGATACCACAGCTCACCTACACCACTTCCTTTTAATCCCATTATACAGAAATGTGTACAGCAGTGGGTTAATAGTTCTCAAGGAATAGGATAAATGAATACATTAATTCTAGACTTTTTTTGATATTTGTGAGGATTAAGTAATGTTTATCAAATTATTACTGGGAGATGGAATATTAAAGATAGACTGCTGAAGATAAGCAGGTGGAGCCACTGTCCATATTTTCTTATATTATAAGTCTTTAAATTAACAGGAAAAACTAGCAAAATTTTAAATGTAAGGATTGCTTTTAATCCTTGGATGAAAATCATTTGCGGTAAATGACTGCCTGAAGACTGGAACCCATGAGATCACCAAATTATTTATTTTCTCCTTTGAGATGATCTGCTAGGCCTTTACTGCAGCCACCTTCTGTTGCTGCTTGTACACTGCAGAATTTATCCTGCTATTTCAATCACCTGTGAGCCGGTCTTATTGTCAGTCGTACACACTCATGCCATAACATTGCCTTTACCATGTTTGATAGATAACACTGGTCAACAAAAAAAAACTGTTTATCTGCTACCTGAGGAAAAACAACTGATTTTTACTAATTTGGGTATGCTGATTCTAAATATCCATTCATTTATCCTTTTCAGGGTTGCAGGGGCTGGAGGCTAACCCAGCTGACATCGGGCAAGAGGCAGGGTACACCCTGTACAGGTCGCCAGCATGTCGCAGGGCCAACACAAGAGACAGACAACCATTCACACCTATGGACAATTTAGAGTGACCAATTAACCTAACCCCAATAACTGCACGTCTTTGGACTGTGGGAAAAAACCTTCTACATGTTATTCTAGCTGTGAGGCAGCAGTGCTAACCACCACGCCACCGTGTTGCCTGATTCCAAATATGCAACCAGAATTTCTCTAGCACGTCAGGATCTTGAGTTGCGTAACTATTCCAATAAATGCCAATCGCCAAATTCAACGTCAATGATTTTATTAGAACAGTCCACCATGAACATACAACTGGTGAAAAAAAAGACACAGATGGAGCACCAGGATAGCTCAGGGCGTGAGCAGGCGACCATGTAGCTGCTTAGCAGCGCGGCTAGCGCACTGTTGAGTCCCCCATTTCTCCTCCCCACTTTCCTGTCTATCTCCACTGGAAAACTATCAAAAAAAAAAAAAAGGCAGAGATACCAGAATCAATCATATGAGGAATCTCAAACTAATACAGTCCACAATTAGTCTGTCTAAACAGTGCAAATGTCATGTCCTGGGTCCTTTTGACCCAGTGTTTTGGTTTATGCTTTGTTTTGTACTGGACTTATCTTTTCTGACTGATGGTTTTTTTGATTAGGCATTTGTGTTAGGTTTCTGTATCCCTCTGGTGTCACGTCTGCGTTATGTTTTTGCTTTCTATGCTGTGCTGTTCTGTCATTGTGTCTATGTATATTTTGTTCTCATGTTTTAGTTGCTTGCCCTTTAGTTGCCCTTGCCTCATGTCTTGTGTTTAGTTTGGCATCCTAGTGTTTTCACTATGTGGTTAGGTTTCTGTTCTGGTCATGTTTAAGTTCTGTCTGTGTGTCAAGTCTGCATCTTTGTTCCCTTGTCTCACTTCCTGTCTTATTTTGGTAGCGTCTGGTTTCTTGTGCAGTGTATTTAGTTTTGCTTCCCCTTGTCTCGTCAGCATCATTATGTTCACCTGTGATCCCATCTGTTGTCACTCCCCTGATTACCAAGTTTGTATATATTGTCTGTGTTCTGGTTAATTCTTTGTCAGGTTGTCATCAATGGTAAATGGACTAGTTCTTATATAGCGCTTTTCTACTCAACCAGAGCACTCAAAGCGCTTATACAACCTGTTTTGCATTCACCCATGCACTCCCATTCATACAAGCACTTCCATCATTAATTAAGCTAAGTGCTTTTTTAATTAACTAGCATTCACACGCATTCATACTCCGACAGAAGGTCGGAGAGCAACTTAGGGTTAAGTATCTTGCCCAAGGATACATTGGCATGTAGCCTGGAATAGCCAGGATTGGAACCGCTGACCTTCTGATCAGTAGGTGACCTGCTCTACCTACTGAGCTACAGCCACCCCAATGCTTATGTGTGTGCGCTCCCTCTATGTCAAGTCAAGTCAAGTCATGTTATGTTACATTTTGTTTTGAGTTATAGTTTGTGCTGCTGGTTTCCATCCAGCCCATCCTTGTTTTCATTATTTAATAAAGTCTAAGTCCAAGCAAAGCCTCAGTCTTGGGTGTTCTGCTTTGGGGTCCTCCACCTTGCCTGCCACACAGCAGTACATGACAGCAAAAGTGTGACTTATGCATCACGGAAGCTTTATACTGTAGAAACCAGCAGTAGTCAGCCATCATGTTTGCGTTATAGCACCACTGGTACCTGGTCTCCATTTCAGATATATCTTGATGGAACCTTTCACCATGCTCATCGCTCACATCACCCAAATTGGGTGGAAAGAAGTCAAGATGAGAATGAAGGAAGTGAATCTTAAGTGACATTCTGCAACCCATGCGTTTGAATGATATGAGCATGTTGTCAGCTAGTTCTTCATAGTTTGTGGCTTTGTCGTTGCCCAAGAATTTCTGTACCACCTGAACAAATAATTCCCATGCTCTTAGTTCAAGGTGTCTGAACTTAGATGGAAAGTCTTTATCTCTAAAAAGCTCACGGACTTGGGGTCCATCAAAGATCCCAGCTTTAAGCTTGGCATCACTTTGGACTGCCCCAGAAACACTGTTCCATCACTTGATGTAGCACTTAAACTTTGTTTTTATCTACTGACAGATCAAAGCTGTGACTATAGGAAATTGCAAATTTCTGGCATTGTTGATCCTCAATATTGGCAGTTAAACTTTAGTTGACTGAATTTTAATGACCATATTTGGATTCGGCACCCCCAAATCACAAAATTATTGCCAAATTCTGTTCAATTTCAAAATTAGAAAATCTTAGCACACTACATTTGTGAATTTGAGAAGCGCCAGTACAGCAATACATTAGCTAAATATTGACATGAGAAATTCTGATTATAGATTTGGAATCAGCATACTTGAAATGCCTTATGTCAGGTATTTTTCTCCAGGTAGCAAAATCATTGTTGACCAGTGTAATGTGGAATGCCTGGATCATGAGCTGTTCCTTTCTTTCTCCAGACTTTTTTCTTTCCATCATTTAGCTAAAAATTAATATTGGTTTCATGCATCCAAAGAATGTCTTTCCAGAACAGGACAGGCACAAACAGATGTTTTCTGACAGTGTAATTTGGCCTTCCTGTTTTCAAGTGTAACCAGTGGTTTGCACCTTGTTATAAAACCTTTGTATTTCTATTCCTGAAGGTGTCGCTTGATTGCAGACTCTGACAAAGATGTTCCTGCTTACCTGAGAGTGTTCTTGACTTGGCCATATGCTGTGTACCTGTTTTTCTTAACCAAGGAAAGAATTCTGCGATCATCCATGTTAATTGTCTTCCATGATCTTTAAAGCCTTTTGGTGCTGCTGAGCTGGCCACTGCTTTACTTCTCTTTAAGAATGCACTAGATTGTTTGTTTGGCTATTCTTAATGCTTTTACTATCTCCTTTATATGGTTATTTTCTTTTTTCAGCCTAATGATGGCCTCCTTCACTTGCACTTTGGACCTCATATTGAGAGTTCTTATGAACAGATATAAAATCCACTGTTGTGGTGCAAAGAGAGCAAAATTACTGTATAAGAATTGTGTCATTGTCCAAATATCTATGGAGCATACAGCTCCCTTGTTTACAGTATCTATGAAATTTAGCAGCCCCAGTTGCTTTTCAGTGCAATATACAATATTGATGAACCACCTCACATTGTCAGCCCTCTGGCTGTGGTCCAGGCCCATTGGAACACTGTTGGCTGTTCCCTGTCAACGATCTGGTCCAGTTATTATCCCAACAGAGAAAGGAGAACACTGTAAATCGTTTCCCCTGCATCATCTCCAGATGCCAATTTCTACTACCGTACAATCCTCCATGAATGTCTGGGTTGCTGAAAAGGCAAAAGTGTGTTACAGTCATCTAGGGAGTCACCACTGTTATGTAAGACCCAGTCTACTAAAAGGAAAGCAATTGTAAAGCCACATGGAGCAGACATTTACACTTTGTACCTGCAGACACAGAACTGGCAACATGCTGCACTACACAGATGGTAAAGTACTATTGATATTCTGCACTTTGTGGTTCCGATTCCTCTGTATATATGCTGTATACTAATCTGCAGTCCACTGAAAAAAACCACATTATATTTGTTTGCGTAGCTTAACAGATGTTTTCAGTCTAAATCTGACAGATTCATTAGAATTAACCTTAAGAAACATTTGAGAAGCTTAATCCATTACACGGACTATATCTTGGTTTGTTTTTGACAGTTAATGGTGGTTAATGACAGTGAAAGTAAAGAGTCCGGTGCTGGAAGATATATTAACTACCACAAAAATTCTCCAAAAATCTAACCCAAATCCTACTCCATAGTTGGTGATAAGACATTAAGACCTTTTACTTAAAGTAGCTACTATAAATATTTCTATGCATCAAAAGATTAAATTAAATTAAATTTTATTTATATAGTGCCAAATAACAACAAACAGTCTCCTCAAGGCATTTTACATCGTAAGGTGAAGACCCTACAATAATACACAGAAAACTCAACAAAACAACTCCCTATGAGCAAGCACTTGGCGACAGGGAAAAGGTAAAACTCTCTTTTATCAGGAAGAAACCTCCGGCAGAACCATGCTCAGGGAGGGGCAGCCATCTGCCACGACTGGTTGGGGGTGAGGGGAGAGGGACGGGGCAAAAGACACATTGTGGATGAGAATCAGTAACCAATAATAATAACTAAACATTAAATGCAGAGTGGTGTATAAACACATAGAGAGTGAAATAAGGTGAATGGGAAAAATAAAAAAGGCTGATTGAGTCATGGGAACCTCCCAGCAGCCTAGGCCTATTGTAGCATAACTAAGGGAAGGTTCAGGGTGACCTCATCCAGCCCTAACTATAAGCTTGATCCAAAAGGAAAGTTTTAACCCTAATGTTATATGTATATAGGGGGGCTTCTGAATCCAAATTGAGAGTTGGTTCTACAGAAGAGGGGCCTGAAAGCTGAAGGCTGTGCCTCCCATTCTGATTTTAAATAAACAATGTAAAAGGGGACATTTATTGTGATGAACCTGCAGAAAATCATAATCTGAATGCCAGTTTACTTGAGCTGTATTGTTAGTTTCCCAGCAATTTTTTGCTTTCTAGTATGCCACTTGTCTCTGATTCACTCAGGAGTTGGTAGAGGCTAAAATGCATCTAAAAGAAAGGGAATATTGGACTGAAATACATCATATGGATGCAAACAACTCTAGACAAAGTACAAATTGCTCTGTAATGGCTGGATATGTAACTATTTGTTAGCAAATCCACTACATGTAAAAATGTTCACGTTAGGATTGTATATAAACCTTTCTACTGCCATCATATGGCCACAGTGTTAATGTGGGCTAATGGAGATGGAATGCTACTATGCTAGCAGAACCAATGAGAGTGGTTACTGTATATGCAGTGTAACTTTTCAACATGCAGGGTAGTCCGTGCGTTTTGTTTCGGGCAGCATGGTGGCGCAGTGGTTAGCACTGCTGCCTCACAGTTAGAATAACATCTGGAAGGCCTGGGTTCGATTCCACCTTGGCCCAGGCCTCTCCCTCTCTCTGTGTGGAGTTTGCATGTTCTCCCCATGCTTGCGTGGGCTTCCTTTGGGTACTCCGGATATATACATACATATATATATATATATATATATATATATATATATATATATATATATACATGGTATGCTCTCAAAAACTACTCAAATATAAATTATCAGATATCTTTAACAACGATTTATCTGATGAGTTTCCATTTAATTTTATCCACATCACTAATTGTTTTGAAGGAAAATTAGGTGGATTAATTTTATTTGCAACTGCATGAATTTTAGCTTCCCAAGCACTATTTTAAAGAAGTAACAGGAGTCTGCTTTATATAGCAGGAGTCGCATTAGTTGCTGCTTTTATCAGCCAGCCGTGCAACTACTGTAAACTAACAAATGTTGACAGTCATCATGCAGTCAGTGATAAGAACATACAACTTGTCTCCCATGCAACTCAATTCAAAAGAAACATGCTGCAGTCTGTGGGAGTTCTCCACACCAGTCTGGGGAGTGCAGCAGAGGGCAGCACTATCTCCAGCAGAGTGATGTCAACAGCTTATGATGCTGGATCACAGCAATAATCTGACCCTTCCTTTTGTAAGTCACAGACCCATAGCTAACGGGATTCCAGCTATCAAAGGATTATGATGATCTGGCTCCCTATGAACATCAGTGCAGCTACTCTTCATACATTCTTTATCAATTTGACAAACACTTTTTCAGTGGCAGTTGATAATGTGCCTACCCAGCACCCATAAATATATCTTAACTATAAGGATTGTAATATGATTAATGGTGAGAAAAGTAAAGGGATTTGAGGTGTCAGTTTTTCTTCTCTTTGAAGACAGGCTCATCACTGAGAATATTACTTTGTGGAATGCTTCAGAGGATTGCCGTCCATTACACTTTCTCAACAATGACAGGGGATTAGTCCAAATGACAGGCAGCGGGAGAGGCACTAGAGAGGCAGGGGGTCACCGGCAGTCTGGACAATTTATTTCTTGAAGACCCATCTAGTCTTCAGTGCAGGAATAACAGGGTGTTTCATCATGAGCATTGCTGTCTAATGGAGAAATGATAAGGCTTTCAAATAAAAAAAGAAGCCCAGAGAAACATACCTGGATTCTTTTTCTTTAGTAAATCACTCTATATTACAGCTCATGATAATGATGATGTGTGAGCATACGTATATAAGAGGAACTCAAAGTCACAATGTCCTTAGCCTGAAAGAAGGTTGTGATTCCTGTCCTGCCGCACTTGATTTTCACAACACATCCCTTACAGCTGGCCAGAGCTATAATGATGAAGCCAGGCGTGACGGACTAAACTGACCCCTCTCTCATGTGAGTCCTCTCAAGCGACCATTATTGAGCCAATGGTTTCTCCTGCTTGCCTACAAATCTGTCCCTTTGCATCTTTTGCATGAATGCTGTGATGACTGAAGGGATAGATAGATAGATGGGAGCCACAGCAGTGCTCTATGAAGCTCAATGAGAATTAGGTCATTACCCGGGGCAAGTTCAATAGATGATTAGAAGGAAACGCCAAAAAGTGGGCCGGCCCTCCATTTTCCTGAAGCCACCACTGCGAAGCAACACAAGACTCTCACTTAGATGAAAATTCTCGAGGGTCCCTGCTGAGTGTGCATCAGAAATAAAGTGTTGTTGTTTTACGTAGCAATTTTCTCTGGGAGAATTTTCAACTGTATAACAGGTCAGAGCCCAAAGGAAATGACAACTCCTTTGTGTGATATTTATTAAAGCTATCTTTTTTTTTTTTTTCCAGTTTGAACTATTTCAATTCTTTATTCAAAACCCATCTACAGCCCTGTTACCATAGCAACAGTCTCTTTCTTCCAGTCATTCCAGGAAGTTGACTGTGTCTGCTTCCTAAGCTGACAGAGCAAGACGAGAGTATCGACCATATTCTTCTTCCCACAGGACAAACAGGCTGCTTTGCTGCTGTTTGCTTTAAGTGAACACATACAGAGACTTACAAAATGATTCACCACATGGCTTACTGCAAGTTTTCACTTTGTCTACATTGCGTTTATCTTGACTGGGTTCAGTAAGAAGGGCTGGAACAGTACTTTTTTCCTTTGTTCCATGATGATTATATCTTTTTGCTGATTTTCCATGGAAAGCTCATAAAAATGAGACAGATTACGGATATTTTCCCAGAATACACATTTTGCATTTTATGCATTAGGGGCTACATTGCATTGTTGTTTCTAAACTGTAGAGGCACCTCATTTATTTTTAGTTAGAATATGTGTTTCAGTTTAGGCATTTTAGCCTTTCAGTTATTGTTAGTTTGATCAGTTATGGCTGTTTTTGCAGCACAAATGTTGAATCATGGTGAAGCAAGCAAGTCAGCTTCAATGCTATGTAATGCAATGACTCAATAGGTTTATGTCATGCCTACAAGTATTTCAGTTTAGTTTCTTCATATTTTTTCTTAATCATTTCCTTAATCATTTAAACATTTCCTTAATCTTTAGCTGTTTCCCCAACATCAGTCCATCCATCCATCCATCCATCCATCCATCCATTCTCTTCTGCTTATCCTGTTCAGGGTCACTGGGCAATAACAACATCAGTTCAATTCAATTTTATTTATATAGTGTCGAATCACAACAATAGCTTCAAGGTGCTTTATTGTAAGGTACAGACTGCTGGAATGTTGGGTTTAGAGACAGAAATGACCATATTTGGAGGAGAAGGTGGAGTGCTAAATTATCAAATAATGTAGTACTTTAGTGAAAAAAAATCTGTATTTAATCTATGCAATCCTTCGCTCTTACATGAGTACAACAGATGAGTCAAAACTAGCATTACTTCCACATACACAGTCCTAAATATTATATGTAGCGCAATATTTAAAGCATAACTTAGCCACGGGGGCCACAAACCAGTCTACTCCTAGCACTGGTCCCAAACCTGGATAAATGGGGAGGGTTGTGTCAGCAAGTGCATCTGGCGCAAAATCTTTGTCAAAGGAAACATGCAGCTCATAAAGAATGAGATTCCCGTCTCAGATCAGCTGAGGCCTGGGTTAACAACACTTTTTGCTGCTGTTGGCCAACAGGGTGCTGATGGTAACTGCTACTGTTGACCATAGACAAAGGGAGAGGGGGGGGGGGGGGGGGGGGGGGTGTTAGGAGGTAGTGAGAGATAAGGAAAGGCAGGAGTGTGGAGGTTAGAGTAGAGACCCTAAATGACTGGTAAAAGGAGAGAGTTGGGTAATATGATGGAGAGAAGGAAGGTAGATATATTGTGTGTGTAGCAGACCAGGTGGAAGGTAAACAAGGCCAGGAGCACTGGAGGTGGATTCAATCTGTTCCACCATGGTGTAGATAGGAAGAGAAATGGAATAGGGGTAATCTTGAAGGAAGTGTATGCAAACAGAGAGTGCCTCAAAGACTGTCAGACAGGATCATGAGTTTGAAGATGGAAACTGAAGGGGTGATGTTGTTAGTGTTACCCACAGGTTGGATGCCAGAAGAGGAGTTCTGAAGCAGGTTGGGTGAAGTGATAGAGAGTGTCCCGGGGGGGAGAGATTGGCAACTGGAGCAGACTTCAGTGGACATATAGATGAAGGGAACAGAGGTGATGAGGTGTTGGGTAGGAATGGAGTTAAGTAGAGAAGTGCAGAAGGACAGATGGTAGTGGATTTTGCAAAAAGGATGGAAATAGCTTTGGTGAACATGTACTTCGAGAAGAGGGAAGAACACAGGGTAACATAAAAGTGAAAGAAGGTGCACACAGGTGGATTACATCCTATGCTGAAGCTGCAATCGGAAAGAGATAGAAGACTGCATGGTGGTTGTAAGGGAGAATGTAGCTAGGTAGCATCAGATGGTAGTCTGTAGGATGGCTTTGGACATCAAGAAGGCAAGGATTAAATGGTGGAAATTGAAGATGGTAGACTGTTGCACAGAGTTCATGCGACATTTGCTTTGAAAGTGTTGATGGAGAAGAATAGAGAAGGTCAAAATGAGTTGTACTGTGTGGTGTGTAGAGAAAAAATATGATAGGGTGCCAAGAAATAAACAAAACTCAGACAAAATCCAAAAACGTAGACACTGGGTCTAACAACCCAGGGCCATGACAAGAACTGTGGTACTGAGGACTTTGTGACTTCATGAGGAAGTCAGGAGTGGCAGAGAAGTATTTGAGGGTGGTGCAGGACATGTATGGGGACAGCAAGACGTTGGTGAGCTATGCAGTAAGAGTGACAGATGGGTTCAAGGTGGGGGTGGGATTACATCAGGGATCTGCTTTGAAACCCTTCTTGTTTGCAGTGGTGATGGACAGGCTAGCTGATGAGGTTAGGTAGGAGTCTCCATGGACTATGATGTTTGCAGACCACATTGTGTTCTGTAGTGAGAGTAGGAAGCAAGTGGAAGAGAATCTGGAAAGGTGGAAGTACGCATTGGAGAGAAGAGTATGAAAGTCAGTAGTTTGGACACAAAGTTAGAGAGTTAAGACTGAGATGGTTTGTATATGTGCAGAGGAGGATAGTGTGGGCAATTCTGGAAGGAGTGCCCACTGATGAAGGGGGGGGAGGTAATCCCTGTGGCCAGCCTCCCAACATCTTCTCCCATTCCCTGAGGGATGTATAGCATTCCAGTAAGGTTCCAAGTGGGTATGTGCCAGGCTATGGTGGATTCGGCTTCATGTAGTCCCTGATGTACCAGAATCTGGTTCACTCTGGGGCATTGCTGGAGGTAGTGTGGGTGGATATTAAGTGTGTACATGGCAACAACTACTGATATCCCATGGTACCAGTCTATATTAGCCATAACTTTTTGGGTCTATTGTGGAAGAAGAGGTGGGGTGGGTGGTTCAGGCTTCAGTGCTGGGGAGAGGCTGAGTGGCACAACTGTTGCATATTGTCTAATCAGTTTCCTGTTTATGCAGTAGCACAGTGGGACCTACACACTGATGGCAGCTGGTGTAGTTGTAACAAACACACGACTGCGCAAGCTGACGCTGAGTGTGCATGGCCATGTTGGACTGTGCCAAGGCGCACAAGCATCTGAACATCAGTGCCAGTGTGTAAGTTGTTATAAATAAAACCATAAGCAAGCAAAGAGGAAAGCTTTGTCTGCATTTAGTGTTGTGAACCCAACACTACTCAACAGACAGAGCAGTGCTACAAATGTAAAAATTACACAAATGATGTGTGAAAACCTGAGATGTGCATAAATTGAGCTTGACCCTGTGTCTTGAAAGCTGAGATGACTTACTCCTCCACCAGCCCTCCAACATCCAAATGAGGACTTTTTTGCTTTTTAGTCAGTACATATGAGAGTAGACTGATGAAAAGTCCTGTTCAGGGACCCAAATCAATAAATAAAGGCTGTGACTATATTATGAACTGCCGCAAGCCTGGGTTTTTTATTTATGTATGACATATCACTTTATATTTTGTTTTCATTGATTTCATTTGACAGTTTTTGCGACATATGTGTTAGTGATCAGTAACATTTTTTGGCTTTTACCTTGTAACTTATGTTTGTCTCTGTCCAAGGGAACTTAAAAGCAACTGACACCTAATTCCGTCACCTAATTATTTCAGTTTATTTTGGTGAGAGTATAATCACAGAAGACAGAGTGAACCTTTTCTTTCATGTTAATAACAGTATAACCTCTGGGAATTCAAGGCATACTAATTAGAAACTTTGCCTTGTGTACATTATAAAAACCTCTCTTACAGATGCAGGACAAGTCGGTAATCGGGTTACGCTAATCCATCCCTTCAACAGTGTATCAGAATGCTAAATGAAAGCTTAGCTGAATGACAAAGCTTTGAAATTCACAAATCTAAAGGATTAGATGACTTTCAAGAATTAGACATTTGGAGTGCAAGGATACAGCATCTGCATATGTGGATATAATTTTAGTTTCACACAGAGTATTTTACAAAAATATTGACACCAGGGAAAAACAGAAAAAAACACCTAAAGGGGTGAAAAGACGCTGTGTCTTTTGCAGAGTTTGTCATTACAAAAATGCACACAGAGGTTGAGGTTATATGAGATGGGCTCCCTAATGAGTACCAGCACTCTTAGGTGGTCTGAAATTCCGTTTACGGCAGACAGGATGTATAGAAAGAGCTAGCTGCCTTTCTCTAGAGAATGGAAACTCAAATTGCTCTCCCAAGGGACTTCCTGTGTGCCCATATGTACATATAATGCAGCTTTGCAGAGTAGGGAGTCTGTGTTGAACTCACATATTGGAGTTCATTCCACAGCTTTCCTTCTCCTTCACTGAGGCAGTGTGATTACAGGCTGGTGAACAATTTGTGGAGAAATAAAAAATAAGCCATATGTGGAATGACATTCACTGTGTGATTCATATTCCTCAAACTGCCAGTCATTATTAGTATTCTGCAAGACATTTATTCCCATGTTGGTTTTATTATGGTCAATAAACATTATTCATTACAACGGATCTTACATAAAATCACAAACTTTTACTTTTTTCAAAGCTAACAGTAGCGTCTTTTCTTTTCTGCTCTCCTGTAAAATAACCAAGCCAACCAATACATTGGTTGGCTTGGTTTTTGATAGGCCACTGCAATTTCACCACAATTTGCTAGCTGTGTCCATAGCTTTTATAAGAAGGATGTAGCCACTGTGACATTATGTGTTGGTCTTGGACTGTACATATTGAAGCCTCAAGTTAACAGCTAAGGTTTGGAAGTTTGGTCAGCAACTTATATTCACAGACTGCATTTTTTACCCCTTCTAACTTTCAGCCTTGACAGTGTAACTCCAGTTGTTATGAAGACCAAACTATTCACGGAGGTCAAATCATTTTTGTACTAGGTGGTAAACGTATTTTAATGCTGTAAGGTTGGGCATTTTATCATGGGAGTCTTTGGGTATTGACTGGCTTTTGGAACGACCCTCAACTGAACACTCAAGGAACTGCAGCTTTTGACCCTTTGGCATATTTTATATTCATATTTAGAAGGGAAATATAATAAAGGAAACTGTGCAGAAGAAAACTATGCTGAATGGTGCTACACTCATGAGTTGGAAGTGGAAATGCTTGTTGAGTGCCAGATTAAACTTGTGTTTTTAAGAGTTTCTTGAAATTATTGGTAGTGTTTACTTACCTAATATTTTGATGTAGGCTGTTCCAGAGTTTGGGGGTATATGATGCAAAAGCTGTATCCCTATTTGTTCTCTGTGAGGTGTATTAGATAGCTAACAATTTGGTAGTGAAGGCTCTAAGAGGGGGATTTGGGATATAAAGTACAAAACTTTCAGAATTTATATATAATACAATAGAATCATTAGGATTAGGATACTGGAAGCCAGTGTAGCTCTGCTAAGACTGGATTAATGTGCTCTCTGTTACTGGTCTTCATTAATAACCTTGCAGTAGAATTCTGGATAAGCTGCAGTCTACTGATAGTTGTTTTAGGAAGTCCAGCAAAAAGGGCACTGCACTAACCCAGTCCAATGGAAATGAATGCACGCATGCATAAAGTGACTTACAGCTTACTGTCTAGCTGGCTGCTCTCATGCATATGTAACTCCCTTCTACATTTCCCACCCAATCAAATCACTAGCATTCTTTGCTTTCATCAGTAGCTGATTTAATTGCTTGTTGCTACCAGTTATATCATTGCTACAAGTAATCGATTATCATAGACATTCCACGGTCTATGGTTGCTTCATTGCTGCTAGGCCCTTCCAGTGTGTGTTGAATTTTTGCATCTTAATTCATTCAGCCTTGTGCTCACTTGTTGTGAAACAAAATGATGACAAATGACTCCCACATCCAGTATGTGTGGACACCCAGGTCAAGCTGTATTACACAGGTAAAACCAACAGATGTTAGATCATCTGGAAACATTACACCAGATTTAAGTGTCAAGCTTGTATAAACGCTAGAATTCTGCTTCAATATAGTCATTTGACTGATGTGTTATTCAGCCTAATCTGCCCGAGGGATGTTACCTCACATGTGACATACAGTGAAGGGGAAGTAAAAGTCTCCAATAGCAGGAAAGTGCATTTTTCTTCAAATAAAAACTTACCTACCACTGTCTGCACTGATGTAAAGTCCAGTCATCTGGCAGTGAATGCAGATTAAAACAAACATAATGACTTGCAGCTACTACTTGACCCATTTCCTCCAGGTCTCCTGGTCCTTCTGCCAGATGTCAAACACAGCTGCTGTGAGTGAACAGACAATGGAAATACTAAGTTCTCCGAGGTCCAAGTAACACCTCTACATCCTCTTTCAGTCTGGAACTTCTGAAGTCACAAATTAGTAACAGTCACATATGCGAGATGAGTACTGAGGGATGGTGTGGCATGAGTTGTAAAACGTCTTGTCTCTGAGGACAGAGGATTACCCAGTGAGAATGGAAACCTCCTTTACAGTTTTTGCTGCTGCAGGAAACATGGAAGTTAGAAACATCAGCGTGGAGTGCAAGTTCTGTGAGACACCATAAAGATCTGACCACGCATAGTCCTGGCTTGTTGTAGCCTGTCAACTGAAAACATTGTTACAGATTAAATTATTCAGGGGGCACTCTGATAATGGGTAAAACTTTTCAATTTTGTCTTTCAAATTCTGCTTATGAAGCATTATTTTTCTGGTGGAAACTTGAGGCACAGCTTTCTAATAGGTGATGAATGACTGAAAGCTCATTCACTGGAACAAGCCTTCGAGTAGATCAAATCCAGTGCTGTGTCACAGGAATGCTGCTTCAGTGGAAAAATACAACTGAGTGAAATCTGACCTTTTATACAAACTAGGAAACATGGGAAGAACTAGCGATAAATCTTTATTTTCCCTGTCAAAACTGGTTTTTAAATGTTTCTAAATCTTCAGACTTTCAAAGACTGCTACAAAGTGAAGAGACAAGTTGACAAGTGAAGTAAGTCACAAAAAACAAAAACCTGAAGTATTACAAAACACAAAAGGCTGCAAATCCCACAGGGGAGTGTAAATATTTATAGGGTATAGCACACTTGGCCCAGGTGTAGCTCAGATTCTCAGTGTGGTCTCAGACTATTATTGTCATTATGACCATGACCATGTTCCCTTTTCAAATTTGTTATGTTAATACAAACATTTCTGTAGTGCTAGGATTATGCATGCTTGAGAATGCATGCACAGAAACCATGGACAAGTAGTTTGTCTTATATTGTTTCTACTCTGCTTTGAGACCACTCAAGGAAGCAATTGGCGAGCTTGTATTGTCGTGTCTTTTCCATGGAAGGTATGGGCACAGCCATCAGTTTTGGACACTGCAGTTTAAAGCAGTAGTCACGAGCGACCATTTTTGGAGTTATAGCAAGCTTGGTTGGCAAGCTGCCTTTATTTTTTAATTTTTTAACTACAGTATTTATTTATTTAAACAATGACCACCACATGGACTGTGATAGTATCTTTCCCATTTTTTCTCATCTATAATTTCTCATTACTTATATATACATAAACTCAAACTGCCAGATAATGTCAGCCATACTGATTCTGATTCTTCGAAAGTCTATATTAATATTCTTTATCAGCCTTCCTAGTCTCACAGGTTTAGAAAGTAACATTCAAAACTAAACTTAGTTGCCAACTAGACTACAAATAGAGCTCATCACCTATTAAGCAATGTTCCCTGAAAGTAACATATAAATCTTGGAAGAAGTGGAGAAACCATCTTGCTTTGTGTATGCTTCAAAAGTGTGTGACTGCCACACGTTTTATTCATTTACTGTTTGAAAGTTTACCCTCAGTTCAAAACTTTTTCTTTTCCTGTCACTTGTTCATCCGCTCCCTGACTTCCTCTATCTCTGGCTTTAATCAGCCTCTCTGTGTCCAGACTTAGAGTTATGTTCAGCATGGTAACTTGAGAATGACAGTCTCCCTGGGGCCTCAGTACTCCTTGCTTGGGTGTTCCGGTCTGGTTTGATTGATGAAACCTTCCTTTTTTGTGTTCTCTGGCAGGTGCGTGGTGGGTAAATGAGAAAACCATCTGACAAAGAGACAGACATTAAGTGTGCAAGGAAATGCTGACATCAGGGAGGAAAGTCCCTGGGCTTCTCTGGTCATACATAGATCTGAAGTGATTGGTCCCACCATGAGTTCTGAGGTAAGTTTAGTAAAACAAATAAACAATAGATACTGAAACAGTGCCAGTACACTGCAAGTACAAACATTAATGATTAAATAGAAGGCCACAGTTTTGCATTTTCTTTACCTGATTATTGTGGCCAAATGATGTACAATACCAAATTTTTTACTGTTGATGGGCACTTCAAACAGATTGTGTACTAACACCCTGTCTTTTTTTTTTATTCAGTCCAAATCTTTTCTGTTTTGATCAGCTAACTTTCTTTGATTGCAGCTATTGTCTACTGGCAGTAATAGCTACTACCTACTTCTTGGTCTTCCTCTCCATTTTACAGCTTGATGCACCATTTAGGTGTGATACCACCAACTGGCTATTGGCTTAAGGTTAGGTTCCACTGTTAGGCTAACTTGGATTAGCATGAGATACCTCAAGAGTTAAATGGGTGAATTTAAATGAAAACTGGTGCAGAGATTAACATTCCCTACAGGTTAAATAACAGTAGTGATCTGATGTCAGACCACCTTCAGGTCAAAATTTATAATTCTAGGTTCAACAAAAAAGATCATAAAATCAGTTACCAGCAGCACTTACTGTACTTTCTGTATGACTTTGATTTTCAGATGTCAGAATTGTAACACCCTGAACATAGTAATCATTACATTTATTTAATATCTGTCATGGTCCTGCGTCTTGGACTGAGAGTTCTTGTGGCCTTCTTTTTTGTGGAATTCTTGTTCAATATTTGATATTTTATTTGGTTCTTATGTTGTTTAGTGTTGCATTTTTCATGCCTCTAGAGTCTTTAATTCTTAGTTTCTGTTTGTTTCCATTTTAATTCTGGTTAGGATTTATTTAGTATAGTGTCTTATGTTATTTTTTCCTACCTTTCTCTCCCCATGTCCTTCTATGTCAAGTTTTTGTGTGTCATGTCTTTATGTCTATGCCTCTATGTTTAGATTGTGACTTCCTATTTTATTTTGGTAGCTGCTTGTCTTCTGTGTCTTGTTCCTAGTTTTAGTTCCCCTGTCTTGTCACCCTTATTTAGTTTCAGCTGTTCTTCCGTGATTGCCCTCAATGTAATAAATTATTTAGTTCTATTTTTGGATTTTAATTTGAATTTTTTTTTAATCAACCAAAATTACTGGCTCACTTTTTGTTTGTATTTTGGTTCCTAACTCTACACACTCCACAACATGACAATATCAGCATGCTAATTGCAAGTGTGTTTGTATGCCAGAGCTAGTATTTTATTCCCACTTAACAGAATAGCTTGTGAGTAAATTCCACTGCTTTTTTGTTGGAAGATTCATGATTGCATCTTGTCTTAAACAAACATTGGTATGCACATCTGCATTAGATTGTTCCCTGATTGTCCTTAGTTAGATCTTGAATTCTATGTTCACATTAGTGAACCGGATGCCATTTAACCTGATTAAATTAAAGCTAATATCTCTGTGGTGATGTCTATTTCCTTCAGTTTACACTTTTCATCTACATGCAATGACATCATTCCGTTTTTCTCCAATGTTGGAGCCAGGAGTAAGTCAGCACAATGATGTATGAGTGTGTGAAGTAACACAAATGTAAGTTTAGATGCTTACTCAGCCTTGGAGTTAACACAGGCTCTAAAAACTGGATGACATACATTTTATGTGCTTAATAATTGCTTCTGGGAGAAATGTGTCGTGCACTCCAAGTTCATGACATGTAAGTGTGATTTTAGGTAGAGGAAAGTTTCAGTGTGCATGGTCTCTTTTTCAAAAAGAAGCATGAATGAGCTTGAAATATGAGCTGTGGTTTGTGGTTGGGCATGACTCACAGTATACAGTAATCATCCTCTTTATGAATCACACTGTCTGCAAAGTGAATAAAGCAGAGCTTCTGAGGTGGATCTCAGCCAGCTTTGGTAGATGGAAAGCTTCAGTGTCCTATTACCTGTTGAATGACTGAATGGAGGAAAAAAAGTCTGTGTGAATGTCTTAAACTGTCTCTAAGACAATCACTTTTCTGTTTATATGTGTTTTCATGGAGTTTATTGGAGGTCATCTTTTATTCTTTATTCATACACAAAATTTCATGCAATATGATGTCACCAAATAATCAGAGTGTCAATTTACCTTGACTGTGACATTAAGCACAGCCACCAAAGAACTAAATTGATAGAGACAGCTCCTAAAAGTTATTTGTATTTCTTCTATTTCGTTTGTATTGTTTTTGGCTGCTAACTAATTTCACCCAAAATTCTGATATCATAGTTGGATGTGTTGGTTTGCTATTAGCATATTTTAATTCTAAATCAGTTCACAAAAACTGTCAAAATTATTGACATACCCGAAACATGGATTAATGCAGAGAAAGGAGTGGACTTGGAATGGACTTTTTCTCTGTAATTATTGTATGGTCATTACCTGACAATATAAAGTGCCTTGAGGTGACTGTTTCCTGTGATTTGGCATTATATAAATAAAATTGAATTGAATTGTATTGGATGGCTATGAAGTCACAGACGTGGACAGAATTGTTTGTACCCTTCTGTCAAAGATAAAAAAAAAAAACTCCACAACGGTCACTGAGACAACTTGAAACTGTAGTATCTCAGTTATCTTCTAACTTGTCAGTCTGCCTATTGAAAGGGTGAAAAGTAGTCACAGCACTGTTTGATGTGTACCACACTGAACATGGACCACAGAAAGCTAAGGAGAGAGGTGTCTCAGGAGATCAGAGAGATAATTATTGACAAGCATGGTAAAGGCTACAAGACCGTATCCAAGCAGCTTGATGTTCCTGTGACTACAGCTGCACATATCATTAACAGGTTTAAGGTCCACGGGCCTATAGCCAACCTCCCTGGATGTGGCTGCAAGAGGAAAATTGATGACAAATTGAAGAGATGGATAATACCAATAGTAACTAAAGAGCCCAGAACAACTTCTAAAGAGATTGGAGGTGAACTCCAAGGTCAAGATACATCAGTGTCAGATCACACTACCTGCTGCTGTTTGAGTCAAAGTGGACTTAATGGAAGACAACTGAGGAGGACACCACTGTTGAAAGCAAATCATAAAACAGCGAGACTGGAATTTGCCAAAATGTATACTGACAAGCCACAAAGCTTCTCGGAGAATGTCCTTTGGACAGATGAGATGAAACTGGAGCTTTTTGGCAAGTCACGTCAGCTCTATGTTCACAGATGCAAAAATGAAGACTCTAACAGGACCAAAAAAACAGGGAGCAAATGAGTCCAAGGCCAAAAAGAAAAACAGAGGACTGGCCTGATAGCTCATGACATAGGCTAAGCAGTCTAGGGGCCTGATTGAAGGAACAGCAGGAGGCAAAACCATTCAGGGATTGATCCAGTGGCCAACAGAGAAGAGGACGAACCTCATCAAGTGGCTGGACAGGATGCCAGCAGCAACAAAACCCCTTTGGAGGTTGGACAGGATGCCACCAGCAGCATAGACCCCCTGGAGGCCAGACAGGATGCTAGCAACAGAAGAGACCCTCCCGAGGCTCGACAGGATGTTTGTGACAGCAAAGGAGACCCTCTGGAGGCTGGTGCCAGCAACAGTTGGGCACCTCAGGGTGCTTGGCTGGCAGTCCACAACGACGAACCCCTGGTGGGCTGGCAAGGGGCTGCCGATAAAGTTATTCAGGAGGAATCCATCAGGAGGCTTGGCAGGTGGCCAGACTCAGGCTGCATCTAACCCAAAGACATAAGACCCACAGGCTCAAGACTCTCAGCCCCAGGTGGCAAGGTTCCCACAGTGGGCTCTGACTGCACAGGAGGATGCCTAGGTTCCAACTGGGCTTGCTCAGCAGGGCATGCAGTCTTGACTCTATAGACAAGGGGTCTTCAACTCCAGGCCTCGAGAGCCGGTGTCCTGCAGGTTTTAGATATATCCCTGATCCAACACACCTGAATCAAATGGCTGAATTACCTCCTCGGTATGCAGTCAAGTTCTCCAGAGTCCTGCTAATGACTTCTATATTTGACTCAGGTGTGTTGAAGCAGAGACACATCTAAAACCTGCAGGACACCGGCTCTCGTGGCCTGGATTTGAAGACCCCTGCTATAGACACTAGAGGCTGTGCCTGCAGCTTCTCTGGCTCTAGCTGCTCAGGATTCTCAGGTTGCTCCTCCAACAACTCTGACTCAGGCTCATGCACTGGTGGCAAGGGACCCTCAGGCCCAAGATCAGGTTCAGGCACTTTGGGACCATAGACTCTGGATCATCAGGCTTTGGATGAGCGGAACCATCAGGATTCTGAGGCTGGGACTGCTCAGCAGGACACGCAATCTACTCTGAAGACAGGGGTTGCTCAGCAGGACCCACAGCTAACTCCTCACACTGGGAACAGGTATGGGTGCAGGAAGAAGCTGGGCTTTAGCTGGCCCCACCCTGGGAACAGGAATTAGTGCAGGGACAGGCTGGGCCCTGGACACCCTTACCTTGGGGACAATAACGAGACCAGGGTGCTCAGTCTCTAGGGAGGCCCTGGGCAGAACACCAGTTTTTGGGGAGGCCCCTGGCAGGGCAACAGTGTCTAAAAGCAAGCAGTGAAACATTGACAGTCTTAGGAGGCACCTGCAGACATGTCTTAGGGCTGCAGGCTGTGAAACATTAATGGTTTCAGAGTGAGCTGGTTGAGAAACACAATAACAGTCTCTGAACATGAACCGCAGTTAGTCTCTGTACCGACTGGCTCAGAAACAGGAAACACAAAACTATTAATTTCTGATGTTGAGACAGTGTTTCTATGCTAAATTGTCCAACTTTGACTCACTAGAGACAATTACTGATCACAAAAGGCAGTCTTTTGAAACACTAAACACTGCTCCACCATAAGCTAGTTTGGTAATCCAAAACACTGTTTCATAATTTACTGGCACAGGAACACAAAACTCAGTTTTATTACAGACGGTTCACTAAACACAAAATTGTTATCAACTGGCTCAGAATTACTACACCCAGTTTAATTACAAACAACTCAAAAACACAGGATTCTGCTTTAAATTTGACTAGCTCATGAACAAAAAGCTGTATTTTATCAACAGTTGGCTCAGATGCTGAACATTCAAAAATATGATTGGCCGGCACGAGGGCACCACATTCAACTTTACATATTAGCCAACCAGAAAACAAAGTTCACAACTGTAGACTCAGTTATCTCAGCAACACATAATGGAATCCCTAACTTTTCCAACCTTGGAACAAAAAACACATTTAAGCTCAATCTAAATCTGTCTTTCTGTATCCTTGTTAGACTTTTTAGCAAGAGAAAAAATTGCTTTAATTCATTAGAACAAAATAAGAAAAAAAAGTTCAACGTTGTTGAATGTGGGAGTGCTTGGCAGCAATAGTTGTGATAGTTCAGACATGTAAAATTACCATGTAAGAAATTAGATAGAATTCTACATCTCTGACTTAACATACTGCACACTGCGCTGCCACCTGAAGAAGCTTTCAGATGCCTCTGCCACGGAGGGCTGTATCAGCAGAGCGCATAGTTTTATGTGTGCACACAAAGTGTGTGATGCAAACTTACACTTTTAGCTGAACATTGTAAAAAAGATTATAAAGGTGGATTTTAGGAAGCAAAAGAAATCAGAGGGGCATTGTGGAGGAGCATCTCAGCATCCATATAGACAACAAGATGGATTGGTTTAACCACAGAGGGTGCACAGCCAACCTCCACATTTGTTTTGCCAGATCTGCATGATGGCTTCTTAGCTTGACGACAAAGCCAAAGAAACATTTTTTTTTTTTTTTAGAAAAACTGTGCTCACTCTTCTAAAGCTCCAACTATAAGTGCTTTGATGTTGAGAATACAGCCCTCAAGGGACTAAAAACAAGACACTTTCCTGTGTCCCAGTAACCTATATTTGTTTAAGAAATACTATATTTAGACTACATTCACTTTCATTTGCAATGTTAATGAATGGATCAACCCCCCACATCACAGCAGTCCTTTTCAGAGTTGTCTTAGAGTTATGTGTAGCATAAACATTACTAAAAAAAAATGTTGCCATACACAGTGACTTCAGAGTAAAATAATGTTCATAAGCCATAAATTAGTGCTAGAAATAAACATGATGCTGTACCATCATAGACTGTGACTGACAGCAGAGACAACTGAAAGCATAGGTGACGTATGGTGAGATGAATAATCACCTAAGTTCTCTTCTATTCAGGATCACTGAGCATTAGTCAGATTTAATGTGAGTAATTGAGAGCAGCTATAAATCTTACAATGGCATAAGTTTTGTGGTCTAACAGAGGTCAGCAGTGATGTGAAAAGGTAGAAGCCAAAGAGACAAAAGAACAAACGATGTTTCTCTTGTTTAAAAAAAAAAACATTTTTTATTAATCACCATTGTGTATCTTTTCTCTTAGCCACATGTCCTGTAAAGTCCCGAAATACAGTATAATACAACGACTTGTCTGTCTTTCAGTGGAGCATAATTCAATTCTGCCTTTTTTTTGTTTTTTTCTTTTTAAGAATAAAAAATGAGGGGCTTAACATCTTTGAATGAAAATTAAATTTCTAGTGTCAGCAAAGCCAACAGTGAGGTGTCTGTCACAGGCATGAAATGCCAATAATTTTCATTTGAACCTCCCATTCCCTGAGCATGTTCAATCAATTTTCGAATTCCCACTGGCTACAGATAAAAACATTTGACCCAGTCTAATGCCTTTCATTCATTTTAATGAGTTTCTGAGATGTGAGCATCTGCCACCCCTCATTTCTCCCCCTCACACAGCTAACTTGTTTGGTAGTAAACAGCAAATGGCGTTGCTTCATTTTCAATACAATTTGATCTCATCTGGAAGGCACGATGAGAGAAAGAAAAAACAATCCCATTCATGGTGGGTTTGTTCTTCAATATTTCTGTTAGCAGGTCTAATAGCTCCATATAGAAGAGTACAAATGAGAACATGATGTTTCAATATCACCATACAACCTCTGACTTTCACTTCAGAGGTGAAGTATGTTAGACTAGGAGTCTGCAAACACATTGTTTTACCTTTACAGCAGTAGACCCAAAGAATCAGTAAGCAGAACAACTAACTTTGTGAAGTTTCTTCCCTTCTAGATATTCCAAAATCAACTGTAAGTGGTATTTTTGCAAAATGGACCCACGGGAACTCAGAATGAAGTGGCAGACCCTGTAAAGTTACAGACCGGGATCGCTAAGGTGCTGAGGCGCATAGTGTGTCAACGTCACCTGCAGAGTTTCAAACCTCTGTTCTATGTGGTGGTGCAGGCAAAATTACTGTATTATGTCATTGTCCAAATACTTAAGGTATTGTATTTTATAGGGTATTGTATACTCTCCATATTCATAAGCATAATTACTAAGAAACAGAAGAAGAGCAATAACTTCATGCATACAAACTAACAGTATCAGTAGCGCTTTGTCACTGTTCAGGCCCAAAAACATTAAGGAGGAAGTAGTTTAGTAGTAAGGATGATAAATCTTGATCACAGTTTCAGTGTATACATATAAACACATGGACATGTATACATTGATCAGAGATTCAAAGTACTGGACTGGACTGAGACATTTTCTTCAACACTGTGCCTGGAAAACCACTTCAGCTTATGAGGCATTGTGCATGAAGGGCACTGTCATGTTCAATTATGATGGAGTCTTCCTAAAAGTGGTGTCACAGAGTAAATGCACACCATTACCTAAAATTTCACTGTGCACTATTTCAGTTTTTCTGAATTTAGCTGAAACTTTGAGAAGCAGACCTCTCAATGCATTTTTTCAACCCCTCTGTAACATCTTATACTTGGTTTCATGCCAGATGCAAATTTTACCTTTAAAGATAATTAGTTAACACATCACCGTACACTTTTTTCCACTCTAGAGTTCCTTTACGTAACAAATTCTTTGAAGACAGCACTAATATATTGAGGTACAGTGGAGGACATTTAGAACAGTGTCTATTCAATTCAATTCAATTCAATTTTATTTATATAGCGCCAAATCACAACAAACTGTCGCCTCAAGGCGCTTTGTATTGTGGGTAAAGACCCTACAATAATACAGAGAAAACCCAACAGTCAAAACGACCCCCTATGAGCAAGCACTTGGCAACAGTGGAAAGGAAAAACTCCCTTTTAACAGGAAGAAACCTCCAGCAGAACCAGGCTCAGGGAGGGGCAGTCATCTGCCGCGACGGTTGGGCTGAGGGGAGAGAAAGACATGCTGTGGAAGAGAGCCAGAGATTAATATCAATTAATGATTAAATGCAGAGTGGAGTATAAACAAAGTAAATAAGGTGAATGAGAAACAGTGCATTATGTGAACCCCCCAGCAGACTAGGCCTATAGCAGCATAACTAAGGGATGGTTCAGGGTCACCTGATCCAGCCCTAACTATAAGCTTTATCATAAAGGAAAGTTTTAAGCCTAATCTTAAAAATAGAGAGGGGGTCTGTCTCCCGAATCCAAGCTGGAAGCTGGTTCCACAGAAGAGGCGCCTGAAAGCTGAAGGCTCTGCCTCCCATTCTACTCTTAAGTATCCTAGGAACCACAAGTAAGCCAGCAGTCTGAGAGCGAAGTGCTCTGTTGGGGTGATATGGTACTATGAGGTCTTTGAGATAAGATGGTGCCTGATTATTCAAGACCTTGTATGTGAGGAGAAGAATTTTAAATTCTATTCTAGATTTAACAGGGAGCCAATGAAGAGAAGCCAATATGGGAGAAATCTGCTCTCTCTTTCTAGTCCCTGTCAGTACTCTAGCTGCAGCATTTTGGATCAGCTGAAGGCTTTTCAGGGAGCTTTTAGGACAGCCTGATAATAATGAATTACAATAATCCAGCCTAGAAGTAATAAATGCATGAATGAGCTTTTCAGCATCACTCTGAGAAAGGATGTTTCTAATTTTAGAAATATTGCGCAAATGCAAAAAAGCGGTCCTACATATTTGTTTAATATGTGCATTAAAGGACATATCCTGGTCAAAAATGACTCCAAGATTTCTCACAGTGTTACTGGAGGCCAAAGTAATGCCATCCAGAGTAAGTATCTGGTTAGACACCATGTTTCTAAGATTTGTGGGGCCGAGAACAAGAATTTCAGTTTTATCTGAATTTAGAAGCAGGAAATTAGAGGTCATCCAGGCCTTAATATCTTTAAGACATTCCTGCAGTTTAACTAATTGATGTGTGTCATCTGGCTTCATTGATAGGTAAAGCTGAGTATCATCTGCATAACAATGAAAATTGATGCAGTGCTTTCTAATAATACTGCCTAAGGGAAGCATGTATAATGTAAATAAAATTGGTCCTAGCACAGAACCCTGTGGAACTCCATAATTAACCTTACTGTCTGAAGAAGACTCCCCATTTACATGAACAAATTGGAGTCTATGAGATAAATATGATTCAAACCACTGCAGTGCAGTACCTTTAATACCTATAGCAAGCTCTAATCTCTGTAATAAAATGTTATGGTCAACAGTATCAAAAGCTGCACTGAGGTCCAACAGGACAAGAACAGAGATGAGTCCACTGTCAGAGGCTCTAAGAAGATCATTGGTAACCTTCACTAATGCTGTTTCTGTACTGTGATGAATTCTGAAACCTGACTGAAACTCTTCAAATAAACCGTTCCTCTGCAGATGATCAGTTAGCTGTTTTACAACTACTCTTTCAAGAATCTTTGAGAGAAAAGGAAGGTTGGAGATTGGCCTATAATTAGCTAAGACAGCTGGGTCAAGTGATGGCTTTTTAAGCAGAGGTTTAATTACAGCCACCCTGAAGGTCTGTGGTACATAGCCAACTAATAAAGACTGATTGATCATTTTTAAGATTGAAGCATCAATAATTGGAAAGACTTCTTTGAACAGTCTAGTAGGAATGGGATCTAACAAACATGTTGCTGGTTTGGAGGAAGTAACTATTGAAGTTAACTCTGAAAGATCAACTGGAGCAAAAGAGTCTAAACAAATACCAGCAGTGCTGAAAGCAGCCGAACATGAAGAATAATCTTTGAGATGGTTATGAATAATTTTTTCTCGAATGTCTAAAATTTTATTTGTAAAGAAATCCATGAAGTCACTACTAGTTAACGTGAAAGGAATACTCAGCTCTACAGAGCTCTGACTCTTTGTCAGCCTGGCTACAGTGCTGAAAAGAAACCTGGGGTTGTTCTTATTTTCTTCAATTAATGATGAATAGTAAGATGTCCTAGCTTTACGGAGGGCTTTTTTATAGAGCAACAAACTCTTTTTCCAGGCTAAATGAGCATCTTCTAATTTAGTGAGACGCCATTCCCTCTCCAGCTTTCGGGTTATCTGCTTTAAGCTGTGCGTTTGTGAATTATACCACGGAGTCAGGCACTTCTGATTTGAAGCTTTCCTTTTCAGAGGAGCCACAGTATCCAAAGTTATACGCAGTGAGGATGTAAAACTATTGACGAGATAATCGACCTCACTGGGAGCAGAGTTTAGGTAGCTGCTCTGCACTGTGTTGGCACATGGCACTGAAGAGCATAACAATGAAGGAATTAGATCCTTAAACTTAGTTACAGCACTTTCAGAAAGACTTCTACTGTAATTAAACTTATTCCCCACTGCTGTGTAATCCATTAAAGTAAATGTAAATGTTACTAAGAAATGATCAGACAGGAGGGGGCTTTCAAGGAATACTGTTAAGTCTTCAGTTTCTATGCCATATGTTAGGACAAGATCCAGAGTATGATTAAAGTGGTGGGTGGGCTCCTTTACATTTTGAGAGAAGCCAATTGAATCTAACAATAGATTAAATGCAGTGTTGAGGCTGTCATTCTCAGCATCTACATGGATGTTGAAATCACCCACTATAATTATTTTATCTGAACTGAGCACTAAATCAGATAAAAAGTCTGAGAAATCAGACAGAAACTCTGAGTAGGGACCAGGTGGACGATAGATAATAACAAATAAAACAGGTTTTTGATTTTCCCAATTAGGATGGACAAGACTAAGAGTCAGGCTTTCAAAAGAATGAAAACTTTGTCTGGGTCTTTGATTAATTAATAAGCTGGAATTGAAGATTGCAGCTAATCCTCCTCCTCGACCTGTGCTTCGAGCATTCTGACAGTTACTGTGACTCGAGGGTGTTGATTCATTTAAACTAACATATTCATCCTGCTGTAACCAGGTTTCTGTAAGGCAGAATAAATCAATACGTTGATCAATTATTAAATCATTTACTAATAGGGACTTGGAAGAGAGAGACCTAATGTTTAACAATCCACATTTAATTGTTTTATTTTTTGGTGCAGTTGATGAAGCTGTATTATTTATTGTTTTTGAATTTTTATGCTTAAATAGCTTTTTGCTGAATTTAGCTTTGTTTTTTGGTGGTCTGGGAGCAGGCACCGACTCTATGGGGATGGGGTTTTGGGGGGATGGCAGGAGGAGAGAAGCTGCAGAGAGGCGTGTAAGACTGCAACTCTGCTTCCTGGTCTCAACCCTGGGTAGTCAGTTTTTAGGAGGGTTAATAAATTTGGCCAGATTTCTAGAAATGAGAGCTGCTCCATCCAAAGTGGGATGGATGCCGTCTCTCCTAACAAGACCAGGTTTTCCCCAGAAACTTTGCCAATTATCTATGAAGCCCACGTCATTTTTTGGACACCACTCAGACAGCCAGCGATTCAAGGAGAACATGCGGCTAAACATGTCGCTCCTGGTCTGATTGGGGAGGGGCCCAGAGAAAACTACAGAGTCCGACATCGTTTTTGCAAAGTTACACACCGAGTCAATATTAATTTTAGTGACCTCCGATTGGCGTAACCGGGTGTCATTACTGCCGACGTGAATAACGATCTTACCAAATCTACGATTAGCCTTAGCCAGCAGTTTCAAATTTCCATGAATGTCGCCTGCTCTGGCCCCTGGAAGACATTTGACTATGGTCGCTGGTGTCTCTAGCTTCACGTTTCTCAAAACAGAGTCACCAATAACCAGAGTTTGTTCCTCGGCGGGTGTGTCGCCGAGTGGAGAAAAACGGTTAGAGACGTGAACAGGTTGGTGGTGTACCCGGGGCTTCTGCTTAGGACTACGCTTCCTCCTCACCGTCACCCAGCTGGCCTGTTTTCCCTGCTGCTCGGGATCTGCTGGGGGGGAGCTAACGGCGGCTAAGCTACCATGGTCCGCACCCGCTACAGGGGCCTGGCTAGATGTAGGATTTTCCAGGGTGCGGAGCCGAGTCTCCAGTTCAGAAAGCCTGGCCTCCAGAGCTACAAACAGACTACATTTATTACAAGTACCGTTACTGCTAAAGGAGGCAGAGGAGTAACTAAACATGTGACACCCAGAGCAGGAAAGTGCAGGAGAGACAGGAGAAGAAGCCATGCTGGTAGTGAGTCGGCTAAGGGCTAAGCTACTAGCTGAGCTAAGCTAGCGAATTTCTAAAAACAAATAAAGTGAGTAATGTGAATACAGGTGATTCAGCAAAGAGTATGCTATTTAAAGTAGGTGAAGATTACACTAAAATATGTTATTATCCAGATAAATCGAGTTATACAGATATAACAGCTAACAGACAGCAAAACACTGCGCTCCGAAACAGGAACAGGAAGTGATACAATACCGCAGTGAGAGCCAACACCAAGTGTCTACTGACATGTTGTTATAAAGCTGTTATTTACTCCCAGTTTTGATTAGGAGGAAGTTTTAGTATTTGCTTTAAAGTTTCTTTTAAATATCACCCTCTGGACTGGTGACACAGTAGAGGAGGATAGGTTGTTTATTTTGGTCTTATAGTTTTGGGGCTGTTTAGAGACATTTTGTGATGTGGAATTGTGAAAAATAGCTTTGGGCCTGTGGGATTAAAATGTTTGGGACAGCCAATTATTGTTAAGCTGAAATTAATATTTCCGACACCTACTGTTTGTTACATTTGAGGAGGGGATGAGCAACCTTTTGTCCTTGCCATTAATTAAAAAAAACAAAAAAAACCAAAAACATGCTAACAGACACAATTTTCCTGAAGCAGCACACATGCTCTGTACAAACACCAGCTCAACAGCAGACCTCCTACATGACATGATCTCACTCTCCTATTTATGCTCCTATTTTTGTATGTGAGATACATGATGGGTAATTTATTTTAACAAATGACCATCTGCTTGGCCAGTCTAACTGGGGGAACCAATGACCTAGAGCTTAAATAATGAACAGAAAAACCTGAACACGTGGCAATTCAGGATTGTTTCCTCATCTTTGGACTGCAAGTGAGTATCACTGAAAATCCTACTTTTGTTTTTAGGAATTCAATCTTGTTATACATCTTTAAAGACCTTGACTTGGAGGCCTTTATTTATACCAGTCAAAGATGCGCAGCACAAGGGCAAAATTTCCGACTTCAATTTATTGCCAGAGGCGTGTGGCACATGTATGATGCAGATGGAACTGGGAAGAATATATGGAGAATATAGGTGTTGTGGGCCTGGCATTGGTCCTAATTGATCAAATCACCTCTTTGCTCTCCCGTTAAAAGCAACACACACAGTGCTGCACCGACTTTACGATTACAATTTCAACACTGAATTTCAAAACTGAGAATTCACAATGACAGACACAGACAGAAAAGACACACATGTACCTCCTCCAAGGAGAAAACAGTGGCAGATACTGTACAAAATTGGTAGTAACCAACATAAGACTACTGGGAAAAATCTGATTTGGTTTGACTGAGAGGCCATGAAATCAACCAGTAATCAGTATGTGGTTCTCCCTACAATCAGGGTCATAATACGTACATACACTGAATGCATGCAGGTGTGGAACAGTAGGGACAAAACGATGCAATTAGATGGTTCGTGGATGTCTGTATCAAACTAGTTTTTTCCATTTCCATAAAATTCACCAGTGCCCTCTTGAACTTTAAAAGTTATAATATTTGAAGTTTCACAGTGTTCACTCCTCTGTCCCTCTGTTATTATACAAATGAAATGGACAAGTTCTTTTCCAGTCTTACTACTTGAGGCTTTTTACTCTCTTTACTCTTTACTACAATCTATATTCACACCTTTTCACTCCTATTTATATAGCACTTTATTCTGCACACACAAGTGGTTTATTTACAGCCAATTTAAGGTCACCAGTGAAATTAACACATCTTTAGACTTTCTCTCTGCCAGCCAGGAAATTTGAACCCAGATCCTCTGAGGCTACAGTGGACCCCTGTTCACGGGCACACATGGGACTGTAGTTTCCAGGTGAACCAGTTGATAGATATGCTCTTATAGGTCATAGGTCCAACAGTTGGTGTTGTGTAAGGAGAACTTCCAACCAGACCATTGCTTTTGGCTTAGGAAAGAACAGGGTGTAAAAAACAAAACAAAAAACAACTCACAGCGCTGAACTCACCAATCGTGGAGGAATTTTGGGTCACAGACTTGACATCTGGATTTTGACTGGGCCATTTTAACACCTTGATTCTTTTCTTTTTCAGCCCTTTTGTTCTAGATTTGGTGATTTGCATGACTCAGTTTTGGCCAAGCTTTAGCTCTAGGAGAGACCTCACGCTAATATGGCCTCATACTTGACTCTAGAATACTAGAATACAGAGGAGTTAATGGTCTACTTAATGACTGCAAGGTGCCCAGGTCCCATGGCTACAAAACATGTGCAAATTATCACCCCTCCACCACTGTGCTTGACAGTTGGGATGAGGTGTTTGTGCTGATATAGCATGTCTGGTTTTCACCAAATGCGGTGTACTGTTCCAGAAGTCTTGTGGTTTGTTCGAATGCAACCCTAAGCTGTGCTGCCATGTTCTTTTTAGAGAGAAGAGGCTCTCTCCTGGAAACCCTTCCAAATGTACCATACTTGTTCAGTTTTTTGCTGATTGTATGGTCATGAACTTTTACATTTACAGTAACTCTGGGAAGATTGCGGCATTGCGTTAACACACACCTGAATGTTCCAGACCAGCAAACTGCCAAAACTTCAGCTTTTATAGTGGTGCTCACACTTACTGATGATCAGTTGCTCAAGTGCAATTGATTAGCTGTCATGGTCCTGGGCCGTCTGCCCAGCATTTTGTGTTTAGTTCTGTCTTCCCTGAGTTTTGTTGTTTTTCAGTTGTTTTGATACGTTTGTTCCCCTCGTCCCTGTCTCCCCTGCTCCATGGTCTTGTCATGATGTCTTGTCCCTGACCTCCTGTGTTTTCATGTTGAGTTTATTCCTAGTGTTGTGACTAGTCTGTGTCTCTGCCCCGTGTCTGTGTGCCAGTCCCCCGTATGTAGTCTGCGTGCGCCTTGGTTAGTCACTTCCTGTATTATTTTGACAGTCGTATGTTCCCTGTGCTTTGTGTTTAGTTTTGCTTCCCATGTTGTTAGTTTCATTTGCTTCACCTGTTGTTCCCTGCTGTTTCCTCTTGCCCTGATTACCCAGTGTGTACTTAAGCCCTCAGTTTTGTTTTGTTCTCTGTCGCGTCGTCTTCAGTGTTCCCTCACTGTGTGTCTCCCTGCTCCTCCTCAGGTTTTTGTTTAGTTCCTTCCCAGTATAGGTTTGTTTTGTATTTTTCCAATAAATCCTGTTTGTTTGAGTCTGCATCCTGGGGTCCAATTCTGCCTGCCACACACACACGCCATGACAGAACGACGCGACCATTTCAAAGACCCCGCGGACTCAGACCTGTGTGAACGGCAGCTAGCTGTGCAAGCTCACCTGCAGGAAGTGGTGAGGAGGAAGCCGTGGCTGGCTCCCGAGTATGAGGGACAGCTCCGCCGCTCTCACCGCGCTTGGGGAGACTCCAGCTGGGTTAAAGGGTCTCCGCGTCAGAGCTTGCCGCTCTCTCCACCTCCGCCGCCACAGCCCTGTTCTTCAGCCGCACTGCAGCAACCGCTCGATACCACTGCCCCACCTCTACCCCAGCCTTTAGGGATTAAGCTGGGCGGGTTCTCCCTGGCATCAGATTCGCCTCCACCGGCCTCGTCATGCCCCAGCACACCTCCTTCACGACCCGCTACGCCGGCACGTAAGCGGAATTCTCGGCGCCACAGGAGTAAAGCGAAGCTACCAGATTCTGACTCGTCTCCTGCATCGGCCACTGTGAGTTCTCGGCAGCCTTCTATGGATGAAGGCTGTGTTGACATGAACAGTAATAACTTTGTTTTGACACCGGTCCCCGAAACCTCCACCTTGCACACAGCCACACCTCACCACACAGAATCCATTCTTTCTCCGATTGATCCGGCAGACACCGCTATTTTCATGGACAAGGAGCTCAGACCGGAGGTTCACAGATTTTTCAGAATCTCCTCCCGGATTTACAACTGCTCTGACTCTAAGGCTTTTTCCGTTGGTTTTTCTGCTGTGCTTGGTCTTTTGAATGCTCACCCACGCTTGCTGCTGTCGCCCACTATCGCAGGATGGATGAACTCAGCTGTTCGTGTGGAAGCCCACATCAGAGCACTGAACTCACAATCTTCGCCCGCTACAGCAACCACCAAGCCTCACTCTGCACCCGCTCCTGTTCCGCGGGTGGGAGCACCTCAGCCTCAGCAACCCACGCCGCCTGCAGCAGCTCCTCCCCAGTCACTCCCGTCTCAGTCAGCTGTAGCTCCAGCCACCTCCCAGTCTCAGTTAGCTGTAGTTCCGGCCTCCGCTCAGTCTCAGTCAGCCTCTGCAGCTCTCCCCGCTTCAGCTCCCTCAGCCTCAGCTCTCCCTAGCTCTCAGTCAGTTTCCACGCAGTCAGCTCACCCTAGCTCTCAGTCAGTCTCCACGCAGTCGGCTCGCCCTCAGTCAGCTCTAGCTCCAGCCGCTCGCCCTCGCCCTCAGTCAGCTCTAGCTCCAGCCGCTCTCCCTCGCCCTCAGTCAGCTCTAGCTCCAGCCGCTCTCCCTCGCCCTCAGTCAGCTCTAGCTCCAGCCGCTCTAGTTCCCCCTGCCTCAGCTTTGCCCCCTTCAGTGGCGTCACTTCCCTTAAATCCCTTGGTCTCTCCAATCAGTTTAGTTTCATCTTCAGTTCTAGTCGCAGTCTCTTCGGTTTCCTCCGTGCCCTCTGTCCCCGTAGTCCCTCAGGTCCCCGTAGTCCCTCAGGTCCCCGTAGTCCCCCAGGTCCCCGTAGTCCCCCAGGTCCCCGTAGTCCCCCAGGTCCCCGTAGTCCCTCAGGTCCCCGTAGTCCCTTACTCTACTTCCACTTCTGGTCCCCCAGTCCCTCAGGTCCCCGTAGTCCCTTCAGCTCTCCCTAGCGCCCGGCCTGCTTCCACGCAGCCGGCTCTCCCTAGCGCCCGGCCTGCTTCCACGCAGCCGGCTCTCCCTAGCGCCCGGCCTGCTTCCACGCAGCCGGCTCTCCCTAGCGCCCGGCCTGCTTCCACGCAGCCAGTCGTCTCCCGGCCTGCTTCCACGCAGCCAGTCGTCTCCCGGCCTGCTTCCACGCAGCCAGTCGTCTCCCGGCCTGCTTCCACGCAGCCAGTCGTCTCCCGGCCTGCTTCCACCAGCCAGTCGTCTCCCGGCCTGCTTCCACGCAGCCAGTCGTCTCCCGGCCTGCTTCCACGCAGCCAGTCGTCTCCCGGCCTGCTTCCACGCAGCCAGTCGTCTCCCGGCCTGCTTCCACGCAGCCAGTCGTCTCCCGGCCTGCTTCCACGCAGCCAGTCGTCTCCCGGCCTGCTTCCACGCGGCCCCTAGTGCTAGTTCCCTTAGCTTCAGTCCCTTCAGTTTTGGTCCCCTTAGTCTCCCCGGTCCCTCAGGTTCCCTTTGTTCCCTCCTCTGGTCCCTCAGCTCCTTAGTTGTGGTTCCCCCTGCAGCCTCAGTCCCAGCCTCCTCTGCTCCTGCTCCCCCGACTCCGGTTTCCCCCGCAGTTAGCTTCAGTCCCCTTACCTCTTCCGCAGTCAGCTTCCCAGTGTCAGCTTCCCCGTCCTCAGCTTCCACGCTCTTAGCGCCCTCCGTGTCAGCTCCCCCAGTGTCAGCCTTAGTTCCCCCAGCTCCCTTAGTCTCTCAGGTCCCCTTAGTCTCCTTAATTCCCTCCTGTGCTTCCATTCCTGGTCCCTCGTTCCCCCTAGTTCCCTCAGCCTCCCTGCAGTCAGAGTCCATAGCGTCAGCTCCCTCGCCCTCCATAGCGTCAGCTCCCTCGCCCTCCATAGCGTCAGCTCCCTCGCCCTCCATAGCGTCAGCTCCCTCGCCCTCCATAGCGTCAGCTCCCTCACCCTCCATAGCGTCAGCTTCCACGCACCCCCCATCACATGCACCTGGTCCATCCCCCAAGCAGCCCCAGCTGCTCAGTGAAGTAGCTGTGTGCCCTACACCGCAGACCCAGCCTGCACATTCGGAGCCTCACCTTGTAGGCCCCGTTCAGCCCAAGGGTCCGGCTCAGGCGGAGCCGTGTTTGAAGCCCAAGGGTTACGCTCAGTTGGAGCGTTGGGCTCAGTTCGAGCCTCCTGCCTCGTCTCGCCGCCGCCTGGAGCGCGGTCGGCCCTCAGTCTCGTCTCGCCGCCGCCGCCGCCTGGAGCGCGGTCGGCCCTCAGTCTCGTCTCGCCGCCGCCGCCGCCTGGAGCGCGGTCGGCCCTCAGTCTCGTCTCGCCGCCGCCTGGAGCGCGGTCGGCCCCCAGTCTCGTCTCCTCGCCGCCGCCGCTGGAGCCGCGGTCGGCCCCCAGTCCCGTCTCCTCGCCGCCGCCGCTGGAGCCGCGGTCGGCCCCCAGTCTCGTCTCCTCGCCGCCGCCGCTGGAGCCGCGGTCGGCCCCCAGTCTCGGCTCCTCGCCGCCGCCGCTGGAGCCGCGGTCGGCCCCCAGTCTCGTCTCCTCGCCGCCGCCGCTGGAGCCGCGGTCGGCCCCCTGCCTCGACTCCTCGCCGCCGCCGCTGGTGCCGCGGTCGGCCCCCTGCCTCGACTCCTCGCCGCCGCCGCTGGTGCCGCGGTCGGCCCCCTGCCTCGACTCCTCGCCGCCGCCGCTGGTGCCGCGGTCGGCCCCCTGCCTCGACTCCTCGCCGCCGCCGCTGGTGCCGCGGTCGGCCCCCTGCCACGACTCCTCGTCGCCGCCGCTGGAGCCGCGGTCGCCTGCCTGAGAGGTTTGGACTCTGCTTTTTGGCCCCTTGGCCTGGACGGCCCCCTGAACTATGGACTGTTTGTTCCCCCTGGCCCTTGCTCTTTTGTTTCTGTTTTTGTCATTGCTCCTGAACTGTTTCTTGTTTTGACCCCCTGTTTTGGACATTGGAGCTCTCCGGCCTTGTGCCGTCGCTTTTTGTTTCATCCAGTTGTTTTTTTTTCTCATCCCTGTGTTTTGTCCCTGTTTTTGGACTTTGTCCCGGCCTTGTGCCCCTGCTGTTTTTGTTCTAACCTTGTGATTTTGATGTTTTGCTCCCTGCCTTTGTTGCTCCCTGCCTGGTTTTGTTTTTGTTCCGGTCCCTCCGTCCTGGTCCCCCGCCTCCCTCCCTGGTCTGGTTTTGTTTCCTGTTTTGGCCGTCGGGTGCCGGCCTTTGAGGGGGGGGTGCTGTCATGGTCCTGGGCCGTCTGCCCAGCATTTTGTGTTTAGTTCTGTCTTCCCTGAGTTTTGTTGTTTTTCAGTTGTTTTGATACGTTTGTTCCCCTCGTCCCTGTCTCCCCTGCTCCATGGTCTTGTCATGATGTCTTGTCCCTGACCTCCTGTGTTTTCATGTTGAGTTTATTCCTAGTGTTGTGACTAGTCTGTGTCTCTGCCCCGTGTCTGTGTGCCAGTCCCCCGTATGTAGTCTGCGTGCGCCTTGGTTAGTCACTTCCTGTATTATTTTGACAGTCCTGTGCAGCCCTGTGCTTTGTGTTTAGTTTTGCTTCCCATGTTGTTAGTTTCATTTGCTTCACCTGTTGTTCCCTGCTGTTTCCTCTTGCCCTGATTACCCAGTGTGTACTTAAGCCCTCAGTTTTGTTTTGTTCTCTGTCGCGTCGTCTTCAGTGTTCCCTCGCTGTGTGTCTCCCTGCTCCTCCTCAGGTTTTTGTTTAGTTCCTTCCCAGTATAGGTTTGTTTTGTATTTTTCCAATAAATCCTGTTTGTTTGAGTCTGCATCCTGGGGTCCAATTCTGCCTGCCACACACACACGCCATGACATTAGCAGCTCCTGGCTGCTACTTGCTACTTATTTCCCATGGAAGTAGTAATGGTATACTTAGAGTCCTGTGAAAACTCTCTTGTCAAATGGCTAACTGACTCCATGTCAGCAAACGTATTACCTTATAATACGTTCAAGTTATTCATGTACAGTTATTTACAAATCAATACCTATTATCCATCACCTACTCCTGCATGTTTGTATAATCAAAGTAAACATCCATCATGCTACCCTTATCTGATTTTTACTGCACTGCAAACTTCTTAAAGTACATTTAAAAAGAACGAAGAAAACAAAACAAACAAAAAAATAAATACAAGTACTATTCTGCTGCCCAGAGAGCGAGCTGCCTTGGTGGAGGTTTGTGCTCTGTGAGTACTTTGTTGGTCTTATAATGTTTTTTGGCATAATAATAGTGTTATAAAGGGAGGCTATCATGGTCCATGTATTTATTCATGATTTGGTTATAATTCTTAAATTTTCTTTTTCTTTGTCTTTCTGAATGTTTTTTCCCCTTTTTCTGTATCTTTTGTGTTCACTCTGTCTGCATTTTACAGTCTCTTTAACGGTATCTTGGTCTTTCTTTTATTTATTTCACATTTTATTTTGCATGTTATTTTCTTATCCTGCTTTCTTTTCTCTCTCTTGTTATTGTTTTGAGTTCACCAGTGCCTTTCCTCTCCTTCTTGTGTATTTAAACTGTGTTTTTTACCTCAGTCTCTGTCAGGTTACCGTCTCCCTCCTGTTACAGAATGTTCTGTTGTTTTCCCACTGTGGGCTCCCTGTTATGTCTGCAATTTGGGTCCTTTGTGAACTTGATTGCAAAATGTCACACAAGCACACCCAGCAATAGTTCCATTGTTCCGGTGTTCGTCAGTTGCAGCAGCTACAG
This sequence comes from Archocentrus centrarchus, assembly GCF_007364275.1. NCBI lineage: Eukaryota > Metazoa > Chordata > Actinopteri > Cichliformes > Cichlidae > Archocentrus > Archocentrus centrarchus. The sequence goes on from NW_022060257.1 coordinate 1,836,248, forward strand.
CTCCACTTATCCAGGGCAGGGGTAGCAGCCTAAGCAGAGAAACCCAGACCTCCCTCTCCCCAGCCACATCCTCCAGCTTGTCCAGGGGAAAACAGCTTCACTTTTATGCTCAGTTCTCTCTTTACCACAACGGGCCGGTGCAGGATCCACATCACTTCAGCCACAACTCCAATCCATCTGTCAATCTCCCACTCTGTTCTACCGTCACTTGTGAACAAGACCCCAAAATACTTAAGATACCCCACTTTGGGCAGCAACTTATCCCTGACCCAGAGTGAACACTTCACCCTTTTCTGGCTGAGGACCATGACCTCAGATTTAGAGGTGTTAATTCTTATAGCTGCCACTTCACACTCGGCTGTGAACCACTCCAGTGCAAGCTGGAGGCCACCACCTGATGAAGCCAACAGGACCACATCATCTGCAAAAAAGCAGAGATGAGATTCTGAGGACACCATGATGAAAGCCTTCTGCCACTTGGCTACACCTAGAAATTCTATCCATAAAAATTATGAATGGAGTTGGAGACAAAGGACAGACCTGGCAGTTTAGGAACTCAGTGCAACTCTTGTCCACCCCAGGGGCCCTGCCACCAAGAAGTTGTTTAACTACCTCAGCGACCTCACCCCCAGGCGAGTCGTCCCCCTTATCCCCAGACTCTGCTTCCTCTACAGAAGGCGTGCCAGTGGGATTAAAGGGGTCCTCAAAGTATTCCTTCAACTGCCTTGAACTGAAGTCAGCAGTGCCCCACCTGCACTATACACTGTGTGGGTAGAGCACTGTTTTCCCCACCTGAGTAATCTGACGGTTTGCCAGAATCGCTTCGAGGCCATCTGAATGTCTTTTTCCATGGCCTCACCGAACTCCTTCCACATGAGTTTTTGCTTCAGCCACTGCCTAAGCCACATTCCACTTGGCCTGCCGGTACTCGTCAGCTGCCTCCGGAGTCCCACAAGCTAACCAAGCCCGATAGGACTCCTTCTTCAGCTTGATGGCTCCCTTCACCTCCGGGGTCCACCATCTGGTTCGGGGATTACCACCACAGCAGACACCAACCACCTTGCAGCCACAGCTCTGTGCAGCAGCCTCAGCAATGGAGGTGTGGAATGTTGTCCATTTGGACTCAATGTTCTCAGCCTCCCTCAGAATGTTGTTCAAGTTGTGCCAGAGGTGGGAGTTGAAGATCTCACAGACTGGGGCCTCTGCCAGGTGTCCCCAGAGCACCCTCAGTACGCATTTAGGCGCACCAGGTGGTGATTATTTGACAGCTCATCTCCTCTCTTCACCTTACGGCCACAGATCTGATGATCTGATTACAAAATCAATTATTGATCTGCGGCTTAGGATGTCCTGGTGCCATGTGCACTTATGGACATCCCTATGTTTGAACATAGTGTTCTTTATTGACAAACTGTGATTTGCACAGAAGTCCAATAACAGAACATTGCTTGGGTTCAGATCAGGCAGGCCGTTCCTCCCAGTCACGCCCCTCCAGGTTTCACTGTCATTGCCCACATAAGCACTGAAGTCTTCCAGTAAGACAAGTAAACGGAATCACTGGATGAGCACCCTCAACCACTCCACCCAGCAACTCCAAGAAGGCTGGGTACTCTGAACTATGTTTTGGCGCATAAGCCCAAATGACAGTCAGGACCCATTCCCTGGCCCGAAGGCGTAGGGAAACAACCCTCTTGTCCACGGTTAAAAACTGTGATGCACAGGTTGCAAGCCAGGGGGATACAGTGATACCCACCGCAGCCCAGAGTTCAGTCTCTCTCCAAAAGAGTGGTTCCAGAGCCCAGGCTGTGTGCTGAGGTGAGCCCAACTATATTTAGCTGGTATCTCTCAACCGCACAACTGCAGTAGCTCAGGCTTGGTCCCTTCCACAGAAGTGGCATTCTATTTCCCAAAAGCTAGTCTGACAACATAGCCCCTGGGATCACTGATGCACACAAACGCCTTCATCACGATAAGGTGGCAATTCAAATAGGAGCTCGATATTTTTGCAATTAGTGTCATCAGATTAAACATGCGCCCCTCCTGTCTCTGGACAGCTGACAGCGAGCCAACTAAACAACAACAACAGCTGGTTATTAGCTAACATTACTGTAGGGACTTTACCTTACAATATAAAGTACCTTGAGGTGACTGTTGTTGAGATTTGGGGCTATATAAATAAATTGAATGTTAATTTTAGGGTTGAGTGTCTTAAAAAAAAATCACACTTTCTCTTTGAACAGTTTGATTACATTCTCACATAATATGAAAGTTTATTTGCTAAGTGTCCAAATCCAAAAATGATAGATACACTGCAAAATTTTGCTAATGCCAACTAACAGCATCTAACAGAAGCTAACAGTAGCTAACAGCTACAAAAACAGCAGTGCTCAAAGACAGAAACAACTTACCTCATCGGTCAGATGGGGATGTTCAGTGACTCATCAACCCCTTCGCACTCCTTTCACAAAGTTTTACAGCCTCCTCCAGAGTGAATAGACACGGACACATATCGACAGCTGAGGTAAACAGTGGATTGACAGCCTACGCTCACTACAGCGCCCGAATGACAGCTAGAGTTGTTTGTCTTACGGCCACCTTAGCTAGGATTATGCGTTTGAATTGCGAGGGGTGAGAAAACAGAATTCAGTTGACTGCAGTCTAGTAACCTTTTTTTTAACTTTAACAAAACAAGCTAAAACATTTCAGTAGAAGTACATTCTAAGCTGGAAGAATGACATCTCCGGCAGATGTCCTTACTTCGTTAAGAGAGAGTTAAATGCTTATAACAAGGTTTTAATATTTTTACAGAGTACCTCATATGTGGCGTGATAGTATATTTCTTGCCCTGTGTATGCTGCCAAAAGATCTTAAAACGCTGGTAAGTTGAAGTGAGCTGTTTGTGCACTGTGTGTGTGTGTGTGTGTGTGTGTGTGTCTGTGTGTGTGTCTCTGTGTCAGTGAAATTTGACCTTGCCTTCACAATGAAGAACATCAGTACAGGTGTGTAACATGATAGATGCAATCCCTTTACCACATCGCCTACAGATTAGCCAGGCCTTTTAGACAGCCAGGTTTCTGTTGTAATGACTCTGTGGATTAATGAACCGGTTTAGTCATTTGTCACATCAAAGGGGAAAAAAAAAGCTCTATGTGGTCTGCTATGACCCACAGGCCAAGTTACAAAAAGAAATCAAAGGAACTGAAATACATCCACATCAATGTGTCAGCCATATAATAATGTGAATCTGATTTTGTTACACAAGATACTGCTTTTTGTTTTAGTTCTATAGGACAGGCAATGGAATTACTATCCACTGATAATAAAAATGAGTGTTTGTAGCCCTGCAAAGCTACAAATTTAAGTTTATATTCATGAACAGGTAACAATACAATTAATGATGTCTTACAGTTCACAGGATTAAGGACAACCAGGTAATTTTCCGGATATCAACACACTTTTCATTTTGGAATAATTGGAAAAACCATGGTGCAATTTCTTGAATCAAGCAATAGTCATTCAGGGTTAAGGTTATCTCTGTGCCACAGAAAGACATTGTCACAGGTTGCTGTGTGGCAGGTGAGGTTGGCCCCAGAATGCAGGACTCGTAGAATGGAACTGAGCTTAAATGTGGTTTTATTGCAGGGTTACAAGAAATAACAAATACTGCTAAACTGAAGCTGCTCAGGTGCCAGAACTACACTACAGAAACTGTGGAGAACGGAGACGCACCATGTGGGTTGAACATTAATGACAACACGACAAGAGACCAGGGAAAAACACAGACAATATATACAAAGGGACTAATGTGGGAACAGGCAACAGGTCGGGAGCACAGCTGCAGGTAATAACAATAATAGGCCAGACCAGTAGACCAGTAAGTATAACTAAACACAGAGCACAAGGGCTAAAAGCACACCAAAATAGGCCTGTCGCCAATTTGCCTGCGTGTCTTCCCCTGTATCTTTCCCCATTTCCCGTCTCTCTCCACTGTTTAGAAGAAGAAACAGCCTTTATTGTCCCACAGAGGGGAAATTTGGGTGTAACAGCAGCCGCAGTTATTATAAATATAAATAAAGATATAATAATTCACACTATTAAGAAAAGAATATATATAAAATCAACAAACAATATTAACCTTAATACTACTACTAATAATAACACTATATACAATGTGCATGATGTGCCGGACTATTTACAGTATATTATTATTATTATTATTATTATATATTATCCTACATTGTGTAGGCTATTGTGGTTTTTGTTGTTTACAAAAGCCACTGTGGCCAAAAACGCAAAAAAAAAAAAAAGAAAAAAAAAAAAGCACACCAAAATAAAACAGGAAGTGACAAACGGAGACCCAGACTAAGACACATGAACTTGAAACCAAGATAAACAATACAAGAGACAGACTCAACGCAGGGCACCAAAGACCAACACAGAGATGAGACTAGGGTTGAACATGGGAACAAGACACATGCAAGAACACAGAGGGAGGAACTAAACTAAGCATCAATACTGGGACATGATAAACACACTCAGATGGAAACATAGAACAAGAAACCAGGGATCGATCACAAAATAAAGCAACAAAAACCTCAACAACACAAAACACTGGGCAAAAATGGTCCATGACCATGACAGATATCACCACACATCACAGAATTATGCTCCCTTAAGAACTGAATGCATGACACCCCTGATTACAGAATACTCCCAGATTATCTTTGCTGCTGCAGAAGTCAAAAGCAGTGTGGCATGCAGCTGTAATCACTAAAGAATGAGCACCAGCACTGTGCAGCAAACACAGGGGACATCTGTCATTCAGATGAGGATAAATGTAGGTCACCATTCCTTGTGTCTTTGCTGAGGAGGGCCTGATTAAAGCAGCAGCCTATGACCTAACAACTTACCCAACACTGCCAAGTTACACTTTCTTTTTCGTTTTCATTTTTCTTTTTTTTTTACAGTGAGATATGCTGTCCTTTGTCACAGGGAACTCTTGCCCTGCGCCTCCCAGACACTCACTTAGAATTGGAGAGATTGGATTACCCAGCTGTCAATCAATCATATGGCTGTTGAAGCAATCGCACCATGAAATGTCCCCAAACAGATGGCAAGCCACCACCACATGCGTGCACCCCCACCCTCTGTCAGTAAAACACTGTAAGCTCCTTAGAATTTTTTTTACCATGCTTCTCACTAATTTGTGTATTTTCATCAAAGCGATCACAATGATATTTCTTCACTGATGATGATACTCACAACACGTCTTTTTGTTTATAAATTAACAGCTACCACTCCACTTATTTTACATCTTTTAGTGGTTATGCAACAGATGAGAAATGTGCAAGCATGTCTTAATGAGTTCATAAATCCATGGCTGTGCTTAAGACAATAACATGCCAGGGGGCTGAGCACTGGATGTATTTTGGGGCAGGGCAGCAACCCCGATGCCCGGGCCCGACAGGCAGTGGAGGAGGAGGTTGAGCCAGAGCAGGTGTCTCTGATGACATCTGCTTCAGTTCACTGGGGAAACACAAGCACCCTGCAGCTACAGCACTGAGAATGCCACAGAAGTGCCCTGACTACATATGACCAAGGTAGACCTTTTCCACTTCTTATAGTTTTTGAATTCTCTTCCTGAGGGTGTAGGCACCTTTCTCTTGTTTAAGAGTTGTTGTTTTTTTTTTCCTTCCTTTGTTTGCATGATTCATATGGTAAAATTAGACTGGGTGTAAGAGGATGTGACTTTGCACTTGATGATTTTTTCCCCCTACTTTTTCTAGCTTACATTTTTCATATTCCATGTTCAATTTTTAGGCTTAATCCACTAGATAAACCGAACGTATTCATGTCAGAGTATTAAGGGGATTCGACCCAGTTCTCTTACAGACATTAAAGAAAGAAATCGTTGGATCTTCGGTCTCATACAATATTGATGCTGTCATGTTTACTCATCAGCCCACTTTCCTCCTGAATCTAATCAAGCTGACAACACAAACCCACAAAGCTGTTGATTCAAAAGCGCTATTGATCCAAGTTTGCATTGCATTGACCGAAGTGCATTTTTAAATACTTTGTAGTGTAATGAAAGGCACTGTGGATACTCCTCTGTGACCTGCAGACATATATTATATATGTTTTTTCTCTGCAGCTCATATACAGCCCTGACTGGCTTTCATGCCTTCCTCTGTACATTTGCCATGATCAGACATTGATTTCACTGTGTGCTCCTCAGACAATGGATTATGATAGGACAAGGATATCATGACACGTGTGAAGGAGGATGATCTGCTGAGACAGATTTATGCTGAATTGAGGATGGGGAGGTGGAGGTGATGTTGGTGTTGTGGGGGTGTCTGACAGCAGCATCTGATAGAAATTCTGAGCATGCACTGGGGTGATGTTGAATCCCTGTCCATATGTGTCCTGTAAATAAAAGAAGCCTTATGAGTGTAATCTAACCTATTTCAAAAATTCCACATCTCAGAAAAAATGAACATGCATCATTTTTGATCTCTGCTCCTTTACATATACTTTATGATCAGGGCAATTACAATAAGCCCTGACAGAAATTGTATTGACTTGTTTTGGGGCCAGTATATGTTTTTCTCTTTCCAACGATTTGCTCTTTTGCCCTTGTGTTCAAAGCATCATTTTATTCTGCTCACACCGTCTGCCTTTCCAGCCAACAAAATGCCATTGTTTATCTCATAGCAGCCAATAAGCGCCCGTAAAAACAAAAATGTCAGGAGGTGAAATTGATCCTGACTCGCACGTGGCTTTGTGTGTTTTGACATATATAGGCATCTTTTAGGGAATGAGCTGTGGGTTTCTGGACAACCCTTCCTGATTGTAGTCTGGGTTTAGTGGCTGGAAGTTTGCATGGTTGAATATCTGAAAGTGTCGGCTTAGCAAGTGGCTCATATTTAAAGAAGGTAGATATACAATATATGGAGAAATATGACCATAAAGACACCAAAAGACCTAATTAGTGATGTAAACTCTCAAAAATAAAAACACCTCGTTAAACCTTTAGGACTACCATCAATTATTACAGGGGATTTGCCCTCTAATACTGGAATTAGAAACTTGATAGCGGCTGCTTATTTGTACCTTTGTGGTTCGTACCTTATAGAGACCAGCACTAAACCTCTGGTGATGATTTTGTAAATTAATGTAATGGTTTAAAATTATGTCTCATAATTAATTTCCAGGTAGAAATTCTGTGGATGTTAAGACGTTAAAAAAGAAGCAAAAGTGGGTATGCATTATTTATATAATTTTCTTTTCTTTCTTTTTCTTTTTTTTTACCATTATTTATACATCCAACTTTTCTAGTCTTACCATTCACTCAAGGCTACATCTGCCTTGCCAGTTAGCCTAACGTATTTCTTTGGACTGCGGAAGAAAACTGTCGGACCCAGAGCCAATCCACCAGGGACGAGGAGAACAGAAGCTTCAGAAAAGTTTGAGTTATTTGTTTGAGTTTGTTCTGTGAACCAACAGTGTTAACCTCTGCATCAGTGTGCCAGCAATGGATAGATACTCTAGCCTCATAATTATCTGCATGACTGGGCATTCATGTAACATATTGCTGAAAATACATGATTTAGTGGCACTCATGATGGGATGCATTAATCAATAAAAGCATTTATAATGTATGCTTAGCCTCTTTTGACTGCAGTTTCATAGCTTTCCTAGTTTATGTTGTTCCATTAAAAAATTCAGTTAATTTTTCAAACTGTGCAAAAGTGTGGAAAGAACAGTGTTGTGCGTATAGTGCAGGATATGGAGCACTGCTTAAATATGTGGATACTGACATTGTATTGTTGCAATCTTTGGACAGCAAAATATAAAAGCCATTTTCAGCACTTTATTTTAAATTTATGTAAATGCCAATATACTGAAGATTTGTATAAACCTAAATAAATGTTCTTGTCAGCATGGTATAAAGAAGTAAATCTACTTTTGTAGTTGCCAGGTGTGTTGCGGTTCAGTGCCTCACCCACATAATTGGTAAATAAATGTTATAGGGGGTGACTTGTGGAGGCTGAGCTTGAGGCCAGAAGCCGTATTTGTGGAGACAGGGTCCCTCCAGCCTGAAGTCACTGATGATCTGGCATCAGCCTGTCTGGGGACAGGATTAGGGGGTGAGTGTGGAGGTGAGGACTTGTAGCTAGATCAGCGGCCACTGACTGAGCCACACATGCAAACAAGCGCATTATAAAGAGGACTAATTTAGTCAACCTTACTGAACACATGTCCACAGTGGATCGTGTGCTGCTTAATCCCCTCAGTGCAGATCCGAGAATATGACGTGATTAGTACAGGCATTTATATATACGCGTTATTGGTAAACCATACAGCCCATATAATAAACAGACGCGCTTTCTCACTGGAGATTGTATTCTGCAGTGATTCTCTTTGTAGAGCAAATTTAGTTTGTATTGACAGCAGCTATTTAACCCAATAGAGCTTCTTCTTTTATGGCTGTATTATTGTTTAGGGTAGTCGCCTAGTGCATTTCAGAGTTTGCCCAGGTAATTATCATTTTGTTGTTACAGAAAGTCCACATTAGCTTTAATCCTGCTTATGAGAAATCCAAATAATTGTGTGGCTGGGATATAATGTAATTAGATGGGATACTGAGCATGTATACACCTTATCCTATTAAAGTCAGGATTTTGCAGTCTTTGTTAATTGAGTTCAAACATTAGCTTGTTTTAAATTCTGGTCAGACTAAGTGTATGTTATTCACCCATTATATGCTACATGGTTCTAAAACTGAAACTGGCTTGTTGAAAAATTGAATTCATGGCTTGACCCAAAAGTCTCTTTTAACATGTACATGAAACACCTATTGAGAAACCCAAAGATAGAAATTTAATTTAAGTACAGAAACAAATGTTGTTCTTTTTGTGCTAATCATAATCATACTTTTTCTCTGATTAGAATTACTTTGTTACATACATGCTTGTTCCTCCACCGTGAAGCCTCCTGCCTCAGAGCATCACAGTGAGCTGCATTTAATCACAGGTGACCATTTTCACCCTTAAAATCACATCTTATACAAAAAGGTAGAATCTTGATATCTTAATGATTTTAAATAAAGGATTCATTTCTGTCACAGTATCCCAAATAACAATTAAGCTTAATTGTAATGAATCAGCTGTAATAATTAATTCTGGAGCACTGTGTGCAAGCACTGTATAACACTGGCAATATTGTCATTCTGTCATACATATAACAAATTAAAGGCTGCAATAAGCCTGTGCTTGATTCTTTGTTTGTTTAGTTGCTTTGCCATTCATCACAATGACAAAAACCCACCAAAGTCTGACATTTGAATACATTTTACAGCATTATTTTATGTAACTATTTGTCAGATGTACAGTACCAGTCAAAAGTTTGGACACACTTAAGTGTGTCCAAACTTTTGTAAATGTAAGTATAATGTAAATAAATAATAAATCACATTAAAAACAGTTTCTCAATGACTACATTCAAGAATCAATCAATAGACTAAACCTTAAATGAATTTACTTTACATTATAATTAATCATTCTAATGATCTATTATCTGTTTTGGTCTCCTCCTTGCCTTCACAGATTTTTAAAATCATATGATGGGTAGCTCCAGAGTAGATCAGTTTGACTTTTGACCCTTGTAGGCTCAATTATCTCATGTCCTCTCATGTCCACGAGGGCCATGTCCTTTGGGACATGGTGGTTACAACCTTGACCACATATATATATGTGTTTTTTGTTTTAGGTCACTGCCAAAGAATGCACTAAGCAAAGTTGTCATCAAACTCTTCGTAAGTCTTTCAGTGCATGTGAAGAGAGGAAGGATGAAAGGGGAAGGTTAAATGGGGGGTGAAAAATGCCATCAGCAACGCCTGTTTGAGAATGGAGCAGAAAGCTGATGTGTATGCACACACAAACACACACCCATGCATGCATCCTTGTAAATACACATGCACAATGCCCTTCCAGTAAGCAGATATGCAGGAGATTTAGTTCCTTTTGAATATGTAATGAGTTTAACATGCATGATGAGCTGGTGGTTGATTCCCGGAGAAGCAGCTGTGATCCACGCAGCACATTCAGGATTATCTGCCGCCAAAGATAACGGCAAGAACAAAGCCAGGGAGAGCGCTGCAGGCGGAGGAAGCCCTCACTGTTCAGCAGCTAGTCCCTCATGGCTTATTTGATTGGAGAATTTCCCCCACATTACCTTTGCATGCCTCCAGCTAGGGTCCCCTTTTGGGGGTGGGCAGCCTTGGGGGAGGCAGTGTTAGATTTGGAGGCAAGAAAGCATTAGCAAATATCATTTTTAGAATGAGTCTGTGAAGTACAGAGCAAAACTCCTTAAAGCTCTGCTTTCCATCAACTCAGCTTTGATCTCGCTCAGGCATCTGATAAATTGAAGAGCCAAGTAGCTCAGCTAGAAGAATAATGTGTGATGTGTGGAGATGTCTTTAAATATTTACTTTTATGCTACAGTAGCATCAGTAAAGTTACCAAATTCTGATGACTTGTACAGTCAAAACCAGACCTGCAAACGTACGTGCAACATGTGTCCTGTGATTTTGCACGTTAGCAAAAAAATAAAATAAATAAATAAAAAGTTAACTTTGCACAAAGTTGCAAACAACATGCATTCTCTGATAAGATCATCAGCCGATATTAATACATTTTGGCACTGTTGATCGACATGGTGCTGCAGCTCTAGGTGTGATGGTCATGTATCTGTGACACTTGTGTGGCTATTGTTGTTGTGTGTTTTATGTTGAGTTTTTTTGATATTGTCTAGTATCTGAAACTATCTGAAACTGTCTGAGCCCTTATGTTCCCACCACAAAAACAATGAGACACCCTGGTCAGTAGTAGTTTATGGTAACTAATTCTAGCATTTAGGATAACTACTGCCCCATGAAGAACATTTAGTGGACTTAATTGTTGTGTGCTTGTGTTATTGTTGTTATTGTTGTGTGTTAGCTTTAGCCTCAAGGTGTAATATGACAGCTGCATAGGTTACACAGGTTAACTTAACAGTCTCCCTGTAATCAGAATTCAGAAGTGGCAATTATGGAGTTAAAAAAAGAGTCACAAAGTCAGAAAACTGATCTATCAAAAATTTCCTAACATTAGTCAATATTGTACACTGTAAAAACAAAAATTCTCTTTGAAACAATGTTTTATTAACTTTTTTAACAGAAGTTTATGGCTATTGTTGTAAATCGTAAAATGGAATTAAAAATATTAAAGAAAATCCATAAATGAGCGGGTTTCCTGCTCTACTTGAGCTCTCAAAGCTCTTTATAGAGCATGCCTCATTCACACACATTCACACTTCAATGGAGACATCGGACAGCAACTTGGGGTTCAATACCTTGTCTAAGGATACCCACCAACTTTCTGATTGGTACCTGGTCTACCTCCTGAGCTACAGTCACCCCATTAATATGGAAAAGCCCTTGATTTTAATGTATTTTTACAGATTTAGACTTACAATGAGATTAGCTTTCCCCTTGTGCAGAAATATATATATATATATATATCTTTATTTATTTGTTTGTTTGTTTAAGAGATGCAGATGAGTAGCACAGTCAACTGTAGGTACATTTATTATGGAAACTGCTTGGTATCCAGTAGAGGACAGATGAATACATGTTACAGCAGGTATCACATCCACAGTTTCAGATACCTACTCCTATGTCTACTCTGCAGATAACGAAGCACAGTATTTCTCACAGTATGTACTGTACAAAAAGAAGGCAGGTTGTCCTCGTAGTGCCAAAACATACAGCGGCAAACAGATGACAGGTTACTGTGCTCCAAAGGCTCTACCACGTGTGACTTTTTTCAGATTGCTGTTGTATTTTACTGTACAGAAATACAATAGCTCCTGGAAACATGGAAGATTGGAATTTTTTTTTTTTTTTTTTATGAAGATTTAATAAGCCAAAGACAATTTCAAACATAAAAAACCTATTAATGGGCATTTTCAATTTGCCCATACCCATGAGCAAAAATGCCAAAAAATGTAATAAAAAAATCTGGTGTTGGATAAAAGCAAAAAGCCATCAAAGTAGAATAATCAGGAAACCCAACCTTCAAAGTGACATATGAAAAAACAAAACAAGTAATATTTCCATCATGTTTTCTGAATTTTTTTTCACTCCTTCAGGTTTGACTGGCACTTCATTTATGTCATTACATCCTCTTTTCTGCAGTGGTTTGATTGCACCTGACTGAGCACCACTCTAGCACCAATTAGTGCCACCAGCTGTTTCTCTTGATGAATCAACCCCTAATATAACGACAGTGGGTGGAAACAGGCATTAATTTCAGTTTCTTCTGCAGATTCTATTTGAAAGCTAAGCTGATCTGAGCAGTAGAGTGATCTACAGGATGCACACACTGAACCATTTTCTGCCACGCACGATTGGAAAGCACATCCCTGTAAATATTTAATATGGACAATTGGAATTCTGGGTCAAGACTAAGAAATATGGATTCCATCCTGCTGAAGTTGGCATGGACATTGTTTCAGCAATAAAGGCAAATCAGATATTAACTGCAAAGGGCCTACAGTGAAGTAACAGCATCCTTTCATTTCCCTGGCCTTGCACTTCTTACCACAAGCATTCTAAAAGTTTAATGGTTCTGCAGGTGCTCTTTTTTCTGCTGAAGTCTCTCATTTTAACCTCAAGCCATCGTGGTGTAAGATGATCATTGCAGAAGTCATTGAGAGTCCCAGCGTTTAACTTGAGAGGGACCTTATTACAGGCAATTCAGCAGCATGCTTCTTTTCAGAGCCACCGGCAGCTCGAGCATCAGCCGCTCACTGAGGTTGTCCAAAGTTTAGTCGGCTGTTTCTGAAGAAGTGTATTTTTCTATCACACGTCTGAGATGAAAAAAAAAGCTTCTTGACTGGCATGATGACGACCACTAAGACTAATGACTTGGCTTTTGGCTCCTATCTCCAGATGAGGCTCTCGACAGCGGCAGCAGTCGGGTGGATTTCTGTAAAATGATCCTCAACTTGACAACAGCACGCCAACAGAATACTAAGCTCATGAAGTAATAAAAAGCGTGAATACTTTATCAGTTTGTGATTTATACAGTGGTTACAGTAGTTGATTATTTCCTCTACCCTTAATATCTCACTACACATGAGCCAGTGGATAAACTGTACTCTAGTGAAACAGGAAAGTGCATGATGTAGAATATCTGTGTTACACTTTTTTTGTTCTAGAAATGAAATGAGGCTTGTTCTATTTTCCCTCTTAGTTTTCTATGGCATCTTTAAACAAGATCTCCAGCGGTGGGTGAGGGGGGAGTTTCAGTATTCAGCCTTCTCTTGCTTCCAGTCTCCTGCTGGACTTGAATAACACAGTGACCTAGTTAGGAGGGAGCTGATGATCCCCCTTCCACCACCACCACCACCCCCCCCCCTCCCACCTTGTCACCAGTGGAGACTAACGGATGAAATAATTTCCTCCTGTCCTGTACGTGATGCCCTAAACAGAACTTTCGTCCAAAGAGAGAGTGGACCCAGGCTCAGCCCAGACTTGTGTGACACACAGCGCCTATCTAATCAATGCAAATGACCCGGCTCCCTGGTGATTTTGGCACTGAGGGTTGGCAAAAAAAAAAAAAAAAAAAAAAAACTATGCTCATCTGGTCCCAGCTTTTCTCTGGACAGAGCAAAAAACCTGCCAAGTGGGGGAGGCTTCAACTTGCTACAGTCAAGTGGTGTTGGCAACCAATTAATGGGAGCAAAAGGGTATAAAAAAGCACCTTGCACAGCGCTTTTCTCAGGCTCCCGTTTCCATGGGCACAAGCTCTCCAGGGGGGCTAGTGTCAGATCGTAACAGGTAGCTACACAACTGTGCAAACTCCTCTGAGCTCAATTATGCCTTTGTAGGAGTTTTCTTCATTTATCAGCTGCAAACTTTGTGACTTGAGGGCTGCAGGAATGTGTGATTTTGCAGTTTACCCTCTGGCTTGGTGGATATGTGAAAGCAGATTCTGTTTGAGACTTCTATTTTTTTCACTCCTTCTCCTCCCTGAGAGAGGGAGGAACTGTGCTACTGGATCATCTGCCAGCAGAGCTGCCCCGCTGCCAACTCCTTTTCATTCAGACAGAACAAACGCCTGCATTATTCAGACTGCCATTTCTCTAGAATGGATCTCCTATCACTCTGCCAGACCGCTGGACTACACACTTAATGTACCAGCAGATATGTTTACTGTTCGGCTGCTAGTTTCCTGCATAAATCCAAAGGCATGTTCCAGACAGCGTGCCAGAGGATCACTCTCAGAGCTTAGCACCCTAGCAGCGTGGGATGGTTTCTGTTGATTTATTAGACAGTGATGAGCCTGAGCAATGTTTGAGTGTAGCTGTGAAGTGTGCCACTTTACCATCAACACCACCAAACTGCCAGCAGAGCAGATTTAAGTATATCCACACTCCATACATCCTGGGATAAGTGTGTTTACATAGTGTGCTCAGCTCTGGTGTTCACTTTCATTAAGTGGGTTTCAAAATGCTGCTCTTCTCCCACCTTCTCACCTGGTTGATGGCCAAATGGTGATGTGCAAAAGGTCAGAGGGTAAGCTGCCATGCCAGTGGCCCAGTGTGTCAGGGCAACCTGCCTGCCTGTCTGCCTGCTGCTCAATGTCATTCCACCCACTGTTGTATTGCCATCAGTAGTGATGATGGGGAAGTGCTGCTCTCCAAGATGTAATCAGTGCCTGGTACCGTACGTTCCAAAGGTCAAACAGGATTTTGCCTTAGTCCTTAGTTTGGCTCCCAACTGATGGCCGAGTGCATTGATGAGGTCATTACCCTCTGGGGCAGCATTTAATTGGTGCGACAGGTCAGGTCATATAACAAGATTTGCACTTCCAGCTACTGGATTCAGACATAGTTTCACTGACTGCGAATTGAAAAATTAACCAAACTCAGTGTGAGTGAGGTCAAGTCTGGCTTTCGTCTCATCAGACTACATGCAGATGTGTCTGTTCTGCAACTGCATGACTCATCTCCTCAGAAAGTCCAAAAAAATAAATCTGCCTTTAAATCTTCTGATGTCATCATCAAGTCTAAGTCAGATGTGTGCAGAGAGGCTGTTGGAATCCAGCTTTGCTCTTCAACACAGAGAAGATCGCCACATGTTTGAATCCTCGGGGTGGTAAAATCTGTGTCTCTAAATACCTGCAGTACAACATCAGGTCGTTGTTGTAATTTACAGCAGTCATCTGATAGAGCTTTTTAAAGCTCTGAGTGTTTATAGACTGCCTGTGTGTAATAGTGTATAATGATGCCTTAAGGAGCCATTACTGATCATTTTCCTGTAATACATGGTGACTCAGTGCAGAAGTATCAATTACAAAAACAGTTATAGATGTCTGTTTGTAATTTAGGAGCACAATATGACCACTTTTTCATCATGAGCGCTGAAGGTGATGACGAATCTGAAGATTTTTTGAAGGAAGCAGGCGACAAAATGAAGGAAATATTAAAGAGATTGTAATTTATCAGATCTTTTTCAAAATCCTGCAGTTAATTCTACGTTCTCCAGGTCCTGCGATGCAGTAAAATTAGCTTTTTCTTTTAATTTTTTTTTATGTATCTAAACGTGCAACCAGAAGGAGAAAACAATACCAGCCATTGGATTGCAGCTGGGAAACAGGACTCTGTTATTCTGAACTTTTGCTTCTTTTTGCACCTGTAGCCCAGTCCATAATGATTATGGGCATGAGTAATAGTTTTAAAATGTTCAAATAACTAATAGTTCATGTACAGTTTTTATAAAGTTCATAAGTGAGTTGTGTTAAAACAATAGTGGACCAAATCATTTTGTTTGTTAATAAAGTAGTATGTCACTTTAATTAGTTTCACTGCACTTTCACGCATTTTGTGTTGTGTACAACCTATCCTCACTGAGCATCAGAATGTCAGTCTTGACTTGTGTTTATTTGTATTGGTTGTTTGTGACCTATGTAACCAATCAAGGGATTGTGGGGGCGGGATGTGAGGTTGACCTAGTAGAGGGCAGGTGCGCGAGAGGTACAGAGATGCCACAGACGTACATCAAACGTGTGTGTTGACCGCTGATCGTATCGGAGTATAAGTGCCTTTCATCGTGGTGAATGCAGAGTTTGCCATTCTGTGTTAAGGACTTTGAAACATCCGAAGGTAAATATTCCTTTGAAAGTTGTATTGAACTGTTTCTGTCAGATGCAGTATGTTAAAATGGAGATGCTAATCGCGGATAGCATATTAGCTTGCTAGCCGTGTCGCACATGTATAATATAGTAGCTGTCAAAGTTGCTAAGTTGTTAATGTGTGCCGATGCTGTTAGTAGTTTAAATGAGAGCGATTATAAAGCAAGACTAAGATATTTTATATGCTCGCTAACGTATAGGACCAGGAGACTATCCTTGGACTTTTTTTTCCCCCTTGCTACGTGACGGAGCATAGAAGTATCCAGGAGTCGCCATCTTGCTTGGATTTTGTGTCGGAGACCGAAGCCGTTGCCGGACGCCCTCGTTGCCCTCACGAATGATTCCCTAAAGGTTACCAGCGACTAACATTAACCAGGTTGCTGACTGACTGACTGCTCGAGGTTGTGAGTACTCAAATTGCACGTGCTTATTATTTTATTGTTTTGTTCTGCTTGCTTTGCAAGCGAAAGGGTCATAAAGTTTCTGACCACACCGCACCCCAGCGTCGACACAGGCCTGCACCGTTTGTTTTATTTTATTTTAAAGGACTGATATTGAGTTGCAGCTTGAGTGTGTGAGTGTGTGGGTGAGCTGCAGGACTATTGTTTTCACAAGTAATTTGATTTAATTACAGGTGTTTTGAAGAGACCCTAATTGAAGTAATTATTTTGTACTCTTATTGTGTTTATTTGAAGTTGCAAATATTAATTTTGATTACTAAATTCTATATTTTTGAGGTTAAGAATCCTGTGTGTGTTATTTCTTTCGTGTAAGGATTTTCCCCTGTTTATTAAATTTGAACCAGAGAAACGTGTTTCAACACTGGATGATAACAATTCTTAGTAGGATTAAAGGCCAAAGGGTTGTATTCTGCTAAGTGGAGGCACCAATCACCAAATTTCTTATCAATACAGGTTAGTACGGAAGCCAATAAATTAAAGAACCCAGGGCCCCGCCCATAGTACTACAATACCCCTGTCTTTAAATGATGTTTACCTATTAGCTACATGGGTCGGGTGCTACACAAATTGGAGGCACCGCTGGGATATTTTCCCTAATAAGGTATAAATTTTAATGTCAAGTAGTTGAGACTCTTTCTCATGGTCAAGCCTGCAAGCACATAAGACAAAATAATGGCAAGTTTGAGTAATTCCTCGCAGTGGGAGTTAAGTAACTGGTGTAGAGGGGAGGGTATAGAGCTAACACATGCCCTTATGGTACTTGGAGTCCCCGAAGATGACGACATCTCTTGCATTGAGGAAGCACTGGAAACCATAAAAGCACTGGGAAAAGTAAGGGTAAGAGGAAAAATGTTTGACGCCAAACACCAGGCATTAAGCGTGCTTTGCGAATGTCGTGAGCCAATCGATCCCTCTAGAGTCCCATGTGAAGTCTTCTTGCCTGCCAGGGGGCATGGCTGGAAGATAGTGGTAGCTCAGCGCAAAGAGAGCAGTGCAGATGATTTCTCAGAGAAACTAGCACAGTTCCTCCAAGAACAAGGAAAAACAATGGAAGACATTTATCCAATGTGTGGTTCCGCCACAGAAGTGAATAGCACTCCAGAGTCTATTATTCGCGCTGTAGGGGAAGTGTTGCATAAAACCACAAAACCCACTGAAAGCAACAACTATAGACGTTTAAGGACTTTTTCTGGAATCAGCCCTGTTCCACTAGGTGAGGAGTGTTTGGATAACTGGCTTGAACAGGCCAAGCTTATGGTAGAAGAGTATGAGTGTTCAGAAAAAGAGAAAAGACGCAGGATAGTTGAGAGTCTTAAAGGTCCGGCTTTGGAGATCCTTCAGGCTGTACGCTTGTCGAATCCTGATGCTAGTCATTTGGAGTACATAGAAGCAATAGAAAGTACTTTTGGAACCTCAGAGTCAGGAGAAGACCTTTATTTGTCTTTCAGGTCTCTTCGCCAGGAGTCTGGTGAGCCCTTGTCAGAGTTTTTGCGCAGACTTGAAAGATCCCTCTGTAAAGTAATTAAGAGAGGTGGTCTCCCAGTTAGCGCAGCCAACAAAGCTAGGCTTGAGCAGCTTATAAAAGGAGCAACTGAGTCTGATCTCATGTTGCTTAAGTTGAACTTGCGAGAGAGGAGGCATGATCCTCCTGCTTTCCTAACCTTGCTCAAAGAAATTCGTGCGGAGGAAGAACGTGAAGCCGCCAGGCACAGTCTCAGCAAACCTGTGCACCGCCAGCGTGTGCATGCAGTGCAGGTGGAAAAGGAAAACGAGTTGGCAAATAGTCAGCAACTTGAACTTCGAGCTGAGATTGAAGAATTAAAATCCGCCCTGAGTGAGCAAGTGAACAAATTGTCTAAATCAGAAAATGATAAAACTACAAAAAAGTCCAAGGATAAGAAGAAAGTAAGAGCTGAGTCAAACCCCGAAATACAGTCTTTAAAGAAAGAACTGAAAGCTCTAAAGGAACAGATAAGTGTGATGACTGTGAAAACCAAATCAGGCTCAACCGCAACAGCGAACTATTCTAGCCACAAAACAGCTGCAAATCCACAGTGTGCTACTTCTAGAAGCCAGTTTGTAGCAGAGTCTTCTGAATATTTCTGCTATAGATGTGGTGAAAATGGGCACATTGCATCAAAATGCACAGCTCCAGAAAATACACAGAAGGTCATAAAAAAGCTCATTCGCCAAGTGCGCGGAGCAACTTGTGGACCAAAAGAATCCAGCAAAGGTTCCGATGAATCTATTGCTAGAGTCAATAAAGTCCATATTCCAGAGACAGACACTAACTTACCTGAAGGTCTGGTAGGTCCATCATCTGTGGTAAAAATAAAAGTTAATGAACTTCCTTGTGATGCCCTCATGGATTCTGGTTCCACTGTAACCATTATCTTTGAAGAGTGGTACAAGAAACATCTGTCACATGTCCCTATTCGTCCTATTTCTCATCTAGCTATATGGGGTCTCGCTGATTCAGAGTACCCTTACAGAGGTTATGTGGTAGTGGACATGGAGTTCCCAGAGGACTTGGCAGGAGTAAAAGGGCCAATCACTGTTCTTGCTCTTGTGTGTCCCGAGCCACAACATTGCAGCCAAGTGCCTGTCATTGTAGGCACTAATGCCTTTCTCTTCCGCAGACTGTGGGAGCTTTCAAAAGAAAGTGGCAGTCAGAACAAAGTACACTCTTTGAGAATACAAGCAGTCTATGAAAAGCTACAGACACAAACCCTGAACCCCCAGTCAAAAGCTATTGATGAGGCAGTTGGGCAAGTGAAATGGCAAGGCCCAGGCCTACTGTCCATAGCTCCTGGTGAGAAGTGTTATGCCACCTGTAAAGTGGAGAAACCGACTTTCTCTTCTCAAGACATTATTCTTGTTGAAGCTTCTGTGACGCAGCATCTTCCGGCTGGTGTATTTGTACAGCCCGGAGTGCTCCCTAACAGAGACATTGACTCCAATAGTTTCACTGTCCTTTTGCACAATGAATCACAAAAACCCACGTCTATTCAGGTTGGCACTGTCATTGCAGAAATGTATGCAGTAGATACTGTAGCCTTACCTCAGCCTTCCAACTCAACCACTGACCTCCTTGACCCCGAGCTCTTTGATTTTGGAGACTCACCAGTTCCTGAGGAGTGGAAGAAACGGCTTAGCCGAAAACTTGCTGAGAGACGAAATGCTTTCTCTCTCAATGAATGGGATGTTGGTTTGGCACGAGGAGTTGAGCACCAAATACGTGTCAGTGATCCCACTCCTTTTAGAGAACGATCACGTCGCTTAGCCCCAGCTGATATTGACGATGTAAGGCGACACATACAGCAGCTACTGGCTGCTGGCATTCTGAAAGAGTCCCGAAGTCCTTATGCCTCACCCATTGTGGTAGTGCGCAAAAAGAATGGAACCATCAGGATCTGCATCGATTATCGGACCCTGAACAGTCGCACTATACCGGATCAGTACACAATGCCACGCATTGATGATGCCTTGGATTGCCTCACAGGCAGCCGATGGTTCTCAGTACTGGATCTTCGGAGTGGATATTATCAGATAGCCATGGCTGAAGAGGATAAGGAGAAGACCGCATTCATCTGTCCCCTCGGATTTTATCAATTTGAGAGGATGCCCCAGGGCATCACTGGAGCCCCAGCCACTTTTCAGCGGCTTATGGAGAAAGCCGTGGGTGATATGCACCTTCTCCAAGTCATTGTCTATCTTGATGACATTATTGTCTTTGGAAAGACTCTTGAGGAGCATGAACAACGATTGCTGAAAGTTTTGGATCGCTTGCAAGAGGTTGGCCTAAAAGTGTCAATTGACAAATGCCAGTTTTGTCAACCAAGTGTTAAATATGTGGGCCACATTGTCTCAGAATCTGGTATTGCCACTGATCCCGAGAAAGTGAACGTGGTAAAAGACTGGAAGGAACCCACTGATCTCAAGTCTTTGAAGTCCTTCCTTGGTTTCTGTGGCTACTATCGGAGATTCATTGCGAACTACTCCAGCATTGTTCGCCCACTGACTGAACTTACAAAGGGCTACCCCCCAGCTCAGAAAGGGAGACAAGCACAAGCCCCAGGCACCTCTAAGGTGTATTTCAAAGCATCTGAACCTTTTGGCGAACGGTGGGACCAGTCCTGTCGAGATGCATTCAGAAAAATCATTGACTGTCTCATAAATGCTCCAGTGTTAGCATTTGCAGACCCAAGTAAACCATACATACTGCGTGTTGACGCCAGTATGAGTGGTTTAGGTGCAGTGCTATATCAGGAACACCCAGAAGGTCTACGGCCTGTAGCATTTGCGAGCCGAAAACTTAGCCATTCTGAACTGCGATACCCTGTCCATCAGCTAGAGTTTTTAGCGCTGAAGTGGGCAGTGGTAGATAAATTTCATGACTATTTGTATGGAGCTAAGTTTACTGTAAGAACTGATAATAACCCCTTAACCTATGTGCTGTCCTCAGCCCGGCTAAATGCCACAGGACATCGCTGGTTAGCTGCCCTTGCTACCTATGACTTCAGCATCCAGTACCGTCCTGGCCGTCAGAACACTGACGCTGACTTGCTCTCCCGACAGTACGCAACTGAAGATGTCAGAAACTGGACAGACATTCCACCATCAGGCATTAAAGCAATCTGTAGGCGAGCTTGTGTTGTTGAAACACCCAGTGTCCCTACTAGATTGGCTGACCAACTTGGTGTCCCACCGACGGTCATCCCTGATGTGTATGCTTATCCAACGCACTTGAGCTCAGATGCCATTGATCAGCTAAGCCCAAGAGAGCTTAAGTCTGCACAAGATTTGGATCCTGTCATCGGTCCAGTGAAAACGGCTCTTGAAGCTGGCAAGATGCATGTTCAATCTCAAAATGATCCCCCCGATGTTGCTTTGCTTAGCAGAGAAATCTCTAAGTTGGAGCTAAAAGATGGAGTTCTATATAGAACCAGACAAACACCATCAGATAGAGAGATAAATCAACTTGTTTTGCCACAGTGATACCGAAGTGTAGTACTCAGGTCACTACATGATGATTGTGGACATTTGGGAATAGACAAAACCTCTGAGCTGCTCAGAGACAGATTCTATTGGCCCCGCATGATCGCTGAAGTTGAACAATATATAAAAACATGTGGAAGATGTGTCTCCAGGAAGACTCTTCCCCAGCATTCAACTCCATTGAATCAGATCACTAGCAATGGTCCCTTAGATTTAGTGTGCATTGACTTTTTGCAAATAGAACCCGACAGTAGAGGGGTTGCAAATGTGTTAGTAGTGACAGACCATTTCACGAGATATGCACAGGCGTTCCCTACAAAAAATCAAAAAGCTACTACTGTTGCAAGAGTATTGTGGGAAAAATACTTTGTGCATTATGGTCTTCCCGCAAGAATCCATTCGGATCAAGGCAGAGACTTTGAGAGTCGCTTGATAAAGGAGCTTCTCTCTATGCTTGGCATACGAAAGTCTCGCACATCCCCATATCACCCACAAGGTGATGCTCAACCTGAACGATTCAACAGAACACTCTTGTCCATGCTTGGTACGCTGGACACAGCAAACAAAAGGAACTGGAGTCAATACATCAGTCATCTAGTGCATGCATATAATTGCACAAAAAATGATGCCACAGGACATTCTCCCTACTTTTTAATGTTTGGACGTGAAGCAAGACTTCCAGTTGACATTTGTTTTGGCACAGTTGTGGATGGGACCAGTGAAGTGTCACATCTTAAGTATGTCAAACAGATGAGACAAGATCTGCAACAGGCTTACAAACTAGCAATGGAAGCCGCAACCAAAAATCACATGAGAAACAAGTCTCGTTATGATCAACATGTTCGAGATCAACCATTGGCAGAGGGTGACAGAGTGTTGTTAAGAAACCTTGGCCTGAAGGGGAAACACAAACTTCAAGATCGTTGGAGATCTACTCCCTATGTGGTAGTGAAGAAGTTGCCCAATCTACCTGTTTATCAAGTGAAGCCAGAACAAGGCTCTGGAGTCATTAAAACCCTCCATAGAGATCATCTCTTGCCAATTGGTTACCTGGTCAGAATGCCACATTCAGTGGAAAACGAGAAAAAAGTCACAAAACCAGCAGTCACAAGGCTGCAGAGTGTAAGGAAAACCCCCAAACAGTCTTCGTTGTCTGAGCAAGTAACCAGCGACTCTGCTTCATCAGACTTGGAATTTGAAGGTGTGCGTGAGTACTCATCCTTGGATATGGATGAGGTGAAACAACAGCTTTTGCACACCCACCATCTGGAGAAACCATACCCAAGTTCTGTTGATGAGAGTTCACAGGTGTCAGACAGTGAGCAAAGTGAAACTGACCCAGTTAGACAAAGAGAGGAGTTGTCGGATGACACTAGCTCTCAAGAATCGGAAGATGAAGAGTTGCAGTCCCAGCCTACAGAAACTGAGATGACGCAGGAATCTCCTTCTGTTTCGAAAAGAGCTGTGAAATGCAAAGAGACACCAGTAGTTAGGAAATCTCAGCGCGAAGTTAAGCCAGTCATACGCTTGACTTATGATGAACCTGGACATCCTACTGAGGAACCTGTAACCATTGTGCATCATGGGATGGTTATTCAGTTGAACCTTGGTTCACAGGGCGAAGGTATTAATCCATTCAGAGAGTCTACACCTTTCAAGAGATCATCAAAACAAGAAAGGAAACCCTTAACTACCTCAGGCAGAAGAGCCAGGGTTAGATGAGGACATCTACCTTTTTAGAAGAGGGAGGGTGTAGCCCAGTCCATAATGATTATGGGCATGAGTAAATAGTTTTAAAATGTTCAAATAACTAATAGTTCATGTACAGTTTTTATAAAGTTCATAAGTGAGTTGTGTTAAAACAATAGTGGACCAAATCATTTTGTTTGTTAATAAAGTAGTATGTCACTTTAATTAGTTTCACTGCACTTTCACGCATTTTGTGTTGTGTACAACCTATCCTCACTGAGCATCAGAATGTCAGTCTTGACTTGTGTTTATTTGTATTGGTTGTTTGTGACCTATGTAACCAATCATGGGATAGTGGGGGCGGGATGTGAGGTTGACCTAGTAGAGGGCAGGTGCGCGAGAGGTACAGAGATGCCACAGACGTACATCAAACGTGTGTGTTGACCGCTGATCGTATCGGAGTATAAGTGCCTTTCATCGTGGTGAATGCAGAGTTTGCCATTCTGTGTTAAGGACTTTGAAACATCCGAAGGTAAATATTCCTTTGAAAGTTGTATTGAACTGTTTCTGTCAGATGCAGTATGTTAAAATGGAGATGCTAATCGCGGATAGCATATTAGCTTGCTAGCCGTGTCGCACATGTATAATATAGTAGCTGTCAAAGTTGCTAAGTTGTTAATGTGTGCCGATGCTGTTAGTAGTTTAAATGAGAGCGATTATAAAGCAAGACTAAGATATTTTATATGCTCGCTAACGTATAGGACCAGGAGACTATCCTTGGACTTTTTTTTCCCCCTTGCTACGTGACGGAGCATAGAAGTATCCAGGAGTCGCCATCTTGCTTGGATTTTGTGTCGGAGACCGAAGCCGTTGCCGGACGCCCTCGTTGCCCTCACGAATGATTCCCTAAAGGTTACCAGCGACTAACATTAACCAGGTTGCTGACTGACTGACTGCTCGAGGTTGTGAGTACTCAAATTGCACGTGCTTATTATTTTATTGTTTTGTTCTGCTTGCTTTGCAAGCGAAAGGGTCATAAAGTTTCTGACCACACCGCACCCCAGCGTCGACACAGGCCTGCACCGTTTGTTTTATTTTATTTTAAAGGACTGATATTGAGTTGCAGCTTGAGTGTGTGAGTGTGTGTGTGAGCTGCAGGACTATTGTTTTCACAAGTAATTTGATTTATTTACAGGTGTTTTGAAGAGACCCTAATTGAAGTAATTATTTTGTACTCTTATTGTGTTTATTTGAAGTTGCAAATATTAATTTTGATTACTAAATTCTATATTTTTGAGGTTAAGAATCCTGTGTGTGTTATTTCTTTCGTGTAAGGATTTTCCCCTGTTTATTAAATTTGAACCAGAGAAACGTGTTTCAACACTGGATGATAACAATTCTTAGTAGGATTAAAGGCCAAAGGGTTGTATTCTGCTAAGTGGAGGCACCAATCACCAAATTTCTTATCAATACAGGTTAGTACGGAAGCCAATAAATTAAAGAACCCAGGGCCCCGCCCATAGTACTACAATACCCCTGTCTTTAAATGATGTTTACCTATTAGCTACATGGGTCGGGTGCTACACACCGATTAACAGATTATATCAAAATCCTGTTTTAGTACAACTCAGAAGGCTTTCCCTTACATACTGGCAATGTGTCTAACAGATTACAACATACACTACAACAGTATATGAATATTTTAGGGCAAAGTGTTACCACATGCTCGGTTTTTGGATCCCTGGTTTTGGTACCACATTTTCCCATACATTATATTCTCAGAAGAGGAATATATAAGACCGATGGGTTGGAATTCAATACCAAATATACATTTGTTGGATTAATAAACGTAAATATGAAATATTTATATTGCCTATTTCTGTTATAATGAATTGGAGTTATAGTTTAGTTTGACATTTATGTAGGTGTACATTGGCTCGGCAAAATGCTTGGAATTATTGCAGCACATATATACACATACCAAACAGCACAAAATGCAGTCACACAGCCTTTATTTGATTTCAGTTCAATAAACAGTCAGCGCAGCACTGGGTACAATAATAGCTTTAGGGGTTCAATAGGTTTTTATAGCCAGAACTGAGTCCAGGCAGGCAATATATTACAGTCATATGGCAGTCCAGAGAGATTTGCTAAAGTACAAATGTGTCTGAAAGTCAGGAGGGAGGTAGCAGAGCTAGCACTCCATCAGTCTCCTCTTCTTAGTGTGGTAAAGGAAAAGATGAGTAGGCATGTGAAGAAAGAAGCTGCACAGAGTGTAAGATGATATTTCAGTTTCTGGTGATTGCTAACTCTTATAAATGCTTTCACTATGAGGGAGATTGCTTGAGGTTGAAGGCTGGGAACAGGGTGAGCCAGTTTTATGGTTACTTGACACAGGACATTCAGGAGACGCCATATGATCCATCTGGGCTCGGAATGACATGTCAACATGTCACTGGTCTCCGAACAAAGATCCTTCACTTAGTTGGTGAAGAGACCCTCAATTTGGCTACAGCTCAGTGCTCACAGCAAGCAGCAGACCCAATATTACCCAGCATTCACTCTTGTTAGCCTACTGTTCTGTTCTTAAGGGGGGATTTCAGAAATTTTAGTTGTGAACTGGTTTTAATCTTTTCGCACCTAGCTGCTAGTTTCTCAGTCTACCACAAAGCGTTCGGCAATGCACAGCGGGACTAACAGTGGGCGTTACGGACTAATATGTGCATGGAAACATTTTTACCCTGCACAAAAAAATTAGTTTGCACACAAAATCACCAGCAGATTCATGATACGTGTGCAACGGCTAATTTTGTTCTTGCCATGTTATTGATTTTCCAGCAGCAGTGGGATAGTGCTTAGGAATAAGACTGTAAGTAATGACACTCAGCAAGGGTGGAAGTCATTTTTAATTAGTTATAAGATAAGATTACAAGATAAGATAATCTCTATTGGAGTATGTTTAAATCTAGAGGTTAAAGCCTCCAATTTTTTACTTGGTAATTTATTTTCTTTCTTTACATTTTTAAAAAATTATTATTTTTATTAATTCTAACCTTTTTTTTTTTTTTTTTTTTTACCTGTGGTGTTTTGGAAAAGCTTGGAACACAGAGACAGAACCAACTGTTAGCAGCAACTCTAAAATTGAAGAGACACTAAAAAAAGTCGTGAGAGGTGAGGATACTGCAGAGTCAGAGTGAAATTCTCTGTGGCTCTGTCATTATGAATGATGTTGTTCATGTTAAACACATCATTTGATTTATTATTTATATAAAGTACTGAGTAGAACAACTTTAATTTTCTCTGAATATAGTCTCAATGAGTTTTTGCTCCTCTTTAGCAGGAAAAACTGCAGAGATTTAAGGTATCTGTGGCTGCATTTTAACTAACATCTGAGTCTTAGACTTGGACCAAGTGTACAAAAGTTTTGGCAGTCATTCAGGTCATCTTATAATGTGTAAAAGTTCAAGTCTCTGATCTCTTCCCTTCTAATCCTACTGAGACCAATGCATTTATTTCAAACATGTTTGATTTCCACAGCTTGTCTTTTTATCTCATCTAATGTTGGGATATTTTTCCCTCAAGATTTGTAGGTTATACAGGGTAAGAATTTTGGTAGTTACATAATCCTCAAATGCAACTAATTATCAAGTGCCTTCCCTAAATCCAACAATTTTGAAATCCAGTGCTGCAACATGACAAAAATCTCCACATCCACCCTCTGCCCACAAAAAAGCCAATACCTGAGAGTGTACTGTGGAGTGGAAAGTCTTTTCAGTGTTTCTTTGTTCGGATCTGACACTGTGCTACTGTGTACATTGAAATTTCTTTCACCACCTAGATATTCACACACTGAGCCCTTTGTATATCACACGATCCATCAGGGAGTAACACAATTGTACAGCCTAGAAGGGGAAATTACAGCAAGGAAACTGCAGGTCTCCTCCATTCAGTCACATCTCTCCTTGCAAAGGCTTTATTCTGTTTGACTCCTCAGATCGCACCAGTCAGCCATGCAATGAGATTACAGAAGCGGCAGAGCTTGTCAATCACTCCACAGGAAACTGCAGCGATATCCAATCCTCCTGCGTGCTCAGTGATGTTTCTCCACATTTCAGAGGAATATGCAGTCAAAGTGTATATCTCAGAACACATATACACAGATACATACAGTACATGATTTCAACACACAGTCATTAACTTGGAAAGCCAATGTTAACATGATGCATTGTGCTATCTTTAATATGCTGAAGCTGAGGGGAAAGTTGTGTTTGGCTCAGTAGGGTTTTTGAAGAAGTTTGCTCAAGTTAATGCTTTCACCTGTTGCTGTGGCCCAGCGGAGTGAGATGATGCTCCAAGGCTCCAAAGCCTATCGCAGACCGTGTTTGTTAAACAGAATTTCTGAAAATATTTTGGACGGAACGAATCCCCGCTGGGTTCATACAAAAAACCCAGCTCTGCCAAAGACCTCTGGTTTTCAAGCCATGTCCACAGTTTTTACTGCAAACTGTAGTCATAGTGACTGACAGACTGATACAGAAAATTTCAGGAGGAGCAGTTCGGGTCAAATCCAAATGTCTTTGTTTACACAGTCATCCCAAAGTGCTTTACCGAGGTCAGGAATGCATGTAGAAACACGTGACTTTGTTTTGGCTCACAGGCTATCTTCATGTATACAGTAGTGGATCAGTGTGGAGCCTCTGGATATAGCAAGTGAGAAGAGTCAGGAGGGTCAAGGAGCTGTGTCTGCAGCTGGGCTTTAGCTATGAATAAAACCGAGTGCTAGTGAAAGCTGAGACGAGCTGTGGGGCTGCCCTCAGTGTTTTGCATTCACATCAGTGTCTCTCATAAATCCCACGTACAATTGCTGAACTGAATCTCCTTCATTCTCACATAGGCCTTGACCAAACCTGTGCAGATCATCATTTCACTGCCCTCTCAGTCCAAGGATTTTGAGGTATAACCAGTTTTGTGCTGTGTTGGTGAAATGGTCCAGGGTCAGAGCGGGAAGGATCAAGGTTGCTGTCTACTGTTTTATTGCACACACAGCTCACTTGCTGTCAAGAAAAGTTGAAAATAAAGTCAGGCCAAAGCCAGCAGAGTGCAGATGAACACCCAGGAGGGGTTTCCTTCAGTTGTGTGTTCATGTGTGCTCTATTTTTAGGGAGCATACCCAATACACAGCTCATATACACAGCTCTCATAGACACTGTCACGCAGCAACACAGACCATAAATCAGTCTATTTTCTACTGGTCATTAGAACATCCTAAATATGTATTATTATTATGGTTATAGCCCTGCTTGCAACCAGTGGTCCCGAAAAATCTGTCCCCATTACACACTTTGAATGACATCCCCCTCATTTGCATAATATATTTATATATATAAAAATTTAATTAAAAATACAATGAGAAATAGATGTGAGTTTGGGCAAACAGAAAATAGGAAATGCAAAACTTAAAAGTAAATTAATGCATATAATGAAAAATAGAAATAAAAATAAACAGAGGAACTGACAGTAAGGTAAATGAATGCAGAAGCAAATGAAAACAAATAATTAGGCCACATTTTGCACATTAATTGATGCCTGTGTTTTTCATATGATCTTTTTTGTGCATTTCATGATCATTAACATTATTTGCATTAAGTCATTAATTAATTTATTTTTTGCTTTTGGTCTTTCATACATTACGGCATCTACAGGAAAATGTGAGAGAATATCAGATGAGGCTGAGCAAAACATGACCTGTTTGAAGTGAATGCTGTACATCAGCTGAAGAGATGACATCTTCCCGAATAACCCCCCCCCCACTTGAGATCCATGCAGATGGTTGTGGTATTGTTCAGTGGCTAGTTTTGTTCTCATAGCACCCCACATTTGTCGCAGTGGGCTGGTTGTGTGCTTGAAAAAGCCCAGTTCACCTACAGTGAACTGCTTGCTGCAATCCTCTGAAAACTGCTGGGATCTTAAGGGATGTGTAAGACTCTATTGACTTGCCAAGACTTGTGTTTCTGTGTGTGCTTTTAGTGCCTTTTTCTGTAATTAACAGCTCAGAGGGCTTTGAAGAGGCTACAAAAAAAGACATAAAACAGACTGACTTGTGTTGCCCATTCAGGATGTCTCTTATGCAGAGGGAAGACGAACAATATGGACAATCATTTTTAATAAATCTCCATTTGTTTTCCGGTTGTATATTAACCTCAACAGCATTTTTGCCATATGTGATGGCAGATAGGAGCATTCACAGGTAAGACAGGTGACATCAAGCCATCTAAAAAAATAAATAAAAGCTGGCAATTGCTGGATTTTATTCTTTAGTGTTTTATTTGTATTATTATTGCACTAGCAAACCTTTGCTTCTCTTTTATGCACTTTTATGTACTCAACCAAAGACTGAATTTTTGCATGTCACTTTTAAAATTTAAATAAATTATTTTAAAAAATCTGTCAAATTAGGTATGGTACTGTAATGGTCCTCATATTTACTATATACTGTACAAGTACAGTATGTTGTATGGATCTGATGTTCCAATGAAAAGACATAAACTTGTTAGCAGATGAATGCAAAAAGATGCAGCTAAAAGCCGTGGAAGAAATCTACTAAGTTGAGAGTGTTGCAGATGTTTAATTGAATGTAGTTCATTAAATACATATGTCTTTGGTAATAAATACATTCTGCATCAAGCAGCAGCAATACAAAAATAGTCACTCTTGACAACAGAAACAGTGACAGTTTAATATAATCAATGATAAATATGTTGTGATAACAGAAAATAACTTTTTTTCTTTTCTTTTCTTTTTTTTTCCTTGCTAGATTTCTGGAATAGTTCAATTTGGTCCATTGAAATAAGTGCTAGATGTAAAGGAGCCGTATTTCCTCTGGTGCTCTTAGTGGCAATTATCCTGCAGGCACTCTGCTCTCACACTAAAGCTGCCTCTGTAATTATAGGCTGCTGGATCTGAGGCTATAGTTTTGACTCTGAGCAAACCAGACTTTTGTGAGCAACATATATAAGCACACATAAATGATGACACACAGAGCTGCGGAATGTGTAGAACACTACACAGACACACACACACACACACACACACACACACACACACACACACACACACACACACACACACACACACACACACACACACACACACACATTTCTAAATGCTCAAAATCAACATTTATTTTTGGTCCAGATATATTAGCGTGAATATAAAGGAGTACAAAACATGTGTGAGAGTGTTCAGTATGTCAGCAGCAGCAGAGGCAGCTTTAGCAGAATCACATGTTAAATATGCACGTGGAAGCCATTACATTCCCCCTGTATTGTTCCAAAGAGTGCCGCTCAGCAGCGTGTGATTATTACCCTGAACAAGCAGCACAGAATCCTTCAGCTATTCTTTCTCTTCCAGACTGCATTCATTGCACTTCAGGCAGGCAGCGCTGGTGGCATACAGATGTGCAGTATAGCTGCAGGTCAGACACAGGGTGAGCTGTGAGAGGAATAAAACAACTCAACTTTTCCAGTATATACGGGAGGGTGAAAAAGTACAACACTAGTACAGACAATCAAGCAGCTTTGAACTAATGTGATGGGAAAACTGGAAAGACAGTCATTTGTAATGCGCCACTTGGAACATTCAGTAGTATCACTGGAATTGTCAGATAACCATCACTTCAGTAAAAACATCCATCCATCCATCCATCCACCCTCTCCCGCTTATCCTGCTCAGGGTCACGAGGCCACTGGAGCCTATCCCAGCTGTCATAGGGCGACAGGCAGAAATTAGGCAATAATTTAATCTCATACCTTCTTTCTGGATGTTCCAAATAATTGTATAATGGATAATTGTAATCCTCGATGGGTCACCACAACCTGGTGAATGTTAAGAGTTCCTATGCGCTCAAACTGGCTTTGACTGAGAAGCTTATATGTGGATTTGGGAAATTTGGACACCTGAACAACATAAACTCTTTGTGCCACGTGATGTCTTGAAGTCGGCTTCTCACAGCAAGCGGGTCCTGGGTTAGAGTTTGCATGCTCTTGCTTGTTTGGATTTCCTCCGGGAGCTCCAGTTTCTTCCACTATCAAGACATTTTTCTTGTCAGCAATTCTCCTGCCACTGTGTTGCCAAAGATTTGTCACCCTGTGACTTCATCCGCTCCCAAAAAATGAAAATCATTTTGAAGGATCAGTGATTTGACACAGTTGACGAGATCCAGCAGGCATTCAAGAGGCACAAGACCAAGGAAACATAGCAGTTCTTCTGCAGAGTGATCTAAAAATAGCATCCTCTGAAGGTTTTGGATTTTTAGAGGCCCAAACGAAAGCTTTTTGATCACACCGTGTATGTGTGCAGAAGCGCAGCTCCAAATGAATGCCTATGTTGTCTGTGTATGGCAGCTGTTTAAAAGCAAATCAGTTTTAAACATGTCAGCATTACATTCCCATTGCTTGTTGCATTGAGTCTCAAGTGGTTGAAAAACTCAATTACCTCAGCTTTATAATTAATCATAGTTAAAAGTTACCATCCAGTTCAATTGTAAAAGAAGAAAAAAAAGTCGTCTTTCTTCTGCCTTTGCTACTTTGCTGCTCACAAGCAATTACTCTTATGGTCCAATGAGGTCAAATAAACATAAAAACAGAAATATCTGTTTTCATTATTTCTTAAAAGGTTATTATCATTACTCAGGATCATTAATGAGGATCAGGATCATTCTATTTCTTTCCATTGCAGACATGTAATCAGGCTCTGATTTATTTTAAGAATGTAATTATTTACCTGATAGCACAGAAAATCAGCAGCGCTTTGGTTTCTGGGAACAATGCTCTACTTTGGTCTCAACAGAACGCTGCTGTGCAGAATGCCATTATTCAGTCCACTGAGACCATTTTAATTATTTTGTTATGTTACTTAAACCACAGTTCCTCTTTTCCCAAGAACTCTTACCAATAACCCTGCTATTATACTCTTTACTATCTTTTCTTTATGTTTCCATCCATAATTTGACTCCATTAAAATTCATACAGTCCTGCCATCATTAAAGAAAAGCTTTGGGGTAAATTTTTATGTAATTCATGTTAGGGGGACATTTGCAAGGCTCCATAAGTGAGCACAGCAGGGCTCCAGATATATTTTCTCTTTGTTTCAAATGGCTGACAGGTTGAGATAATAAATAGAGCAGACACCTCAGGAGATCACTTCAGCCCTCCAGAGTCTCTGAAGCTAGTTTATCATTAATAAACACTTAGTAGTCCCCATTTCCCTCCATCCTTCCCTCTTTGCTTCTGTACCTCCATCACCCCATCCCTGATGAATCATTAACAATATTTTTTTGTTTGTTTGCTTGTTTGTTTTTTAAACAGATGAACTTGCCTACAAGCCGCAAATGAAACAAGAACATTATATACTTATGCAGTATATCACAGGGGGGAAATTTTCTGGTTTGAACATTAGGAAGGATAGATTGTAATCAGCAAAAATGGTACAGCTTAACAGGTCATTTAAGCAATTTGCAGAACACATTTTATGTGCAAAGGCAATTAAAAGTGCTTTACACGTGGACTACAAACATTAAGGAGGAAATGCAACATAAAATATTAAACAGCAAATTAAAACTTTAGCAAGTCCTTTAACAGAAATGAAGACGATGAAAAGAGACATGCTGTTAAAGCCAATTTATGCTGAGGCAAGTCACTGTTGCTCTACGTTTACTAAATGCTGCTTCTTCACTTCTAGGTTGAACTCCGGGAAGTTAAAACAAGAGCACCACTGAGCGGGTGCCAGCACCCAGCTGTTTGGATTCATGACAGGGGCGGGAGGGGGGCTGGATCAAATTATTATAGTAAAGTCAGTGAAGAAGTTTGATGGGTCTAGCCTGAATAGGACGTTTAGGATAAATAGGGTCCAGGTATCCCCTCATGCTACCAGTAGTGACACTGACCCTAGCCAAACGGAAAATGAGTGAAAAAAATCAGAAAAGGTGAGGAGGGAAAAAAATGGCCTCCACCTGTAAAACCATTCCTGTTTTGGGGGTTTTCTCATTATTGGCCCTCTAGTGCACCTGTTGTTAATTTCATTAACACCAAGCAGCTGAAACTGATTAACAACCCCCTCTGCTACTTCACTGACCAGATCAATATCCTTGAAGTTTAATTGACTTCATGCTATACTCTCAATAAAAACTGTTTCTTTATTCTTTTTTTTTTGTTTGTTTTTTTTGAGCAGTGTATTTGAATTTTATGAAATTTGCAGGCTCGTGATTTTGAAAGTATTCATTCTGGCAAGTTACAAGCTATGTGTTAGTAACTGAAAAACAGTTGGTTCAGACCAATCAATGTGAGAAAGCTATGAGAAAATACTAGCCAATAAGGCTGTCCTGCAAGTGTGTTTAAGTTTGACAGATCTTATATCTTTTTAAATTGACTACCTACAACTGCTCTTTTTTATGCATATTGTCAATTTGTGCTTAGGAAAAAAAATGTTGAAATACCAAAAAGCACCATTTGACAGCAAAGGTTCACGTATGGCTAAATGCAACTAAGTCCAAGACAAGCATGTGACTTCAGTTTCCTCTGAAGCTTCTACTTCCCCAACCACAGATTAGATGAGAACAGATGAAAACATCTGATCTCTGAAGAACAATGAAGAAACCTGAACTTTCCTGATTACAATTTGCCGTATTCCAAATGTCATATTTCCATTTCCATGCCAAACTTTCATCATCAGCTCTAAACTTTAACCACCAGAAATATGTTAAGAGGTAATTTTTGACAGGCTTGTGAGCGACTGCTGAACAGAGAACATTGTCCTTTAAAGTCCCTCATAGTTTTCTCAGGAGTTGGTGGAGAGCAAAAACTGTGTCATAAAGAGAGACAGAAATTAAATTGTTAGGTGAACACTATCACCAAACAATATTAGAATTGTGTATTTAGCTTGTTAAAGTGACTCCAAAGGGCTGACATCCAGCCTTGATTCAGGTAAATCCAAAACTTGGATTTACCTGAATCAACATGCATTGTTTCCTGGCTTTGCTTGTTCAAAGGTACAGCTTTCACAACATGAGTCTGAAGTTTCCTCTCATTAGAGTAAGAAAAACTAACAGCTTTAAACATTATTATTCATGTGTGATTCTGTCTATGCTTAAGGGCCTTGTTCAGGGACATGTTGGCGCTTGATGGGCTGCCTTGTATATTAAAGCAGAGACCTTTCAGCTACATGGCTGTTTCAGGAGCCAATCTGTTAATATACAATATCAACACGGAAATGATTTGGACTTGACTCTGTGCCACAAAACAGCTGCCAGAGGGCTGAGATAACTTCACTTATATTCAGAGCAGTTTCACTAATCTCTCACAAACAAGCACTGCAGCAGAAAATCCTGAGCAACTCGAGCAGAATCTCTGAGTGATTTCCATAAGTAAAAATCACTCAGAGAAGAAGGGCTGAATAAGAACAAGAAGAAACTATTTTACTCTGTTGGATTTTTTCTTTTCAGTTTTTAACGTAAATTATTAGTTTCTTTCACTTTAAAGACATCCAAATTGATCTTTGAGCCAGGTGGAAAGTTAAGTGAGGAGGGGGTTTCTGATTTGAACTATTACAAGTTATTTATTTTGTGTATCTGTGGTGCTCTACCGGTGTTAACTGGTCATGACAGATGGTAAATATCTGTTGACAACTTTTTTTTGGTCACAAAAAAAGCTAAGCTGAAGCTGAATATAAACTAGAAACATTTTTTAAAATAAGAATGCTGACAAATTATCAGTTTACCATTTTTTGCCAACAGTTAATTATTCTGAATGAGTAGCTGCTCGGTGCCAAATGCACACGCCATCAAATATATCTACATGATCCAGATGGTGTATTCGTAACAGTCAGAAAGTTAACTGCGGAACAGTTCTCACCCTCAGTGGTCAACATCTGGGACCAAACAGCTTTTAGGCAACATAAGGATGATACATCATCAGCACGGTCATGCTAGTGCTAGCTAAGAGCCAGTAAAACCGTATGTTACATATGCCATGTTTAGTGTTTGTGTGTCAAATTGTCATCCTGAATATAGAAAAATTTTGTGCTAAAAGTGGAAAATTGCAGTTAAATGTTGCACAACTCAATAAGTGCACAACTTAATTTGAAATACTACTGCATTAAAATTCACTTACTACGCAAGTTAGGAGTGTACATAATGTATCACATAAAAGTGTACTAGCAGATGTGTGCATACTAAAGGGGCATGCACACACAGGAAGAGATGTGGAAGAGGAAGAGGTTACCAGCAATGTGGGTACCAAAGACAATGGAATGTCAATGAAATTCAGCTACTTGTTGTGATGACTGACGAAACACCTGTTAGTAACTTGAAGTTGGCAGGTCCCAAGAAAACTCTTTATCAAGAGATTCAAGCACATACCAGTGGCAAGTGAAGTAAAACGCTTACTAACATATGACAGGGAGGTAAATACGTCATGCAGCTGCTGGAACCAACCGTCAGCTAAAAAATGATGTGCAATGAGCAAAAGAGGGGGCTTAAGAAAGAGCAGCCCTGTCCAAAACATGGAAATTATAACACCAATTGGAAAGTTTATTGATTCGCTGCTAAGCAGAGGAACATGGACTCTTATGAAAAAAATGCTGAACCACACCCAGATGGGATGGCTACAACCTCAACATCAACAGCTAAAACCAGAAAAACCACAATAGTGGTCACTCCTTGATCAAGGTTAGACAGCTGCTGTTTGCAGCCTTGGGAGTGAATATGTGCAAATAGATCAGACTTTGGACCTGCCCCTGAAAATGAATGAACACTTGTTTCACATGCGAGAATACAAAGCTAACATTATTAACAAGTCTATTTAACCCCAAGCCAAAAACTTTTCCTAAACCTGCTCAAGTAGTTTTTAATACCTAACCAAACAGCAATAGCGCAAAAAAAACTCATCAACTACAAAAATATATGGAATTATGTTGGCCGTGTACAACTGCCAACTGGGGATATCTGTCCATTAAACAGATTCTAAATTTAAGAGCACTTACTGATTATGCAGAAAAAAAATATTTATCTTTACATTGCATTTAAAGTTGTAAAATAAACACATTTCACTGGACGAAGACCAAAGAATATGCAATCTACATCCAGTATGAAGTATGAGGCTAATTGCTGTCATTTAGAGAGTATCTCCACCATCCTTTTCCAAAGCAGCACAATGTTGTTACAATGAATAGCCTTCTAATGCAGTGGTCCCCAACCTTTTTTGAGCCGCGGACCGGTTTAGTGTTAGAAAATATTTCCATGGACCGGCTTTTAAGGTGTGGCGAATAAATACGTCAAAATAAATGATACGACCATAACCAAGTGTGATATTTTCTACGTATAATAATAAAAAACGGGAATCCACTTTGTATTCGTATGCAACTCTATCAGCAGCGTTCTCGTAACATCCCGCCTCAGCATGAATAACAGGCTCTCTGCCCACAGCGCTCCCTGGTCAGCTGTTAGAGCCATGGTAAAACATGCCTTCAAAATAAGATACACCGCAAAAACAAATACAGTAGAAATCACCTCAGTCGGATTCAAATGGCCCAGTTTGGGGTCTATTATCGATTTTCGCTGCAATGGCTTCTGCTTCATCTATGAATTTGCTTCTGCAAATTTTATAATCTGAAATTTTACTCGTAAGTGCAAGTTTGTAGCTTACACTTGCCACGATTGTCCCCGGTGAAATGAACTGATATAAACACTAAAACAATTTCCAGGCGTTGTTAGTGTGTGTGTAGTTGTGCATGAACGAGTGGGCGGACAGGAGCTGAGGAGGGTTTTAGCGCTAAACTCATCTAGTTTATGCGATCACATTTAACTGGAAATTTATTACAATGGGAACTGATTTTTCATTCGAGGTAGGTGAATATCCGACGGATTTATGTGATGATTTTATTGGAATTAATGATAGGAAAAATCAGGACCTGCAGATGCCATCCAACTAGAGCGAAAACCCGATTTGTGCGACTTCGACTTAGGTGATTTTTACTGTATAAAGCGCATGAAAAATACAACTCACCATAACACTGAATCAGTGTAAGCCCCCTGAGCTTGTTTCTCTGATACTCATTTTTGCTGGCTTCTGGTTTGACTGGGTTTGGCCGATTTCACATGGAGCGTGGCTGCAGAGCCGCGGTGTCAAGCGCTGGAGAGTCAGTTTGATGGCTGGGTCTACCTCACTGCTATCCCCGGTGTTGATAAATAAAAATGGTAAATGGACTAGTTCTTACATAGCGCTTTTCTACTCTTGTTGAGCACTCAAAAATTTAAAGAAGCGTTATGTAGGTCAACCAACCGATTTAGTTAGACAGGCCTGAAGCTTCTGGGTTTAATTTTAGCGGTGACCTATCATGTGAGCAGAAACGTCTTGACACGTCAAGAGGAAGTCATGGAGGGAAGTAACGGAGCGAATCCGCCCATTTTTCAAAATAAAATATAGTTTAGGCGCAGATAATAAGTAAAACGGAAATAATTTAAGTTATTTATTCTTTATGTGCGGCCCGGTACCAAATGTCCCACGGCCCGGTACCGGTCCACGGCCCGGGGGTTGGGGACCTCTGTTCTAATGGATCATCCTTGAAAGTGATTGAGAAAAGGTAATGGGTGTAAAGAGGGAATTGGCATTTGGGTCTATTCACAGCTGTTTCATCTCAAGGCGACACTCCAGTCTATTGTCCAGCAGACCTTCTCCTCAGTGCTGACCTGCCTGCCCTCACCTCTCACCTTTATCCTTCCCAGCTGCTGCACTCTTATGATGGACAGCTGTTTCCTCTTGAGCCACAGGCTGCCTTCTTTGTCTTACAGGTGATTTATTCAAGACACTGATAAATCACCAGTGTCTCAAATAAATCAAGACATTGATTTATTCGAGACATGTTTAAAATCTCATAAAGTCTGGCTTATAATATGTGTTCTTCACTGTTAGGCAAATGCAAGAAGGGAAAAGATTTTTATGTACTCATAAGAAAGGGAAAATGAAGGAAGGGAGAAAGAACAAAAGGAAATGGAGAACGAAAATACAAGCCTTCCTTAGAGTGTTTCTGCTTCCAGCTCTACTGCTGGGTAATATAAACAGTGGAGATAAGCTATAAAAGTTAACATCCCCCTGTCTCAGTTCCCATTAGAAACACCTCTTAGAAAGTATTTCTAAGAGAATGGTCCTCATTAAAATTCATTGCACCACTGTTTCTCTAACAGATATCCTCACAGAGCTTAAATAGATTTACAAAGCATGCCATTTTTTAATGTCTTCACCACTATAGCAGATGAAGATATTGTGAATGGCTGTGGCACTGTGACATGACTGAAACAAGAGCTACATTTAATTCACATTCAGGGACCACCAACAGCCTATCGGAGCCCAATCCCAAGGTAGGCATCAATCATGGGAGTCTGGGCCACTCTGCCTTGTGTGCTAGCTCTTCTAAAGCAAAGGAAAAGGCTTTGACAAGAGCCCATTATTCAGTAGCTCATCTTCTGTCACTTCACACATCACCTGTCAGCCTGCCAGCCCAGCTTTGCACCCGGAGGTCGCCATCAGTAATCAGTCACATCGCAGACGTCCGAATCACAGCCTTATGGCCAACTTTGAACTGTGTTTTTATGTTTTTAACTAGATGCTGTTAGATCTTGTTCAAGACAGTCAGAGAGAACCAATTAAAACTAGAGACAGAAATATTTTTAATAACAAAGCTGTAACTTCTTTTCACAAGGTGGCTGGACACCCTAAAAGGTCCTCACACTTATGGCTTAGGCAACTTTTTTGAAAAGAGACACTGCAGGTGAACAGGGAAATCACTGTAATGAACCATTTCAAATAAAGTCTAATTCATTTTGGCATTTTTAATCCAACTCTAACCCTTACCCTAGATGGGATGCAAATGACATGATGGATATTAAGAGGCTCAGAAAACTGACACTCAATATTTATGGGCCGAAAATTTATGTTTGATAGAATCTGTGGTTTAATTCAGAGAATCAGTGTTAAATGTTGTGTAGTAGCTTCTCCCATAGATACTGGTATAAATTCAATTCAATTCAATTTTATTTATATAGCGCCAAATCACAACAACAGTCGCCTCAAGGCGCTTTGTATTGTATGTGAAGACCCTACAATAATACAGAGAAAACCCAACAGTCAAAACGACCCCCCTATGAGCAAGCATTTGGCAACAGTGGGAAGGAAAAACTCCCTTTTAACAGGAAGAAACCTCCAGCAGAGCCAGGCTCAGGGAGGGGCAGTCATCTGTACCTGTCGTTCCAGACCTGGTTAGCAATTTTAAGGCACTCACAGCTAACACTTAATGTTGACAAATGATGCAAAAGAGTATTCTGTGCATTTAAATGTGTATCCCACCAGCTCTACAGTTGTTCTTCTTCTGATAGCATAAGCAGTCAGTGTGTACTGTTTAACTCTTCCAGGTCTAAGTCATCACCTTTTACAACCCTAATCCTAATCCTAATCCTAACTCTAACGTTAGGCAATCAGACTATGTCATTTTTGTTTTCATTAAATTGTTCTCCCAAGTCTGGGCAATAAGTGAACAAATGAGGTAATCATTTTGACCACACATCAAAGCCTATTTATTCCCCCCAAAAGTTGTTTTGTTTTTTTTTCTCCAAAATATAGGGTTGGGGTAACCACGTATGATGGCTTAGACCTCAGAAGTTTAAGGCAAAGCTATCCATCCACCACAATGCACACTTCCCAAAATCAGCAACGTCACTGATACTGGTCTGAGAGAGAAAGAGACCCTGGGTAGTTTTTTTCACTGCAAAAATTGACTATCTAACTGAGTCTCACAAGCTTATATTCAGCCAAAAAGTATTTTTGATCTTGTTTTGAGAGTGATATACTGAGCAAGAGCTGAATGTGTAAGATTATTAAACTTGTTTTGTCTAAAGACTACTGTAGATACTTACACTTGATTATAGTCTGAATCTTTCCAAAGTAAGTGAAATAATCTGCTAGTGCAGTAAGATAATTACACTTGGTAAGATTTCTTGAAATAATACAAAATATCTAGTCATTCTAAAGACTAGATATTTTGTCTTATTTCAGTTACATTAAGCCCAACAGACAGAAACACCCTCCTCCTCTTTTCTGTTGTTTTGAGATGATGGTGGATCAATGTAGCTGCTCTATACATTATGTGCAGAGGTGCAGCTATGTAATGTGCACAGATGAATGTAATATTAATCTCATAATGATGATAATATTCTCTCATTCACATAAATGTGAAAATAATCTGAAATAATTGTCTTGATTGGGAAGCTACTGCTGATCACTCTAATCATTGTTTACTCCATCGACATAACCATAATCAGTTACATGCCAGAAACGATAACTGAATAATATCGCAGCCTGATTCTCCTGAAATTGTTCACGTGTGAAAAATGGCTTTTGAGATAGCTACAATTATAAGATGCCCTGGAAGAGACCATTTGGACCTGCTCTAAACAGCTCATGCAGGCTACAGTCCGCAGTGTAACTTTTTCTCTGTTTTGCTGTCTGCAGAATGAGCAGTGGAGAAAAGAGAAAAGCTTTTAAACAAGCAACAACAGCAGCACACAAGGTAAACCACAAGGGAGTTGGGGGGGGGGGGGGGGGGGGGGGGGGATGACATGGGGATGGTGCGGAGTGTGCATATGGGGAGAAGCAGGAATGTTTTTTTTTTTTTTTCAACAAAAAGAAAGTGTGAAGCAGTAAAGGCGGATAGAAGGATGGAATTTAAATGGCATTTGTGATAAGGTGACATTTAGAAAAATCTCAGCTCCATCTCCTTTGAACAAAAAGGTCTTGATCCCAGGAAAAAGGGGCTCTGGCTGCTTACAGGTTGTACTGGTGAAGGAAAATACAGCAGCATAGCAGACATCCTAATATACAGAAAGTGTACACATAGATTAAAATGCTTTAAAACCATAAACACATCCAATTTTAATTTTCTTGCTTTCTTGTTTGTTGTGGTAATATAAACTCTTGTCTATAATGGCATTGTTTTGAATTGAGCATATTGATATACGGGTGTTTTAAGTGTGTCACGATGATCACCAGCTATGGGTCAGAGTTCACCCTCCTTTTTATGAGAACTACATCTCTGATCAGGACTAAGAGTTGCCATGGAGAAACATGCAATCAGCTGGTCTTTCTTTTCACTCCTTTTCACCGATTTGCTCCCTTCCTCTGCCCTGTAGACAGTATGGGCCCTGTTATTGTCGTCAGATA
This sequence comes from Archocentrus centrarchus, assembly GCF_007364275.1. Classification (NCBI taxonomy): domain Eukaryota; kingdom Metazoa; phylum Chordata; class Actinopteri; order Cichliformes; family Cichlidae; genus Archocentrus; species Archocentrus centrarchus. The sequence goes on from NW_022060257.1 coordinate 1,877,903, forward strand.
GTGACTAAGTATACGCAGTGTGGGAAGGAGGATCTCAGCTGTTCATCCTGGAGAACTCATCTCCCCTCCCGTTCCGGTCCTAGGTGAGCCTCAATACTTCTCCAGACCTCCCTTTCCTTTTGGCTGCCATTACCCAAACTAAGCTCATTTGTCCCCCCCAGTAGACCCATGATCTGCCTTTTGTTCGGGCCCCAACCTCCCATTCATGTCCCCCAGGAGAGCAGACAAAAGAGGAAAAGACATAGGCCTAAACCCTTTTGCCCAGACAGACTGTGGTAAAGCGACCATAAAGAGATGCTGGGCGTGAATGGCTGGGGAGCTCTCTAGCTTTAACTATAGCCTCTGTCTGTGAAGATGTCCTCCCTTGCCCACATCAACAGTGCGTGTTGAAGGAAGCTGCAGTTATTGTGTGCTGAAATGTAGACAACATCTTCAGCAACACATATGCAGCACAGAAACATTTTTATTTGCAGTTGAAATTTTGACAAAACATCCAGAAACACTGCAAATTGTAAGTAAATAAATATCAGTTATAAACATATTTTCAGCAGACATTAGTAGTTCTATATCCCAGTAATACAGCAGCAGTGATCACAACTCAAGCATTTTCCTATACACAATCAGTGAAAGTAAAGCTGCTGTCAAACAGTAAAGTAGATACATCACATACTGCATGAAACTTCTGACATTATCTATTGTTTAAGGAAGTCCTGTGTTGATGGCTCGAGCTAAGCATTTTTTTGGCATCGCCATCTTGGTATTTTTAAGTCAGATATTATGAGTGAGGGTTGGAGCTTACTCAGAAACTGAGGGACACTGCAAGGTCATACAGCAGCAGCTTGTTGATAAAAGGATAGGCCCATCCAAAAGCATGCCACATTTTATTCTCACCAGGAAAGTGTTGACTGAGAACAAGGAACACTTTCCCATTGATTTCTATTCAGCTGGATTTTTTTGCAAACAGAGGAGTGCCTCATGCTGGCTGTTAGATAGCGGGGGGGTATTGGGCAGTTTTGCATTGACCCAGACATTACGTCCACCTTTTATCTACAGTCTGTGAGCCACATGCACATGACTCTTCATTCTGATTGAAGATTTCACATCAGCAATTTAGATAGGATTTAATATGGTATGGTGTTTACATGTGGCAATTAATTAGAAAAATCTGGCATGCAGCAAAAATACTTCATGCATTTGGTTTCCTCAGGGGCCATCTTATATCTGTGGATTTAAGTGTATATCTCCACACATTTAGGTTAAGACTTAGGGCATTTACAGGGAGAGCAGAAATATGGGTAAAACATTTACAGGGTTCAGTTTTTAATTTCCATGGCTCAATTTATGAAATTTATCCATTCTGACTGAAGCCTCCATATGGAGTTATGGGTTTGTCTTTTAAAAGCTCCCACCCTGGAGGCTCCACAACCAGGCTGCATTTAATAAAAAATTTGAACCTGACCCATTTTTCGAAGGTTGCTTAGCATGGTTCATTCACTGAACTGGCTACCTACTACTAATAGAACTAAAATGGATGTAGCATTGTTCTGCTTCAATTCTGTTGCATCAAATTGGGTAAAGTTCTAGTTAGAAGAGAAAAATAATACCAGTGCCATTCATTCATTGTTATAAGGCTGCTTTTTGCGGTGTTTCAAATCTCCCTCTGGACCGGTAGTGAGGATAACAAGATTTATTGTATTTCAGAATTCTGCCAAGTGTCTCTTATCTATAAAGGCCAAGGTTGTTCATTTTGGCTTACAGTTTGTGGAGCTGTTATTTACTGGATTTGGGGGTGTTTGTTTCAGGTGGAAATGTCAAACAATAAACTAGGGTTTAAAGCAGTTAAACTGATTACAATCAGAAGATCAGTAGCCAGTGGAGGCAGGCATGGAAGACAGTCCACATGTCCCCATCCCCAGGAAACACATTTAAAGTGTTCCCAGACTAGATGAGATACATTATCACTCTGGTGTGTTCTGGGTCTATTCTGGAGCCTCCTACATGTCTAAGATACTCATAAACCTCCCCATAGATGTCCTGTTTGGGTTAGAGCTCATGATGGTAAATCAAACAGTTTACCACAACTTCTACATTACTACTGATCCCAGCAAATTCAATACCTAAAAGACATCGATCATTTTTGGCAATAAATAGTTCATGTGCCCACTTTTCAATATTGTTTTTTTATTCACTGAGCAAAAAAGAGCAAAAATAAGACATTACTTTTTATTCTGCTATATATATATATATATATATATATATATATATATATATATATAAAATAATAATATGTCTACAAATTATGTTTGCCATATTTTACTGTTAGCAGCACCTATCTTTATGCTGCTCTATTGTAAAAAATCAACATTTTCTGCAACTTGACATTCTACATTTCTTTGCCAACTGAAGTTGCTGAAGGTTTCTTTCTTCAGTTGCATGTATCCCAGGTTGCATTGCATTGAGCTCCACCAGAGGAAATCACAGACTTGCGTTTGAGCTCTGCAGTCAGAATGCTGGGGAAAAGAGATACAAGAATTTAAACTCCTCTAACGATGGTGCAATGTGCCCTTGATAGTAAAATATCAACCCTATAGCCTCGTTGTCAGATTGAATCCTGCAGCTTATCCTTCTGTTATGGTTTGTTTAACAAATCGCATCATATTCAAACCATAAGCTATATTACTGTAGCTTAGGTTTTATAGGCTTGCAGAAATGCTCTGAACTTGCCGACATGATAATCTACAAAGCAATGCTGCCTGACATACACTAGCTGTGTGTCTGTCTCCACCTGTGTGATGTCAAATACAAGCTTGGGTTCAGCAAGGAGACACGGAGTGGGATCTGCCATGCTACTCTATAGGGGCTCTTCTGTATGGCTTAAAATAGAAGAGATGAGTCCTGGGAGGCATCCGTGCTGTTACACATACCACTACTACATAAATAAATAAGGAAATAAATAAATAAATGTGTTCTACACAGAAATGATCCAGTATCTCAGTTACCTTTTAACATCCACCAGGCAGTGGCAACCCTTCAAGGGTTAGGATTAGAGTTGGGGTTTTTTTGTCCACATACTAAATAGGTAGTTTCTCAGAAGCTAGAGGATGCTATCTTTCAGATAACGTTTCTTACATTGATTTCATTATTGTAGTTCTTCTGTTAATTATGTTTAAATTTGAATCGTCCAAATAGGCAAAAAGGCGTGGACGTTAACCCTGTGTGGTTTTAGTCATCATTAGTGATGACCGCACTAACCGTACCCTAAACGTGTATTTTGTAGAAAGGCTAAATGACTTTTTGACGTGTGTCAGTTAGAATAATTATTTTCTTTGTTTACTGATTGCAAAGACTTGGGAGAACAATTTAAAAGGGAGGACATAAATCCTGAAGGAGAGCAAAGTAAAAATACAAAAAAATACATATTCAGATCGCATGGGGTTGGGGTTGGAGTTGAGGTCTAAGCCAATAATTTGACTGCGTGGTGGATGTTGAGGTTAAGATTGTGCCAACATGATGTTGGTATTAACAGGTACAAGTAAATAAGAAGCTGCTGTTGTCCTTTTGATGGTACACATGGTCCTGTTTTATCATAAAGTAATATGAAAGGAAATTCACCTACTGACAGTGTCTCAAGTCAAATTCCAATGCAGTAAGGCTTGACAAGTGGCTGAGCGTCTTCCTATAGACAGACAGAGATAATATGCTAAGCAAGTAAATGGATCCTACATCAGATATGGCTCATTTTCCTTCATTACCTGATTTCTCCAACAAGTTCTGATTAAATTTGTGTGCAGGATATGCTGGATTCCTTTAGACATCACTTAAGCATTTGCAATTATTCCAGGGAGATGCTATATTTGAACCAGCAGAACAATCTTCACACTTTATTACGATTATCTCTGGGAGATGGAAATTTTTTTTCCCCCCACCTGACAGGCTGAACAGTAAATGCGACACAAGATTTCAGGACATTTTCATCGCCTCAGTTGATCCAACTGAAGTAAACCTCATCAAGGTGCTGAATGCAGCCCTGCCTGCTGCTAAAGGCCCAGGAATGCTTGAAAAGGAGTTTTACCTTCTCACCTCCACACAGCTGGCATATCACTGTGTAAGGTGAGAACCTGTCGGATTGTCAATTTCAGAGTGTGGCAAAAATTGCGCGTTGCAGCCCCCCAGGCTTCTAGCATCAGAAAGATGTGTGGGGGAGGGGTTTCAGAGGCTGCCTGACAATCAGACAAGCACTCAAAGCATAGCGAGTCTTTAAAACAGGCCACAAATTTCACACAAGCCGTATCCTCCATAAATGATTAATAAACTGTTTTTATTTGCAGTTCATTTAGATTTGGGTGATCTTATCTTATGCCTTGCTATGGTACTTTGACTTTATTTAACATACTGATGATCACTCCCATCTTTGGTTCTGTACCATTCTATTAAGCCTGAATGTGTTCTTTAAACCTGAGCACTTAGCTCACCTCAACTCAAAAAACTAAAACAAATAGATAAAAACACAACCGTTAGCAAGATGCCTCAGTGGCAGCATTTAGAATAGAAAATACATGACATGCATCCAATTACAGAAACAGGCTGCACAAACTGATATATAACTTCACTTACATATAAGGTGTGTTTTCAAGAAATCCAACTGAAAAACTATGAGGTACAATGCCACAGAGTCTAAAAGATCTGATCATGCCCTCATTTATGTTATGACCCAGCCTGTGGGTGCAACATTACATAAAACCCACTCCAGAGTTTATATAAATAATGGATTTTATTTCAGTAATTAGATATTTCAAGTTAGAATTTAGGAGATCAAGGAGTGAAACAAAATACACAGCCATGAAAACATGGTGAGCTGCTGTAGCAAAACACTGGTGAGTCAGACCACTTTTAGCATGCGCTGTTTTGGGGGAAATGTTTTGGAGAAAAGGAAATTTATGGTAATTTTCTTCCTTTGCTTATCCACCACTACTAAGTCAGGTTGTTTAGCTATCACCAGTTTGTTTGTCTATATCTGGAAGTCCCACAGGATCTTAGCTCGGTCATTCTCAACCACCCTTGGGGGTGTATAGCATTTTGACCTTTGGACTTCCAGGCCATACTCGGCACATATGTTCCTGGATACTATGCATACTATGCATTGATTATGGCATTCCATGTACGCCCTGCTTGCTAGTATCTTGCAACCTGCTGTTATGTGCTGGATTATCTCAGAGGGATCTCTGCACAGTCTGCACCTGGGGTCTTGCCTATGTAGGAGCTTGTTCCTGTACTGCCATGATTAGTGTTTCTGTGTTGTCTTTCAGCCCAGCTTTGTCCAGCCATTGGTAGGATTTTTTAATATCAGCCACTTCTTCTATCTGCAAGTGGTACATGCTATGCAGGAACCTGCCATTCCATGATAGTTACAGTTCTGACACTCACTAGTCCTCCCTCCTTTTGTTTAGCATACTGTAAATGCCAGTGCTGGATTTGGGGTGAAACCCTCCATACATTGTAAGGAGCTTTTTTTTTTATCTTGATATCAGTGGCTTCTATCTCCTCCTTTGACCTGGTGATTATCCCAGCAGGGTATCTGATGATGAGCAGTTATAGATGTTGATTGCCTGGAACCTGTTCTTTCCATTCAGCTGACTCCTCAGGACTTGCCTTATTCTCTGCAGGTATTTGGCAGCTGCAGCTTTCCTAGTGGCCGCTTCATGGCTCCCATTTGCCTGTGGGATTCCAAGGTACTTGTAGCAATCCTCAATGTCTGCGATGTTGCCTTCTGGTAGTGCAATCACCTTAGTTCTGATGACCCTCCCTCTTTTTGTTACCATCCGACTACACTTCTCCAGTCCGAATGACATTCCTAATGGTGTGGATCAGTGAATCAATGTCTGTTTTTGTTGTATTTCTCAGTGTGCCTGCCTCCCTGTGTTGTGTCAAGTCTGCATTTCTGTTTTACTTTGTCAGTCCTTTGAATTGTGTGCTTTGTGTTCAGTTTTGCTTCCCTTGTCTTGTTTTCAGTGATTAGTTTCAGCTGTGCTCCCTGGTGTGTCTTATCTCCCTGATTACCTCTTGTGTATATATCATCTGAGTTCTCTGTTCTTTGTCGTATCTTTGTCTATGTTCCCCCTTCAGCTGTGTGCTCTGTTTGTTACTAGTTTCTTCCTAGATTATGGATTTCTGGCTCCAGTGAAGCCCTGTGATTATTTAGTAGTTTCTCCTCTGAGTCCTGCATTTGCCTGCAATCTTGCTGACTGTGTTATCCATAGCCAGATTTTTAATGAGGGGTTCAGGCCTAATGTTGTTTTCTACCTCCGTATTGAATTCCTGATGAAGCTCTTAAGGTCCTGTTGATCGTGTACAGTTCTAGGCATTCCAGGATACACGTATGAGAAATTAAATCATAGGCTTTCTTGTAGTCAATCCAGGTGGTGCACAGATTGGTCAGTCTGGTGTTATAGTCTTGAGTGACTGCTCTATTTACCACTAGCTGGTGTGGGCTCTTCTGGTGTTACTGCTGTGATCTGCTCTTAGATCCACTAGCCACTGAGCATTATTGTTATGTGTTGCATCCTTTTCCCATATGCTCTTCCAGTATTACTGTCTCCAGCCTTGGTGGGGCTGTTCTTATAATGCTCCCCTGCCACTGAGAGTGCACCTTGGATGGTTCAGTGGAGAACATCTGGCTTATTCTCCTGGCTTCTATATCTCTGATATATTTGATATACCTCTTCAAGCAGTTAGCCAAGGCTGTGAGTCTTTACTTGGCAGTTTCTAAGGCCTCAGGTACGTGCAGCTTATGGTAAGATATTTATGCTGGAGGTATTTATAATTTTTTTTATTATCTATTTAATCATTTATTTCAATGATTTATGTTTAAATGCTATTTTTTTCTTTCATCAATTTTTTATTTACTTTTCCATAAATTGAATTTCTTGTGTGCCTTAATTTGAACTGTCATTATTAGCTTGTAAGTCACCCTTACAGCACCATAATTTGGGAGCAACATCTGTTTATTATCTGTCAAGGTGGGAAGTGGTGCCCCACATTCCACCTTCTGTTTTGAGTCGTCTTGGTCTTGTGTAACCCCATACAGGAAAGGACAAGCTGAAAGATGGGACTCTTGTAACTTGGACTCACTTGGGTGTCCTTGTGGCATTGCTTTCTGCCCCATTACTACTGAGTGAGGTCAGGTCTCATAGGGGTCATTTCACCCACAAGGGTCCCCCAGCTCATACTAGACACATTCTCCTCCTCTGCTGTGTGGAAATAGACAGGATAACTATGTTCATTCAACTATACTAGCTGCCAGTTCCGCTATCCAAACCACCGGTTATTAATTCCTGTCAAAATAGTTTCTCCTTGGAATCAAAGTATATGGAGCAGCTTAGCATTTAACCTTGTGTTCCTGTAGCTTAGCTGGCTCCCTTGTGGTAAAATTCTCATGCGCTCTAAAGCCCAGAGTCTTTTGTGGGCAGCCAGTGAGGAGGAAATGGTTTGCTGTCCTTGACATCTTCTGTTTGTTTATAGAATGGTGGTGTTCAGTGGTTAAAATGGGCCATTTATCATATACCCGGACAACATATATTTGTTCAAGAGTGGAATATTTCAGGGCTTAGTATTTATTGAGCAACATGTGCGAGACAGTGCTGAAAGGGTTGTTAACATTCTGCGTCATCTTGGAACATTTTAGATCTTATGTGTGTTGTGTAGATCCTGAGAGCTCAAGTGTCAGATGTGCACTGTCAACTTTGCTGAAGCAGCTGACGAGCATGGAGATACAAAGTGCCAACTGTAACAACACAAAAGTTGGGTGAGAAGGATTATAGGGTCTGAGGTCAAGGGCCAGAGCACAGATACAAGGCCCTGACTCTGTATTAGTGTCATTTACTGGTCGTTTGTACAGATGAATGCAGCACTTGTGACTGTGTGTGGTCTTTTTGAGGTGTTCTTTGTATCATCTGACAAGTAAAACATTATACATAAAAAGCTTCTAATGTACGTCATCTACTATGTTTATTTGTTTGGTTTCTTGCCCCTTTCCTGATTTCTGTTTTTTCTTTTGTATATTTGTCACACTTACATGTTTCATATCATCAAAAAATTTGAATATCAGACAAAGTACAAAATAAGTAAGTACAAAATACAGTTTTTAAATGATGATTTCAATTATTAAGGGAAAAAGCCTATCCAAAGCTACCTGGCTCTGTGGGGAAAAGTCCTTAAGTCATGAATTAACTGTGATTAACCACATGTTTTGGAAAGCTGAGTTCAGTTTCACTAGCCATACCCAGGCCTAATTACTGCCAGACCCGTTGAATCAAGAAGTCGCTTAAATACAACCAGTCTGACAAAAAGAAGTAGGCTAAAGATCTCAAAAAGCAACACATTATGCCACAATCTAAAGAAACTCAAGAACAGATGAGAAACAAAGATGAGAAAGATTGACATCTATCATTCTAAGGCTTTGGGACTCCAGAAAACCATGGTGAGAGTCATCATCCACAAATGGAGAAAACTTGGAACAGTGGTGAACTTTCCTAGGAGCGGCCGGCCTGCCAAAATTAGTCCAAGTGTGCACTGACAACTCAACCAGGAGGTCAGAAAAGAACCCAGAACAACTTCTGAAGAACTGCAGGCCTCACTTGCTTCAGTTAAGGTCAGAGTTCATGATTTAACAATAAGAAAGAGACTGGGCAAAAATAGCATCCATGGGAGAGCTCCAAGGCAAACACTGCTGCTGACCAAAAAGAATACAAAGGCTCGTCTCACATCTACCAAAAAACATCTTGATGATCCCCCAAACTTTTGGGAAAATATTCTGTGGACTGACAAGACTTTTTGGAAGGTTTGTAGCTTGTTACATATAGCGTAAAACTAACACAGCATTTCATAAAAAGAACATATCAAAAGTCAAACATAGTGGTGGTTGTGTGGTGATCTGGGGCTGCTTCAGGATCTGGATGACTTCCTGTGATTTATGGAACCATGAATTCTGCTCTCTACTATATGGCACATGTCTGGTAATCAGTTTGTGCCCTGAAGCTTCTTTTGTTTTTTTTTTTAAACCTTTATTTTACCAGGTGAAATGTTTGAGTTGGATGGACACCAGAAAAGTCCATCTCTGAACAGCTCCATTAATAAAATGCTTTGGCAAGACTTTAAATAGGCTGTTCATGTTCAAAAACCCTCCACTGTGGCTCAATTTTTTTAAATTCTGCAAAATTTAAATTCCTCTCCAGTGATGTGAAAGACTCATAAACATTGATTGCAAATGCAAACAATTTTTAGGTTTACTTTTTCACCACTCCAGGTAGATTTTGATAGTGTTTTCCTTTAATAAATAAAATTAGCATATTTTGTATTTACTTGGGTTTGATGATCTGAAACATGTGACAAAATATGCACAAAAAAGAAAAAAAGAAAAAAAGGAAATAAAACAGAAAGGGGGCAAATATTTCTTTACAGCACTGTATGTCTACACTTGCTTAGCCTAAAGACTGAAAGAATATGGAAACACCTACAGTATAACACTGTTATTTATTTTGTAACAAAGTAGGTAATGGTTTTACGAATTTGTTTTGAAGAGGGCTAGTGGAACAATTTGTCTCTTGACAATCTTTTTCTAATTGTTAGCCAAAAAAGTTTTAAGACGGCTGGTTTTTACCGAGGGGGCAACCTGCAAGGCTGAAAGATAAAGTAAATGTGGAAGTGGAGAAAACTGCAGGTCCTCTAGGCTGACTGCAAAGGCAAATCAATCCCCATTGTTTACCATGTTAAGAAGTCCAACTTGGAGTAATTTTTGACCGGGATATGCCTTTGTATTAAACAAATTGCTTATAACTGCTTTCATGCATTTGTGTAATATCTCAAAAATGAGAAACATCTGGTCTCGTTGATGCTGAAAAACTAGTTCATGCATTCATTACTTTTAGGCTGGACTATTGTTGTTCATTATTATCAGCTCCCTGAAAAGCCTTCAGCTGATCCAAAATGCTGCAGCTAGAGTACTGACAGGGACTAGAAAAAGAGAGCATATTTCTCCCATATTGGCTTCTCTTCATTGGCTCCCTGTGATATCCAGCATTGAATTTAAAATCCTTCCTTTTAGATACAAGGCCTTGAATAATCAGGCATCATCTTATCTTAAAGATCTCACGGTACCGTATCACCCTAATAGAGCACTTTGTTCTCAGACTGTTGGCTTACTTGTGGTTCCTATTTAAAAGTAGAATGGGAGGCAGAGCCTTCAGCTTTCAGGCCCCTCTTCTGTGGAACCAGCTCCCAGTTTGGATTTGGGAGACAGACACCCTTTTCTTTTGAGATTAAAACCTTACTTATTGATAAAAAGGGCTGGATCACACTTTATATGGTGAACTGAATTGAACTGAATTGACAAAAATAATGTTGCCTCCTCTGGACAGTTTTCCCCATCATAACACTTTGCCCCCTTCCTTTTTTTTGTGGATCCTGGAGTTAGGAGTGTAGCCATGTTCATATACTGTACAGATGCCAAGACACAAACTGATTGCTGTTTGCTAGGCCTCACCTCCCACCTTGTAGTATTTTTTTTTTTAGCCCTGTACTAATTTACCAACATGAGTGATTGTGTGCTACACCCTTACAGTTTATGAATGCAGCTTGCTAACCATACTGCTCACTATGAAGGTGACTGAGCTATAAAGGTGGTGGTTGGTGTATTTTTATCACTTTAGAGGCAGCCAGGAAAGTTTTATTCTGCTGCCTTCAATGTGTTTGCTAAGATTATTCAGGAGTTGGTAGGTGCAACGAATAGACATATTATCTAAGTTGCCAAAAAACGCAATTCCTTGAGCGACCACTTGAGTGAGTTAGTTCCAGTAAAGACTTTGTAAAAATGACTTCAGAGCAGAAATGAGCATGTTTATATTCTGGGACAGAAATCACTTTTGGTCTCTATAGCTCATTTTCCCCTTTTATAACAACTGTATGGGGTGAATGTTTATATTATTCATTTTGTGTTGTGTTAATGTGCTAAGCTCTTAAAAGTATATGTATATGTATATGTATATGTATTTCAATTCTTTGTGGGTACATTACTAAAACAAAAAACACATTTCATACTTAAAGTTTTTCTTTCTGGTGTCTATATAGAATTAGGGATTTTTCATATCATGGTCTGCTATTCCTCCCACCTCAGTCCCATCGTGTGTTTTCAGTCAGACAGAGATCTAGAAACCTTAACTCTATTACTCTTCACCTCTAATTCACACTACAGTCTCTCTTAGATTAAAGCTGTTTTTATCACAAATATGCTCTGATACAGATAGCTGTCTAAAAAGCAGCCAAAAAGCAACACCTGGTTTCTCTGTGCCTTATACTCCATCTGTTCCCTGCATTATGAATTATAGAGTGCTGCTAATAGGGTGTTTCTCCCTTGTTTAACTTGCTGTGGCCACAAGCTTAGGCTGCTGATGGCTGCTGCTACCTGGACTCTGTCCCCCAGTGCTCATCACCAACATTATACTCCCCATTGCTGTGTTATTCTCTCATTATTGAATCATAGAGGGGGTTTCAGTAGCTTGTGGAGGAGGGGGCAGACTAGGTGTCCATCCAAGTGACCCTCCCTGAGGACTTAACCCACACTATCCCACCTCACTGTTGCATAATGGATGAAGGACAGACATTGGGAGGGAGGAATGGAGAGCAGGGCCCTTATTACCTTGTGATTCATTTTTAATGAGGTAAACAGGTCTTTCCAGGTCACCTGGAAGCTCACACACACCAACGGCAGGTGGTGTGTCTTCCCATCGACTGCCTTATTGCTGCCCGCTTTGACATGCACCATGGCTGCAGGGGCTGCAATCGTATAATTAGGTCTCACTGTCATTGACAGAATGTGTCTCACTTCCCACAGAGTCCCTTTTCCTTCCTTCAAGTTAGACACCACCAATTATATAGTGGCAAGAAGACCTTATTATACGTGCCCTAGGCAACCTTTGCCTCACTTTTCCTTTTAGATGAAATTTTCCTGCAGTGAGGATTGTGAAGACCACCAAAATCTTATTATTGTGTATTGGTTTTTAACTGATTTCATTGCACTTTTTAGCTCATAAATGAAATTTTATGTCAGTTATGTGGCAGGAACCAGTTTTTGAAAATAGCCTGTCCCTTTATAGCCCCTTGTGATGTTTCTTGCCTTATGTAGTAACATTCTGTCCAGGTAGCTGTTCTCGCTTTATGCTTAGTTATTGTAGCACTTTTACTGCTGTGTATATGTTTAAAGACAGCTGATAAAACCGAATCTTGTTGTGTTCTAATGGAAATAAAATGGGCTCCCTCAAGCAGACGTCTGGTTTGAAATTGGATGACAAGCAAGCATGCACGTACAGGGTGTCATCTGGGAAATCAAACCCGCTCAGTTCACTTGTTCTGAAAGTCGGTGAACAGGTACGCCTTTGCAAACAGGGAGGTGGAGAACTCCCACAGCAATTCTCTGCGAAGCCTGTCGGGGCTGTGAAGGAGGGAGAGGGAGAGAGTGAGTGCAACAGGAAGGTGAGAACAGGAACAGATGGAGAGACGCAGGGATTCTACATTTACAGTCATTTAAAACAGGTGCTATACATAGCCAAGCTTTCAGCCAGTTCTCTCATCTAAATGATATCATTACAGCAAGAAGTCATTAAAAAAATCTTTATCTCCCAGACTGTGTAGATTTCCCTCCTCTCCCTGGGGAGCAGGGATGAGAATGAAAATTTAGGGCCCCTCAACTCATTGAATTTTGCTTTTTATCACCCTATAGCTGTGCTACATGTGTGCCATTGTGCTTTATACAGGATTAGAGGAGATGTTTTCTGCCTGACTGGCTACAGGCTCTCAGCAGCAAGACAAGGATCATTTCCCCTGAAGAGAAAAACTCTGGATGTAAACCTCAGCATGTACTCTCCACCGATGTTTAGAATAGATTGTCACTTACATACCAGCAATCTTTGTCAATGTTTAAGGCATTTGAGAGTAAAATTGCGTATTTCCCAAGGGGCGTTTAAAAAGTTAGAAACTACACAGTCATTTAGCTCAAGAAATTCCAGTTTTACTGACTTTCTGTATTATGATACATCCACAAGGTCATCCCAACCTAGGTTTGGATTATGGCTTTATTTAAGTTCACATCCACCACTTTTTTTTTTTTATAGAATTTCCACCTATCTGAAATGGCCTGAACAGAAAGACTGGAACACCAACATGCACCTATGAGACTTCACTTTAAAGATAGCATCTTCTAGTTTCATTTTCTAGGAAATCTGCCTATTTAGCAAACCCAACCCTAACCCAATCCTAGATATGTTGCCAGTGGCCTGGTGGATGTAAAGAGGTTAAGCACAGAACAGAACCCAACCCAGCACCACCAGCAAAGGCTTTAACAATCAGTCTGGGGGGGGGGGGGGGGGGGGGTGACATTTTGATTTGATGAGTCTCACAACCACCTCCACACTTATTCTCATGGAAGAATTTTTCTCTTAGTCTTGAAGTCACAGGTCCCATGGAATCTGAACTAAGTGGAGCAGGATCCTCCTGTGCTCCTTGTTCTTCTGTTTATTTCAGGTGTCTCTGCCTGTTTACATCAAATTGTTTAGAGCACAGCAGCTGGTAATTGCATCCCCTTATATGGTTGGTACCCAAAGCAAACTCTAGAGGGATGGTTACCAGCACTACTGTTTGATTCAGTACGTCAGGTTTCCACTTGGCAGTCATAACCTTGTAGCTCAGTGCTATAACATCAGCAGAAGGAAGGTACTATTGAAGCTGGAGATCTGGAGGCTACAGCACAATGGGAGTGAGCAGTATGGATGTAATGACAGATCGATCTGCAGGGCTGAGGATAAAGATTGTGACCAGATGCAAGGTAGCCACACAACCAAAGGCACAACTTCTCCTGCTTACAAACAAGAAGCTTGCAGACATGAACACAGGTCTACTCACCATCCCCACTACCAATATCACTAAAACATGTGAGCTCATATCTGCAACTGCCACAATAATCCTAGAAATAACTGGGTATGCGATCAAGAATGGATGTAGAGAAAGCCCCCTGAGGAGATGAAGTCTGATGAATAGGAGGTGCAGCAAGATGTTCATAATGAGGCTCTAAAAAACTGCCAAATAAAAAATGCTCTGGCCACTAGGCTGAAGAGATACACCAGGGAAGGAGAGGATAAATAAGAATAAATGGCCTATTCTCCAAACATCCATCCAGGATATACTCTCAGCTGCAGGGGAACAATAATAGAAGGGCAGACCCAACCACAGCAGAAACTGAGAAATATTGGAGGAACATCTGGAAGAAAGATGGGCATCACACAGTCTTAACACCAAGTGGCTGGTGGACCTAAGAGCAGACCACAGGAACCTCCCAGAACAAAAAAACACATCACAAAGGCAGACATCCAACAACGAGTCTCTGGAATGAAGAACTGGACTGCACCAGGATTTAACATGATCCACACCAAATAGCTGAAGCAGCTAACACCACACCATGAACATCTGAACACAAATAAATAGGCTGCTAACAGCACATACTCATCTGGACTGACTAACACAGGGCAGAACAATCTGATCATGAAGGATACCCACAAGGGTATGACACCAACAAACTACCAGCCAATTAACAGCCTCACCACAACATGGAAACTCCTCTCAGGTAGCACAGAAACCAGGCTGAGTATGCGTATAAGTCACTTCATGAGTGCAGCTTAGCAGGGCACTGGAAATAACAGCAGAGAGTCAAAGCAACAGCTACTGGTTGACACCAAGACTCTAAGACCAGGCAGACCAACCTGAACACTGCCTGGATTGTCTACAAGGAAGCCGATAACTGGTGTAATTGGCACTATAGAAGACTAATAGTGCTTTGATGACCTTCATCAGGAACTCAATGGGACTATGGAAGACAACATTGGAGGTAACTCCAATGCAACTGCAAAAGTCACTATCAAGTGTGGAATATACCAAGGTGATGCACTGTTCCCGCTGTTATTCTGCATTGATCTCAATCCCATTGGGATGTCATTCGGATTGGATAAGTGTGGCCTAATGGTTGCAAAGAGAGAGAAGATGATCCAAACTGAAGGGGAGCAATTGCCAGAAGGCAGAATAGTGGACATACAGGAGAGCTACAGTACCTAGGTATCCCACACCTCAACAGGAACCACGATGAAGATACAAAAAGGTCATCCACAGCCAAATATCTCCAGAAGATAAGACAGGTTCTGAGAAGCTCAACTGTAGGAATAAAATCTGAGCTGTCAATACGTAGGGCCTACTGGTCATCAGATAACCAGCTGGAATAATAAGCTGGCTACAGGAGAAGGCAGAAGCCACTGATTTCAAGACTTGAAAACTCCTCACAATGAGTCTTCCATGAAGTTCAGAACCCTAAGAATCTATGAATAAAAATGAAAGAGGGAGTACAGAGATCAAGCCCCTACATGGGATGTACCATTGACAGATAAAGGAAGAGGCTGACATCAACAAAACGTACTGGTGACTAGAAAAGGCCGGCCTAATGGATGGCACAGAGGCTCTGATCATGGTAGCACAATAACAGGCTTTAAGCACCAGATCCATAGAGGCAGGACTCTGTCACAGCTAATAAGACCCAAGTTGCAGACTGTGCAAAGGTGCCCTGGAGACAGTCCAGCACATAGTAGCAGGATGTAAAATGAAAGCTGGGACCACAAACACTGAGGGGCAAAAACAAGTGGCTGGCATAGTGTACAGGAATATTTGTACCACATACGAACTAGAAGTCTTTAACTCCTGTTGGGAGACAATGCCGAAGATAGTTGAGAATGACAAGTCTATGGTCCAGTGTTACTTTAAGTTCCAGGAATTCAAGCAACTATTGGCCAACCAAATAGACATAGTGGTGGTTGACAAGGAGCATAGTTGTGACTGATGTGGCAATCCCATCAAACAGCAACACCAAAAAGAAAAAGCACAAGAAAATAGAGAAGAGCAACTGAAGGAACAACTGGAGCAGATGTAGAACTCGAGATCGAAAGTGGTCTCAGTGGTAACAGGAGTATTAGGAGCTGTAACCTCAAAGCTGGAAGAGTGGCTCAAGTAGAACCAGGCATAACATTAGAGGTCTCCGTCCAGAAGAGTGCAGTCCTAGGAACAGCTAAGATATTGTGTGGGAACCTCAAACTGTCAGGTCTCTGGACTGATTGCCTGCAGCATCATAGTCCCAGTTTGTGCTTATCATAGTAAAGATGTATACTTGTTTTTCTTATAGGAGTCATTGAATTAATTAACATGCCACATGTTGTGGTGGGATGAGCCAGAGATGCTACATGTAGTTGTGTTAGCACTCTGGATTGACCCATATTGATGTGAAACTTATATTTGTACATGTCTGTGAATTTATAGGACTCTCAGATGGTCTAGTTTCCCAGGCTGGAATGTAATTCCTCTGATTTTCGTGTGTTTGTGTACTTCAGAAAGTGTAAAAAGATCTACAAAAACAATGTTTTACTTGGAGCATTTAAACAACACATGGATAACTGCTTCTAGTCTTGAATTATCAGCTGTATGTTGGTGATTTTCTGCTGCCATTCTTTGGTTTGATCAATCAGGCTTTTTTTTTTGTATAAGCAACCAGAAAGCAGCAATAGTAGCAAATCAAGAATTTCAGAACTTTTTTTTTTAATATGATACATTCAACATTGGTCCAGCACATCATTTGAGTGTATATTCATTCTTGGCCAGGCTCATCAATCTCACAAATGGAGCCTTTGGCGGTCCTTTTTCACTCCCTGCTTTCAAGTCCTTTAATGCTATGTTAATGCAGGCCCTGCATTCACTCATATCTTGCTTTCCATTGGCTTGCCCGCTGCAATTTGCTGCTAATGGTCCAACCACCACCCCATCTCATCCCACCCCCCTCTATCCACCTCCCCACCCCCTTTTCTCCCCATTTTCACTCTCCTACTCGCTCTCTCTGTCTCACTCTCTTTCTCTCTCTTCTTCTAGCCTTGAGGCGTCCCGTTTCAGCTCCTTCACAATGCTGTGGAGAGGGTGAATGGGTGAGGTGGAGGTGGTGGGGTGGGCATTTAAGAGAGCAGTAGGTGGGAGTGGAGTCTGACCGCAGAGGGTCTACTGTTTAAGAGAAAGGGAATTCTCTCTTTCACTCACTCACTCTCTCCCTCCCTTACCCTGCCTCTCTCTTTCTCGCTCTCTCTCCTCACTGGCTGCTCAACATCAGCCAGCTCTCTAGGTAGACTCGAGTAAACACTCAAAGAGAACAGAGAGAAGAGGGAAGATGACAGAGCTGTCAGTGCTCTGAGAGATACAGACCGGTGAGAACATTTGTCAGGGCTAGCTGATAAGGCTCTCTTCAAGACTGCTTAGACTGCTCATCGGTGGAGAGGCTGCAAGCATTCTCTTCAAGGTAAGTTACCTCTTTTACCTGCACTGAGCCGGTGTTTGAATAAGAGCAGAATGAATGGGCTGCTTGACTTACCTAATTAGGACCATTTGGAAAAGGAAATGGCAGCGACTGACAACTTTATAACTTCAAAAACACTTTCTCAGCTCATGCCTCATTCTATATTAGTATATATTCAAACTTTTTCCAAAGATTTATTTCCTGTTTTGGTCATTTTTAGGAAATGCACAGGTATTGCAATGGTTACTGGCATTAGAAAATACCCTTTTGATTATTCATTATTATATATTTGGGGTTTGTTTGTGTGAAAATTTTTTTGTGTGAAAATTCTGTGTAATCAGCTCAAGCCAACCAACATTTTTGATTTTTGCTTTGATTTTTGAGGTGCTTTGACAGGTTTTCATGGCAGTGATAGTGACCATGCTGAATGCTGTATTCTAATCTCATATGGATAATGTGTGGATCAGGTTCACAAAAATATTATTTGTTCTTCAAAGCAGCTACTATAATTATTTTTCATCTATCCAATAATTCAAGACTTCAGGCTAGCTTAATTCTGCTCTTTGCTGCATGCACCTGGCTGCCAATTATGTTTTACTGGGAAAAGTTTTTTCTCTTGTTGGCTATTTCCTCTTTATTACCCAAGTGCTGCCTTCAGAGATGGAAGGGTGCCACAATGTGCTGAATTATTCTACTTGCATTAGGGCTGATGCTGAGTTATGGTCTGATGGCATAGTAGAGGAGAGATGGTTAGAGTCAGTATGTATGTGTGTGTTCAGTGTATGCATATGTGTGTGCGTGTGTGTGTGTGTGTGTGTGTTCGCGCTACTTGCTGAAGTAGGTCCAGCTGTACACTTTATAGTTGCCAGCAGACAGTAGGCTTGTGTAACCCAGGAGACAGACAGCTGCTCTGCATTAGATGCTGCTGGTTGGTTCCTGGCCCAGATCTCCAGCATGCACACTGCCTGTTGTAAAGCAGCAGCCTCACTAACACAAACACACCAGCCCAGCCTCATGGCAAAAGTGATCATGTACAGGAACACAAATGTTTTTGTTTCTTTAAAGTCAGCACTTTAAAACTAATTCAGTGGGGAAAATGTTTTGTGTCTGCATGGATATGGTGCATATATGGTCGGGAGTTTCTGCAGGCATGCATTACCTTGGCAACTGCTAGCCAAGTAGTTTTAATGGCATAAACCTAACCTACTTTTTATTGATCAAGAAAAAAAATAAAATATCATACAGGACTTGAACTGTGGTCACACATATATGTGTGGGTGGGTGGAAAATCTTCACTTCATGTGTATGGACACAAATCAAAATATATGAAACCAACTTGATTAAAAATTATGTTCAAGCAAATGAAAATAATGGGCTGGGTGGAGGAGTGGAATTATGGGCAGGAACGTGAAAATAATGTATTTCCAGAAAATTATTGGATTACTTGTGGCGACTGTGTGTTGAAGACACACACAATTAATGACTGTACATCTCCATGTGCTTCTCAACCTCTTATCATGAGGTCAGCTTAATTTATTTTTTTTATTTCCAAAGGGGAGTTTGTAGAAAGAGGAACGGACAACCCGAAGGTGTTTGATAGATTTGAAAATGAGCTATTCACTAAAATGGGTGCTGACAATAAATATGTGATTTCAGGATTCCTGCCAAATGATTTTTGGTTTTTTTGGCTTTCTTTTTTTTAAACTTTCCTTTTCTTTTGACTGGAAAGGAAATAGAACACTTAAAGCTAGTCCTGTATAATTTCTGCTAAAAATTTGCCTTTGCTGTCACAACTCCATAAAAGGATGACTGTAAAAGACAGTGTAAAAGTAGCAGAATTATAGAAATGTCATAAGTAACATTACTGAGGCAGGAGTATCAGTCACACCTACAGGTACAACACTAAAACACATTTGTGAGGCATCGGAAGTCCTTAGTATATTGACATTTGTGAGCGAATGAATGTAATTATTTTTCATCAAAATTTCAGAAATATATATCACTTTTTAACCTCCAAAACTTTATTTTAGACCACAGTGGGATTCTCCACTGAAAGCTGATGAAATCCTTTAAGGTGTGTCAGCTGTTCTTTAAGGCAGCCAGAGGCAGGATTTATAGCAAATTTAGAATTTATACCCTCGAAGCTGTTTGAGGAAAATCACATCCTCATGGTGGCTGATATCTAAACCTTTATATACATCTTAGGGAGAATGTGAATGTGTGTAAGTCAATGTGAAAGGAGAGAAGTGATGGAGGAGACCCACAGGATACCAGGGGAGCGTCTACTGGATGGTAATTGTGTATGATAAGATGCAGACACAGGGAAGGAGCCTGGCTGTGTTTCAGTAGCCATGCCTTCAGGTTCACTGCAGGCTTTCACCTGAAATATCTCTTAGAAGATTTACATGTAATATCGACGTTTTCCATCTCAAACATAGGTTTGAGTATGTCTGAGTAACAGGAGCGCTATGTGACTTCACTGGTAGCTCAGGCTTGGTACATTAATGTTTCATGATGCGTTGGGTACGCATATGAGTAGCCAGTGACAGTGACACTCGGCGTAACGATGAGTGGGAAACAGCCCTTTGTTTGGACAGCTGTTGGCTCCCAGTGCTCCGTGCCCTACAAAGCTTTATTAGAGGGTGACTGTCTTTAACCCCACTTAGCTCCTCCACTGGTGATTGAGAATGAACAATAACCGTGGATATTCATGATGACCCATGTTAGACAGGACTCAGGAGAGATGCTCTGGTTCGACTAAATGAACCTCATGTTTAATTTAGTCTGGTCCAGACTCCCTTTGCTGCCTCTTCTCCTGTTCCTCCTTTTGTCTTTTATTCCTGGTTTCTGATCAAATATGTTGCTGATATTATGACGATCAGCCAAATTTGGTATAATTTATTACTTACACTGCAAGATCATTTGACCTGGACACAAACTCATGGCTTACAAAGGATGACTCAGACTGACTTTGGTGATCCGCTAATTTTCACCTAGCACCATAGATTAAAATTTTTACTTGTCCCCTTGATAAAATATCCACCAAAATAATTCCTCAGACCTAAAATGCTAAACATTAGATGTGCATAACATTAACATTGTCACTTTAGCATTTAGCTTAAATAAACAGTGCATAAATATAGAAAAAGCACACAAAACCCTTAGCCAGACTTTAGACTCTTATGGAGTGTCTCATAGCTCACATGCCAATATTAAATTTGCTATATTTTTACCACCTAAGTGTATTCACACTATCAAGTACACCTACATGAAGTGGTGTGCGAGTATCTGGGTGGTATACTCATAATGGTCAAAAACTTAACTGTGACCGGCTTTACACTTCTCTCCCTCAGTGGAGGGATTTTCAGCTGCATTGATGATTACGCCAATTCCAGCTTGGCTAGTTTTCTTTCTCAGACATTGTATTGCAGTAGCTAACAAAACTCTCTGTGATTAATTTGAGACAACACTATCCTATTAAAATTCATGTACTACACAGTGCACTACATTGAAGTGTCCAATTCAGATGCTAATGTATCTGCTGTTAGTATTCCACCTTCTTAACATTAAATTTATCAAAGTCTCACTTCAGTTAGCTGTCATATCATATTATGATATATAGTTCACTTCTGAATTGAGGACATTGTCAAAAGGAAATCATTTAGAAAAGACCCAGTTTTCTTAATTACAAGATGCTTGATGTTTCCATTCATCCAAGTGGCTTCTTTTTTCTCTGGTTTTACATTTATTTATTTTTAAAGTAATTTTAAGCCTTGGAATTTACAGCAGTTCTGCACAAAGTTCATCACAGTGTTTTCTGTTTCCCACTTAAGCTTAGTCAGATTAGTCATCACCAAAGACAAAGACACCCTGTCAAAGAAATCCAGTGTTTAAACCATCCTACATACTTGTTCCTCTGATGCTAATGGGTAACGGGAAAGGAGTGGAAGTCTTGGAACTGTGGGATCCGGGATGCCTTTGTATTGCCTGGCCCTTCACTGGATGCAGCCAATAGATGAACACATGTGGTAGACACTTCGCTCTGACACTTTGCCTCCACCAGTGACCTCAAACATTGGAATGCATCAGCCATAATGTTCTTGAAACAAAACGGGGGCCCTTTTGAGAGGGGCAGACAATTTAAATTTGGGAAAATAGTAAAAAACACGGGGAAGCCGATGAAGAGCCGACCCCGGGCACCGGGGTCATTAAGCTCATACAAGTGTCTGAATGGAAGGCACTCCCAATTTGGACACGCAACACGCTTCAGGCTTTCATCACAGACAAGGAAAAACAGATGTCCGTGTATCACAGCCAACATGCTTGCTTCCATTGCTACTGGAGAGGGGGGAAAAAATCTTTTCCATCCGGTTTGAATAGAAATAGCAAATAAACCTCCAGTGTAAAGCAGTGTAAAGTGCTAAAACATGCAGTCTTTGAAAGGCCCTGAAAACCCTTTGGCATATTTGCTCAGAAATGCCTACATTTACCATTCCAGTCACTCTGCATCTTAGATATTTAAGATATTCCACATGACACGATTTGTATTCTCTGAGTTTAAACGGTTTCCATTAGCACAAGAACAGATGTGGATCGCCACATCTGTTGTGTATTGTGGAGTGAATTTTCACATTTCTCAGTTTTATGACTGATAGCTGTCACCTCAGTTGTAAGCAAAAAGTGGCCCATGGTCCAGTCCTGGTCATATGGAAAAAATAGTTGGCCGTGTTATAAGTTTCACAGTCTTGATTACATAAAAACGCATACCATCCTTACTCACAATTACTGTAAACTAAAATGTAAATAAGTGTCCCCTGATTCCAAAGAAAGATCATATACTTCTTAGCTAAGAAATCAGTATATGAATCTTTTTTTAATAAACAGATGTAGCATCAATAACTGGTAAAGGTTTTGTTATTGAATGAATTAAAAGAATTGGAAACAAATTAGGGATGCACTAAAAACTTTGTCCAGCAGCCACTGCCAGTGTTTCTATTTCCTTTTTTCCTTTTGTTTTAATGTGTTTTATTTCCCCTTTTATCCCAGAGAAACAATGACATCTTAAAAATAAAATAAAAACTGATCTGTTTTAAAGTTATTCAGTTCTTCATCACCCAGTTTTTGCACATGTATCCAATCTATCTAAAATTTGACAAAGTTTTACCAGGGAACTGACACTGATAAATCTCATCTTATCTGCTGACATGCCAATATCAGTCAGCAGCAGCAATATCAGCTGATACCGATATTCAGCCAATATATTGGTACATTGCTAGAAAACACTTGAAAAATATTGACCCTATCTTAATTAGACACTAATTCCTGACCCTCACACTGCATGTTCAAAAATACGAAGAACTGACAATCATGCAAAATACACCAGATTGTAAGAACAATATGCTCTCACCTTGCAGCTGATTACCTGACAGAGGAAGGTGTTAGTTACATGGTAAGCTTAGACAAGTCATTTAAGTTGACATCAATACCTCTGTGTAGTATTACAACTCAAGCAGCTCCAGTTAAAGTTAGATTATTATAGTAATTGTAGCACAGGAGAGGAAGTTGGTAGAATGGAGGGCTGCATGAATACAAGTGTCTGGAGAAAACAGCAGGTGGACATGCTATAAAGGCTACTCATATGAAGCTGCCAAGTCTCCACACCAGTTAGGGGTCAGACTAATAAACAGTCGGTCACCAGTAACCAGCATGTTAAAAAGCTCATGAACAATGACCATCATCCAACCTCTCCATCTGGACCCAGTGAGAACAGCAGTGTAAGACCGATACACCGCAGGGGAGGAGTCATAAAGAATATTAATGGGCATCAGAGTGAGCCGTGACTCAGATCACAGTGCTACAAAAACTGCACCAAGATTTTAATGTCTGCCGTACTACATACTCAGTCTCGTGTGTCAATAATCTTTTTCTCCATATCTTTGTGTCAAAGTGGGAAATTGGTTTTGGAGTAAGAAATAGACTTTTTGGGGGCAGTTTCAGTCTGACATGTCAGCTCTGGCTCCAAATCACTTCTTGTAAGATAGGGCACAGTGCATTCTCTCCAGTATCGAGATAAGTGTTTCTGCCGGTATCACAGATACAGCCTCCCTTGTCCACCTTATCAGCCACAAACACACTAACCCCCACCACTCCCCTGCTATCTGTGTCATCAGATCCAATGGGGTCACAGTGGAGAGTTAGTGAGCGCAATCTTGATTTGATGAAACTGGTCTTCTTTTCATCTAGCAAAACAGACTATTCCCCATTTCATTCCACTTTTGAAAGTCAAATTGTTGTTTTTATTTTCAATGAAAATAATGATATACAGTACCAGTCAAAAGTTTGGACACTGTACTTAATTGATTTCACATTAGTGTCTTTAGCTTGATTTGTTTGGTGTAAGAAGGAATAGAAAGATTTCGGTTTTCAAATGGAAAGAACTGGGCAAGGATTGAATTTATAGACTGTAAAGCCTGGATACCTTAAACTCCAATCAGATCAAAATAATCTCATTTTACTGGAGCATTAAAGTGAGTAGGTAGTAAAGCTATTTGCAAGTCATTTTATTCAAATAAGTGGAGAAACCTTCCAAGGTGTTCCAGTATATGCCATTACCATTTAATCCTTTCACTATTTTTTAAGAAAAATAAGACTAAATAAAAACCGAACTGTTCGCTGGACCAGTCTACTTATTTGGTCCAACTAATAGTCCAAAACCAAAGATATTAATTTTACTGTGATGAAAAGAAAAGAACATTTCAGCTTTTCACATTTGTGGAGCTGGAGCAAGAAATTTTTGTTCAAAACGTGAATGAAAAAAAAAAAATCCCAAACTCATTAACTGCATGTAAAAAAATTAATAACAAATCAGTTCGGCAATAAATGGGTTAGAAAAGATGTCTGTTAGTTGCATTCATGCCAGTGGGAATCTGCCAGATGATCAAAATAATGTACACAAAGATGCTACGATTCTCCATAAAAAATGAAGGGATCTGCAGTTCCTGCATGGCTAGACATCACTCATCAAGCTGTGATGGTTTTACAGTGCAAAAGCCCCCTGATGTAGCTAATGTTATGACTATTCTGCCTTAGATCATAAAAGATGGACAAAAGATGGACAAAACCATGTTCATTTCCAAGCTCCCCATTTTGAGGCCTCAATTTTGTGCTTTACAGCTTTATGTCTGTAGCTTCTGGAGGCAGCAGTGACTATATGTAGACCAGAGGGTGGAGTGCTAAATCCATCCAAAATGCCCTTAATAGCACAAACGCAATCAAGAATGTCTAGTTCAGTGTCTCAAATTAGCCAGTCGGAGCCTAGCAGTCAGCTAGCAGCCACACTTGTCAATCAAAGCAGCCACAGATCTAATTTTAAACTTTAATAAAACACCAGGCTGTAAATATGCTAATTCTGTCACAGAAATTGAGCATTTTAACATGACAGGCTATGAAGATTGATTTACTCTTGGAGGAAGCAGCTCAATCCCAACCCAACCTTAATCCTAACCATCAAGGTGACGTGCTGGATGTTAAGAGTTTATGAAAGTATCGAGAACGCTCTGAGAGGTTTGTTTTGACTTAAGTGATTGGAATGAGTGTTTTAAGATTTTTACAAACATTTTCCATTTCTTCAGCAGGCTTGCGCCTTAATGGCTCATGAGTTGTTTCTGAACATCCTAACCAATTTTCTGTCATCTGAGGGTGACAGTTTAGGTCCAGATGACTTGAAGTTATGTACAATGATCCTGGACTCTGCAGTTGTTTAGAAATGGCTCCAACAGATTGTCCCAACTTGTATAAATCTTCAGTTCTCCATTGTAGATCCTGTCTGAGTTTCTTGGACTTTCCCGTTGTTCTGAGTATTGGTCAATCCAGCGAGAGCTGTCAGAGAAAATTGTAAACTTCTGATCACAACTGTTCATTCAAGCCTTAAAAGGAAAATCAGGTCATTTTTATGAGTGTGACCACCCACCAATGGCATTTTTTCTTTAGTGGCTATAATCTAAATAAAGCATGTTTTTAATACTAATAATGTGTGTCAGTAAAAAAAAATCTGTACGATCCAGGACAACCAAAGAGCCTAAAGTCTCTGGAGCTTGAAAAAGGCGACTGGACTTCTTTTTGTTTCTTGAAGACGTTTCACCTCTCATCCGAAAGGCTTCTTCAGTTCTCAACCAAATGGTGGAGAGACCCAGGTATTTAAACCCCTGTGGGCGTAGTCCCCTGGAGGTGGTTATGACCCTCTATTGATCATGTGCGTGAACACATGTGCCCAGGTGTGAAGGGGGCGTGGGTCATATTTAATCAGTGGTTTCAGTTGAAACCAATTTAGGACTCCGCTCCATTGTTTCCTGTGGCCTATTGAGGTCAATGGAACAAAGGTGTGAATGGGGAAGATGGAAGCCTCAACATTGAAGTTTACCGGAAGCCCACACACACAGACCAGTATCTCCTCTTTGACTCCCACCACCCTCTGGAACACAAACTTGGGGTGATCAGGACCCTACAACACCGTGCGGAAAGTGTTCCCTCTAAGGCAGAAGGGAAGCATAAGGAACACACACACATTAAGAAAGCCCTCAAAACATGCGGTTACCCCAACTGGGCCTTCATCAAATCAGCTAAGATGCACAGGAATGAAGGCCAAACACAAACTACAGAGAATGGGAAGGACAAGAGGAACAACATTGTCATCCCATATGTGTCAGGCTTGTCAGAGAAACTCAGAAGAATTTTCTCCAAGCATGACATCTCAGTATACTTCAAACCAAGTCACACCCTAAGACAAAAACTGGTTCATCCCAAGGACAAACCCGCCAAACACAAGATCAGCGATGTAGTGTATGCTGTTCAGTGCAGTGAAGAGTGCTCGGACCTCTACATTGGTGAAACCAAACAGCCTCTTCACAAACGAATGGCACAACATAGAAGAGCCACCTCGACAGGACAAGATTCAGCAGTACATCTGCATCTGAAGGAAAAAGGGCACTCTTTTGAGGATGCCAATGTTCACATTTTGGACAGAAAACAGATGGTTTGAAAGAGGAGTGAAAGAAGCCATCTATGTCCACTGTGAACAACCATCATTGAACAGAGGAGGTGGATTACGTCACCAACTTTCCCCCGCTTACAGTGCTGTCCTGAGCTCCCTTCCCAGACGTCTCAACCCCCATTCACACCTTTGTTCCATTGACCTCAATAGGCCACAGGAAACAATGGAGCGGAGTCCTAAATTGGTTTCAACTGAAACCACTGATTAAATATGACCCACGCCCCCTTCACACCTGGGCACATGTGTTCACGCACATGATCAATAGAGGGTCATAACCACCTCCAGGGGACTACGCCCACAGGGGTTTAAATACCTGGGTCTCTCCACCATTTGGTTGAGAACTGAAGAAGCCTTTCGGATGAGAGGTGAAACGTCTTCAAGAAACAAAAAGAAGTCCAGTCGCCTTTTTCAAGCTCCAGAGACTACTATGACCTGGATGACTGAGAATCTACACAGACAAAGAGCCTAAAATTGCCAGTTCTCAGAAGTGTCTCTTTAATTTCTTATTTTCCCTTTAGTGTAATGTAAAAAACATTATGCCTTTAACCAGATGTAGCATCACAAACTCACACTGTGTTTTCCAGCATGTCTGTAGATATTTCTTCTTTTTTTTACTGCCAGGTCTAGAACCATAAGTCTTGTGCATATCAAGATAATACATTTATTTTACACAAAGAGGGACCAGGAGGATCAAGATGAGTGAAAAAGTGAAACCAGGGCAGTCAAGTCAACACAAATTCCCCTGAAGCAACTCAAAACACCCACCCTGACATGGCACACAAAGACCCTTGCATTAAAGTGGTTGATCTTGTTTCCATTTGGACAGAGCTATTTCAGCGGAACCACTCCTGGCTGGTTAATGATATTACCAGTTTTTGCATTTCCTCCCAGTGTTCACTTCCTCTTTTAGACAGAAGTTTTACTTTCATTGGTTTAAAGATTGATGAGCAGACTTTCTGACCTCATCCTGCACACTTCATATGTAGAAGGTAGAACTTTTAAACACAGTCAGGGCCTAATGTTGACATGTAATCGCCACTGGAGTCCACCTTTGCTGAGACCTCTACCATTTGGCAGGTCAAAGATAAATCAACTGTTACTCTCTGCAAGCATTCAGCAGTAGTCATCTGTAGGAGAAATGCAATTTGTTTTGGCACAAAAGAAAGGCAAGCATTATCGCTCTTTGCAGTGTGTGGCAGAACAACATGGTGGCACAGTCACTAGCTATTGGTAGATAACTGCAGCAGCGTGAGTAGACAATGCAGCATCCGTCTGATATCTCAACAACAAACAAACTGAATAATGAAGCAGTGTGCCCCATTTGATGTGTAAAAGCTGTAAATATTCAATGACTACAACTACAAATCAAGTCCCTGGACTGTATGTTAAATAGGTCTGATAGGATGCACATGCTTTCTTTTCATTTCTGAAGAATTTATCAAGCTTGCCTAGTTTTGTAGGTCACGGGTGACAAAAACTCAGCTTGCCTTCTTTGGTACAGAATCCAGATCTGGGTCGCTAGTATTAGAACTGAATGAGGCCTTATTGTCTGGGGCTCTTTTCACCTTGAGATACTGTCACACTATAATAAGGGAAAATGACCAGGAATGGGCCTCAGTCACGGATACTTGATGCCATGATGGGAATCATTAAAAAAAAGGAGCTTTTTTCTTTAACTTACCTATATTTAAAGGGCAATTTCGCATCCCAAGGAGCCACAAATCCAAGTGGAATTAAACTGCTGATAAATATATGAACATATTCATCAACTTACCTTCAAAGTGGAAGAAATTTCCAATATATGACTCTTGTTTCTCCACTCATAGCCAGAGAGAGAGATACCAAAGTGCTGAGGACAGCACTACAGGTATAAATTATAATCGTCAAACCCAAAAATGAATTTCCAGGAAGAGGCCTCCCGCTCGACTGCTCAATGACCGATCGATGATACGGTTGTTGCTTCTTCTCAGAAAAGATTTTTCAGATTTTATCATCTCATGCTCTGAAGGACACACACCATCTTTCTCTTTCTGCCTTTTTATGATCGACGAGGCAATTGCTGTTTCGCTGAACTGCATAAAAGCCTGATGGCAGAGTAAAGAATGCCTGGGGAGATGTGTTGTTCAAAGACAGGACCATGAAGTAATCAGTTTTGGCTTGTTTCATTATATAAGACTAGGTGAAAGATAACTGAGAAGGTGAGATGTTGTTGAGTGCAGGATTTGGTTCAAGTGTGGCATTGCCTGTGGCCAGGCAAGGCCATCAGAACACAACTAAATGGCTCAAGATGGACCTCTACTCTGTCTGCTCCCTTGGAAAGTCTTCCAGTTTCTGCCTTTTCTGACTGATACAGATTCCAGCAGGTAGTAAGGTCAGCAGATCCACACATGCTTCACAGACCAAAGTGACAGGCCATTGCAATCCTGGGCTGCAAATTGTTTCAGGGGAAATTGTACAGACTTCACAAATACAGTTGTGGTTAGTAGTTTACTTACATTTATCATGGGCATGAATGTTATGGTAATTTGGGGCTTTTAATTATTTGTTTGAAGTATTCTTTTTCCAGGGTGGAATGATTGTACAATGATTGTAATAAGTGGTGTAGAAAGTTCTACTATGTCTTTTAACTTGACAAGGTCAAAACCCATTAAGTTCTGGTTACTGAACATGATGTACTGGTAGTTTCTCTTTGCCAGAATAAAAGGGATTTTTCTGACCGCTCTCATTGGATTGACCAATACTCAGAACAATGGGAAAGTCCAAGAAACTCAAACAGGGTCTACGATGGAGAACTGTAGATTTGTACAAGTTGTGAAAGTCTATTAGAGCCATTTTTTAACAACTGCAGATTCTAGGATCATCATTTCAAGCAATTGTATGTAACTGTACTAACCTACTAACAAGTTGTATAGATGTGTCATCACTTTGCCAAGGTCTGGAAGAAGACCCAAACTCTCACCCTCAGATGAAAGGAAATTGATTAGGATGGTTGTTGGAATTGGTGTTGGTGGAATATTTTAGGAAAGATTTTCTAAAAAAAAAAAAAAAAAAATGAAAGATTTCCAACTAGGAATATTTTTGGTAGCTAATTTCCTCATCATTTAAACAGCAGAAAAAATCTGACTAATCAACTTGTCTAAATAAAAGGAAAACACTTAGAAAACAGTCAAAATTTAACAATATCTAATGATCAAGGTTAAACATTATTGAAGGTACTTTAAGTCATTTTTGAGCTTATTTAGTAGAAAGAAAAGTTTTACTCATAAATATACATTCACTAGCTATTCATTGGCTATTATTGTGTTCAGCAAGCCTCCTAGATTGTGAATGAGGTGACCAGACTACTTGCTCTCATCAGGTTGTGATCAAATGAATTTGTGAAATGAAGTTGTGGTGTGTCAGCAGATAATTTTTAGATGACAATAAAGTGTAAATAATTAAACCATTTTGTTAAACTTGTAATGTATAAGTCATGAGCCCTTTGCTATCAGACAGTTGTTTTTGTTTAGTTTTTTCTTAGTAGTCAAAAATATAATTCTAACTGCAATCCATTAAAAACAGTTACATTTTTTACAAAAAGAATGTGCTTGTGCAGGTTTAATAAATGGGTGTACTGAAGGGTATTTGATTGGTGTACTTTAATACAAAGACAATACCATAAAATTAATTTACCATCCCTGACACAACAGACCAAATCCCCCAACTAAAGCATTTAGAGTTCTCCACTGTGTGAGGTATGAAACTTCAAGTGTTTCCGTAGCACTTATTCACAACAGGGCGATTTAGATCAGTTGCACCAAATGCTTGTGTGCCAGCAGGTTTCCCAGGGTGAATTTCTCCTCACATTGAACCACAAGGCAGGCAACAAGCTTTGTTGCTGTTTGAGAAGCTAACTATACAGCAAAACCAAGTGAGGGAATAACAAAGCAGCAGCAGTCAGATTGTATCAAGTCCATGTCTACAGTGCCAACAACCAGCTGCATTAGCATAGTGCCAGGACCACAGGGTGCCCATGAAGGAAGTCCAAACAGAGGGATCAGCTTTGTGTTTCTCAGGGTCACACTCATATTCCCTCATTCTGATTGTTCTGCTTCATATCAAAGACCAGTTTATGGCAGCTAAGAAGAGAAAGATCAAATCAAAATATTTCTAGGACTCTGTGGAAGTTTCTTCTCTTCATCTATTTCTGATTAAAGGCAAGTTTTGCCAGAGCCACAGAGCTCGTACAAAGCCCGCTTTGGTCTCTTGGGGTTGGTTTCTCTTAGAGGTCCATGTGGAGAGCAGCCAGCCTTCAAAGTGAGAAAGCCAACCATCCGCCCAGAACTAAAACCTTAGCAGCAACTCAAAGCAATTTTCTGGCTATTTTGTTGATTTAATCCCTAGTTTGTGATGCTTGGGCACAGCAGTGTGACTGTATTAGTGTGTGTGTGCGGTGACAGGAGGATGGTGGGGGGAGCTTTCAGACCCCTAAGGGCCCAGATCCTCAGAGCTCCCATCAACAAGCAAGCTACATTAGCACTTTTACAGTCTACCCATCACGGAGGCGTTCATCCCTGTCTGTCTAATCATGGGCCCTGTAATGTTGTGGCTGAGTAGGGGGTGAAGCTGTGGGATCCTTCCAAGCTGAGCTCATCTGTCAGCTTGCCTAATCACGCGTCAGGCCGAGATGAAGAGAACAAGTGGAATGTTACCTGCTGACTGTCACCCTGTGGATGTGAAAATGGCCACTCAAGATGTTCTTGAATCCCACATCATTGCAACTAAGTCATATGTAGAGGAAGGAAAATTAAACCCCTTCATACATATTCCACTGTGATCATACATTTTCATGTCTGCTTAGCTAGACATTTTCATGTTCATTGCTAACTGCTTCCATTAACCTTTAAAGCAGCCAAGGCACACATCGGTTTTATTAGAGGTAGGAAATAATCAGTGTCAGCATCTCTGACAAGGTGGAGAAAAAGTACAATTATATAAACTCAACCTAAGCCAGACACTTCAAAAAATAGCAAGTCTGTGGCTGTGCATGGAATCTATATTTGTAGTTTTGCTCTCCTCTTGGTTCCAGTGCTGACAGGCCACGAATTTTTACTTAATGTCTCTCATCACAGTTTTGCATGTTAAAAAAAAAACAAGAGAAAAAAATGCTTTAACCTCTTTAGATCCACCAGATAATTGGCAGCCCATCTAGATTTAGGGGTAGGGTTTCACGTCTTTTTTATAGTATTCAACAATTCAACTATTCAAATATGAAAACTTTTACCGGAAAAACTGTCAAAATGATTGTATGAGATTTGATTTGATATGTGTTTCCGAAAATGTGCCTCGCACGTGGCCAAAACAAAACCCCAAACCTCACTGTAGACATGTTGTTGATGACCTGATAGATGTTAACAGGCTGGGAACTGGGAACACGACACCTTATCTTGTTTGATTTAATAAACTTGCTAGCAAAGGCATACATATAACAAATCTCTCTATTTAAATTCAATGTAAGATCAGAGCACAAAACAGCATTTTGTAGGGTTTGCTTCGATCCCACGAACTCAGCACATTTTCCAGCAGACCTTTTCAAAGAATCATGTTACAGAACTAAAAGAAAACCACTTGGCTTCCAAGGGGGAGCTCTCTGGGAATGCTGACCTGCTGGTTTGTAGGTGTAGTAGGGGCGTAGAAGGGAAGTTAGTCCAGACCCTCTGTGCTTTTATGGGAAGCCCACAGATGGTTTAGCTATACACTGGTATTAATCTGTCAGTTTGGTTTGTGGTCTGGGCTGAGGGGAAGAGAAGCGGCTCTACACCGTGCAGGTGTTACTAGGGCTGTTTGTGTCGTGACAGCCTGTCTCAACGAATGCTTCACATAGATCCCCAAGGTCACACACCGGCCTTGCTCTAATTGCCACTCTTGATCCTGCCCTGATGACAACAGCTGGCTGTGTCTCCTCCACTGAGAGAAGAAGGGCTAAAATGGGTCAAAGGTAGCAACAAGATTAGAGATGGGCATTTGTTAAGGGCAAGGCAGAAAAAGATAAATATTATTATCATATTTCTGTCAAAGTCCCTTATGTGGATTTGAATTATATTGAAATCAGCATTAATTATAAGGTTCAAATGGTTCAATATGGTTTTTGTGCCTATGCTCTTTTGTCCCAGCTCCTTGTGCCCTCTTTTCTTTCCCCTCACCCCAAACTGGTTGTGGCAGATGGCTACCCCTCTGTGAGCCTGGTTCTTCTGGAGGTTTCTTCATGTTAAAAGGGAGTTTTTCTTCTCGCTGTCACCAGGTGCTTGCTCATAGGGGTTGTCTGATTGTTGGGGTTTTCTCTCTAATATTGTAGGGTCTTTACCTTACGCTATAAAGTGCTTTGAGGTGACAGTTGGGATTTCATATATGAAATTGAACTGAATTGAATTGAACTACAATCATTTCATGTTGTTTTATATTGTAAGCTAACTATTCTACAGTATTGGAAAGGAAACCCCCAAGGATGTTTCTTGTGACCAAGGATTTGGTGACTGTGGGGACAAAGAAGTCCTACTTAAGAGGAAGAGTCCTTCAGGAGAACCAGGCTCAGAGAGAAGTAAAGATCTGCTGTGAACATTTTGTGGGCTTAGGATGAAGAGAAGAGAGAAAAGAGCAGCACAGACAGTTGATTCTCTCAGGGATGGCAAGAGAAAGAATAATAAATATTTGTGAATTGTGTTTTTCATGTGTATTTCCCACATTTCGAAAAACAGTGTGACAAAAATATGAGCCACAGCTAAGTAATAACATAATAAAGTAATCAGTTGTCCTCAATATTTCCCTCTGTTTGTATTTACTTTTTATTCTAGGAATCAGGACAGGAATACTGACTAGACTCATAAGCTGCAGTAATAGGGTGTCATCATGGGAATGAGAAGTTTCCTTTTGGGCTGCTTAACTGTGGCCCTCATCCTCCAGCTCACAACTGCTGGTCTTGTCAGGAAGGTCATCCGCCACCGCAGAGAGGCCCTGATGCCAAAGAAAACCCAGGAGAACCTCACCCTGCCCCACCCTGACCAGCCGGTAGTGTTCAATCATGTCTACAACATCAACGTCCCCTCCACGTCACTCTGTGCCGTGGACCTTGACTCACCAGGAGGCACCGAGCTCAAGCACAAGAGCACCCCGATGGAGATGCAGAATGCCGAGCACATGGAGCACACCATGGATGGTGACAATCAGATCGTTTTCACCCACCGCATCAATATCCCCAAGCAGGCATGTGGCTGTGACAACCAGCTGCCAGACATCAAAGCTATTCTGAGCAGGCTGGAGATGCTGGAGTCAGAGCTGTCTAGTCTGAGGGAGCAGTGCAGTAGTGGAGCAGGCTGCTGTGGAGCTCAAGTTACAGGTAGGTGAATGCCTCTTACTGTATGTGCACTATACTGTAATTAGAAGTGTTACAATGGCAGTGAGTTTACTGTATGTATAGGCCCTGTCCACACGCATAGGGGTATTTTGATAAACATAGCCTTTTCTGTGCATTGTGGCCTTTCATCCTCATGTAAAAGGGAATTTTAGGTCACTGAAAACAAACCTTTTGAAAAACTCCTCCCAGGATGAAGAGTTTTAGAAATACTGTTTCTATCTGGATGAGGAAAAGGAACATCAAAGGTGTGCATCTTTATGTCCTTTATCTCGTGTTAGACGGAGCACTGTGTTATCGTTTGCAGGCTACTGACTGGCTAAAATTTCTATATGGCTACGGTTATATTTGCACCTGTTCCTTTGGTAGGCTTCTGACATCACTACCAAAGTGGAAAGACACAGTTTTTAAAAAAAATAGCTGCGTATATATGGACATAGATGACTCAAGTGAAAACTGTTTCTAGAGTGCTTTCAGCAAATCGATGCTTTATAGGGGAAAGGTTATAAATATTGATTTGAAATAAGATAAGAGGTAACCTTCTAAAGACCATAAAATGCACTGCATTTTTGAAGCCAATAATGACTTGCATGACATGCACTTATTTTCAAAAAAACATGAAAAACACAAAGAACTTAAATGTCATTCAAGTACATTCAGTCCACAAGTTTAATACCTCACACAGTGTGGACTGAACCCAGTGGGGACCTGAAGCTAATAATTTAGTAAAAATTCAGATTAAGTCAGAGAACTTATGTTTGAGATGAATAATTGGAGCAGAAGATTATAATTAAAGTTTGGTGTCTATACACTTTGAGATCATTGCTCCCCCCACCAATATAACATGTATTTGGGGTGGTTGAGGGATTAAAGAAGGAGATGGCAATGCAGGGCAGCAGCAGCACTGACTTAGTCATAATTCCAGTTTGGTGTCTTGGTTGTATGTTGTGTGGCTGTCTCTTCATAACCAATTAGTAACAAAATTAGTTATCAATCAGATAGTTTTGGTGTAAAAAAAATATGCTTTTAATTTCTTCATTTCAATAATCTGATCACTCTTTCTTGTTCAGAAGATAACATCAGTGTTTCGGGCATGTTTCCTGTGGTAGAAGCTTGAATTACTTAGAGTTCACATGTTTAACTAACTCACAGGCTTCTCTTCATTTTTATACTTTTGCAAAAATAAGATGATTGTAAGACTAACTCAGCAGTGTACAGTTGGAATAGTTCAAAAAACAGAAGTCCTTCTCTTTTTTGCCATTCCTCAGGTGAAGTGTCCTCAAAGCCCTACTGTAATGGGCGTGGGAACTGGAGTACTGATACCTGTAGCTGTGTTTGTGAGCCTGGATGGAAGGGCCCGAACTGCACTGAACTCGAGTGTCCGGGCGACTGCCAGGACCAAGGCCGCTGTGTAGATGGCAAATGTGAATGCTTTGAGGGCTTTGGTGGGGATGACTGCGGTATTGAGCTCTGCCTGCTGGACTGTGGTGACTATGGTCACTGTGTTGATGGGTCCTGCCTCTGCGAAGACGGCTTTATCGGTGAAGACTGTTCTCAGACCAACTGTCTCAACAACTGCCTGGGCCGCGGACGCTGTGTGGATGATGAATGCGTGTGCGACCATCCATGGACGGGTTTCGACTGCTCCGAACTCATCTGTCCAAACGACTGTTACGACAGAGGACGCTGCATCAATGGTACTTGCTATTGTGAAGAGGGCTACTCTGGAGATGACTGCAGTGAGCTCACTTGTCCCAGCAACTGTAACGACCGTGGGATGTGTGTGAATGGTCAGTGTTTGTGTCAAACTGGCTACACTGGAGAGGACTGCTCCAAGCTCACCTGCCCCAAAGACTGCAATGAGAAAGGCCACTGCTTCAACGGGAAGTGCATCTGTGATCCGGGATTTGAGGGTGAAGATTGCTCCGTCCTCTCGTGTCCTGACAACTGCAGCAACAGGGGCCAGTGCATTAATGGAGAATGTGTATGTGACCTAGGATATCAAGGTGAAGATTGCAGTGAACTGTCCTGCCCCAACAATTGTCACGACCGGGGCCACTGTGTTAACGGGCAGTGTGTATGCGAGAAAGGCTACGCTGGAGAGGACTGTAGCATCAAGACCTGTCCCAAAGATTGCATGGGACGTGGAGAGTGTGTGGACGGCAAGTGTGTGTGTTTCAGTGGCTTTACGGGGAAAGAGTGTGGTGAGCTGACCTGCCCCAATAACTGCTTGGATCGTGGTCACTGTGTAAACGGACAGTGTGTTTGCCATAAGGGTTTCACTGGTGAGGACTGCAGTGAGAAGACGTGTCCCAAGAACTGCCTAGACAGAGGCTACTGCGTAGATGGCAGCTGTGTGTGTTATGAGGGATTCACTGGTCCGGACTGCTCCATATTAACCTGCCCAGGAGACTGCCATAACCAGGGACGCTGTGAGAATGGAGAGTGTGTGTGTGATGAAGGATTCATTGGAGAGGACTGCTCAGAGGGTAAGACAGCTTTCCTAATAAAAATCAATACCTAAACTTAAACCTTTTTCCCTTAAAACATCCACCACCTTGCTCTTGAAGTGTTTAGGGTTAGGCTGTGGTTTAACTACACTCTAATCTGTTAAAATTCACAGATCACTGCAAGGCTTTGGGTTGGCGTTGGATTTTGTTGTAGCCTAATGCTTAATAGGCAGTTTTTCAAAAACTAGAAGATGTAACTTTTATTATTGAGTCTCAAGAATTGTGGTATTGCAGTTTCTCTGGTAATAGCTTTTCCATGCGAGTGCTCCAAACAGGCAAACATGTTTGGAGCACTTATGTAAAGCACTGTGCTCTCTTACAGATGGCATATGAATAGTGACTGCACAGGAGCCTGAAAAAATCATTTTTTGTTGAATAACTATTTTTCAGAGTTGTAAAACAAGTATTTGGACTCTTTACTTAAGCTTTTAGTCACCTGTCTTTTATTTAATTAAAGGAAGGCACTGTCACAGAAAACAAGGTGAAGAGCGGTGTCCCTTCTGGTGTGGTCAAAATCCTGAAATATGCACTGTCCCTATATGCCATTAATCACTGTTTATGTAGATTGGATTATCTAATGGTGACTATGCAAGAGTTTGACTTTAAGCAAAGGGCTTAAATGAGCATTTTAAAAATTTTGTTTAATCATATATTTGGCCAAATGCAAGTGAAAAGTTAAGCTTTAAGCCATTTGATTTATATGACAGTATAAATTCATATGTATCTAAATTAAATCATTTTAAGTTTATACTTTTGTTTTAAGCAGTTCATTTTTAAAGCTGTCACCCGTACCAAAATTGTTCAGCTGTGACTGAAGGCAACATGCCAATTTTTTTAAGCACATATCTTCCAACTATATATTGGTACATTGCTGTTATGGTTAATACTTTATGCGGGTATATTTTGTGAATAGCAGGATAAAATAACTGAAATCAGATTTTCGGTGATTTGGCTTGTTTTTACTTGGCGCCCTCACTTCTTTTAATAAATCTTACCAAGTGAAAATTACTTTCTACACTTGCAGTTAGATTTTCTTGTTTCAAAAGGATTAAACCCTCTGAGGTCTAA
The DNA here is from genome assembly GCF_007364275.1 of Archocentrus centrarchus. Taxonomy (NCBI): domain Eukaryota; kingdom Metazoa; phylum Chordata; class Actinopteri; order Cichliformes; family Cichlidae; genus Archocentrus; species Archocentrus centrarchus. The sequence goes on from NW_022060257.1 coordinate 1,915,330, forward strand.
GTTGTCATCAGTGATGACCACGAACCCTAACCCTAATCTGAAGTCCAGCTGTTGGCAATCAGAATATCTAATTTTTGTTATGAAATTCTTCTCCCAAGTCCTGGTAATCAGGAAATTAAGAAAAAACATAATCATTGTAGCTGACACACTTGAAAAACAGTTTATATTTTTTCCAAAGTGGTCTATTTTGGCTTTCTACAAAATATAGGTTTAGGGTAGGGTCATCACTGATGATGGCTTAGACCTCACAGGGTTAAAATGTTTTCAGGATGTTTAAATTTTGTTTTAAATGCCTTCTGGCTTGCCAATGTGGACAAGGAGAGTTACTGTATTTCAGAATTCTTATTTTGTTGTTTATTTTGACCTTATAAAAATTATATGTCATTGTTACTGAAATACCACCATAACTCTAAATTCTATTTTAGTTTAAACTTCAGTGATGTTTGGCTCTGAATCTTGTACTCAGTACTCAGTTTAACCTTTTAACATTCACTTAGACATTGATGATCCAGCTAGGATTTTGTATCATATTTTCATCTTTGATAGAGCCAAATGGAATTTCATCTAAAATGTAACATTATTTTCTTAAATTTGCCTTTATACAACCCACATGGCTAAAACCAAACCATACTCACAGACAGGTTGTCGCTAAGACAACTAAGTTTTCTGGTGTAGACACCAGCTTTCTTTTAGAGAATGAAAATGAAAGTGAAGGGAAACGGAGATCTTAGGGGTGGGGTCAGGGTTGGCTTAATCCTCTGAGGTCTAAATCACCAACTGGGTGGAAAAGAAATGTTTTTTTCTGACTGACATCAATCAAAAACTATTTTTCTCCAAAGCAGTCCTTTTTGCTTGTCTCCAAAACATAGAGTTAGAGTAAGGCTAGGGTTGGAGTCGTCACTGATGATAAAAAAGGAAAAACTTACAAGAACTGTGAGGGTGAAATGCGCAAGACCTAGTCTGAAAAGTAAGATCTTATATTTTCTAAGAAAATGGTTGTTATGCATAATCCAAACATTCAGTTTGGATAAAGAATGAGGAGGAAAGAGGAGGAAAAAGAGTACAAGCAGCATTGATGCAGATTAGTGATGTTCAATGTTTCTCTGCAGTGTCACCACCCAAGGACCTAACAGTAGTGGAGATCAACCCAGAGACAGTAGACCTATCCTGGGAAAATGAAATGCGTGTGACAGAATACCTGATCACCTATGTGCCCACGGCCCATGGAGGTCTGGAGTTGGACATGAGGGTGCCTGGGGACCAGAAGATGGCCACTATTAGGGAGCTTGAACCTGGAGTGGAATACCTGATCAGTGTGTATGCTGTGCTCAGCAATAAGAGGAGTGTTCCTGTCAGTGCTAGGGTGGCGACACGTAAGTGTTAGAGTCTAAAATGCAATTTATAGTATAAATGTAGGTGGAAAAATTGTCAGTGTTTCCATCTTTTCCTTAATAGATCTTCCTGAGCCTGAAGGTCTCAAGTTTAAGTCAGTGCGGGATACTTCAGTGGAGGTGCAGTGGGATCCGTTGGACATTGCCTTTGATGGGTGGAACCTCATCTTCAGAAACACGGTTAGTTCTGCTACCTGACCTAATGTGTTCCATGAAGTAGTTAAGCCATTATTTACACTTTTCTCTCATGGATGTCAATCAGTAATAGCCTAATGTGCATACATGAAGATCAGGTTTAGAATTTTCTGGAAAAGCCAGAAGACAAAAACATAGCAGTTAAAATTCTTAGCAAGTCCTGACAGCTCCAGTGACCATAAAGCACAGAGTGAATGTTTCTGTTTAACACTTCATTTTATTTTATTTATTTTATAGAGTGTTTATAGAAACCTTTCCAAACAGTGCTACTCGGATTTGTTCAACAGTATTAAACCCAATGCCCTGTCAACTCTTAAATTCAATCGCCACCCACAATGCCTTTATGTATGATTTGGCTGGGTTTTTTTTTTCCCCCCTCTTTTGCTTCACACATGATCCCAGGACTAGTCTTTGTAGCGGTTAATGACTAGTGCTTTTTTTTTTTTTTGGTGCTGGCAGAAAGAGGAAGACGGTGAGATTCTGAACTCCCTAGGCCGACCAGAGACCACCTTTGAGCAGTCGGGCCTGGGTCCAGGCCAGGAGTACGAGGTCAAACTGGAGGTGGTGAAGAACAACAAGCGTGGACCGCCTGCCTCCAAGAATGTCGTCACAAGTGAGTCTACACATTTATAATGCCAACTGGCTGATCATTCTTTTCCTTAGACTCGCTGCAATGCTTTTAATACAGGATATTTTCAGCTTTCAGTTTTTTAAATCTCTGCTGCAGGACATTTGTTTTTTATACAAACCTGGGATACATGAAGTATTGCTTATTTTATAACAGGATCCTCTAATTGTGTATTTTTAAAAAATCATCAACCTTACCATTGAAACCAAAACCTCTTTATTTATGGCCTCAATTTGTCACACAATTCTACCATAGAATTCTACTATAGAATTCTGTAAGTCCTGGGTGACAGAAATTTCAGTGTGTCTTCAGTCTTTTTTCAAATAGCCATGAATATGTAGTTCTCTTTTTATTATCTTCAGTTGCTTTTCATCTTGAAAAAGATTTCTTGCATTCTGCCTTTGCAACAAAAATACATATACGCTTTTATTCTGTACTTCCTCCATAAAAGTTCAGTAGCATCCTATTTTATGGGCATTTCTAACCTCAACATGTACCATATTACTAGAAAACCACTTAGCTGTAAGTTTAATGTTGCATTTTGGCTGCATACTAAACCAGCATGGTTTCAGAAACTAGAAGATTTTACCTTTAAAATCAAGTCTCTTACATGCATTTGGCCTTCTGTTAGAAGATTTCCATTTGGAAATGGCATATCAAAGGAAATTTCATATAAAGTGGTTGATGTGAACCTAACCCTAACTAGGTAACTGGCAGTCTGATGGATGTTAAGAATTTAAACTGTACAACAGCCTGATTGGAAATATTGGAAATTCAGAAGAACCTGAGATATTGCCAAAAATGTGAAGTGGAAAAGTTAATATATCAATAACAGGTGGTGCCGGGCACAACAAACCCTGCCTGTGCCAGACATTTAGCTGATTTTAATGTCGGTTCCACAAACATGTCACTCTCCAAACACTGAATAAACCAAGGTAACTATTGCCCATGCTCACAATTTTCCTTTGACCTATACCTTGAAGTCAAGGTTGCTGAGATTCGAACTTGTCCAAGATTTTCAGTAGATGCATCTATGGTGTGAATTTGAACATCCTAGGTATTTTTCTTGAGTTACCATGTTCATAATATTTTCAGAAAACCTGACCTCTGACCTTGATCCAATTATGGCAAAGATGTAATCAGGTGATCTAGGGGTCACTGACCATCTTTTGTGCAAATTTGGGTGAATTGGACTGGTACTTTTGCTGTAATGTTGTTAAACAAACAGACAGACAGACTATCCCTGGCTATTCCCACCTCTCTGGTGGGAAAGGAACCTGAGCTAGCGCATGAGGTTCAGAGATACTGGCTAGATATAGTCAGCTCACCCTAATGCAAACCTGAGCTCTGGAATCAGTCTCATGGCAAGAGGCTGGACTCTGTTCAGAGTCCAGCCTCTTGGGCTGGGGTGGGTACTGCCTTTCGTGAGAGGCAGTGGGCTGGGGTGGATATCCTTGTATCCCCTTGACTTGCCCCCTGTACATTGGAGTTTTTACAGTTGGACGAGAGGGTTGTTTCCCTGTGCCATCGAGCCAGAGAATGGGTCCTGACTGTCATTTGTGCTCATGTTCATTTCAGAATACCCAGCCTTATTGGAGTCACTGGGAGGGGTGCTCGAGGGTGCGCCATCTGGTGACTCCATTGTCCTACTGGGAGAATTCAATGATCACGTGGGCAACAACAGTGAAACCTGGATGGGCACGATTGGGAAGAAGGGCCTGCCTAATCTAAACTCAAGTAGCAAACCAGAGTTTGTCATGTTCGAGATGAAGGGAAGCCAATATGGGAGAAATATGCTCTCTCTTGACAGGGACTAGAAAGAGAGAGCATATTTCTCCTATACTGGCTTCTCTTCATTGGCTCCCTGTTAAATCTAGAATAGAATTTAAAATCCTTCTCCTCACATACAAGGTCTTGAATAATCAGGCCCCATCTTATCTTAAAGACTTCATAGTACCATATCACCCCAATAGAGCACTTTGCTCTCAGCCTGCTGGCTTACTTGTGGTCCCTAGGATACTTAAGAGTAGAATGGGAGGCAGAGCCTTCAGCTTTCACGACCCTCTTCTGTGGAACCAGCTCCCAATTTGGATTCGGGAGACAGACACCCTCTCTATTTTTAAGATTAGGCTTAAAACTTTCCTTTTTGCTAAAGCTTATAGTTAGGGCTGGATCAGGTGACCCTGAATCACCTCTTAGTTATGCTGCTATAGGCCTAGGCTGCTGGGGGTTCCCATAATGCACTGTTTCTTTTAATTGACTTCTTTTTACTCTGTTTTTGCTTCACTCTGCATTTAATCATTAGTTATTATTAATCTCTGGCTCTCTTCCATAATATGTCTTTTGCCCTGTCTCTCTCTCGTGCCCCAACCGGTCACGGCAGATGACTGCCCCTCCCTGAGCCTTGTTCTGCCGGAGGTTTCTTCTTGTTAAAAGGGAGTTTTTAATTCCCACTGTCGCCAAATGTTTGCTCATAGGAGGTTGTTTTGACTGTTGGGTTTTCTGTGTATTATTGTAGGATCTTTACCTACAATACAAAGCACCTTGGGGTGACTGTTTGTTGTGATTGGGTGCAATACAAATTGAATTGGATAGAATTGAACTAACTGAACATAAGGGTGTCCATAAGTGCACGTGGCACCAGGACACTCTAGGTTGCAGGTCGATCAATTTTGTAATCGTATCATAAGATCTGCAGCTGTATGTTCTGGGTACGTGGGTGAAGAGAGGAGCTGAGCTGTCAACTGATCACCACCTGGTGATCAGTTGGATCAGGTGGTGGGGGGAGGATGCTGGACAGACCTGGTGCATCTAAACGTATAGTGAGGGTGCGCTGGGAACCCCTGGCAGAGGCCCCAGTCAACGAGATCTTCAACTCCCACCTCTGGCAGAACTTCGACAGCATTCTGAAGGAGGCTGAGGACACTGAGTCCCAAAGGATCATGTTTGTGGAGCACTGTTGACATCAGCTGAGAATATAGTCGGGTGGGGTGGTGGAAGGAATACTTTCAAGGACCTACTTAATCCCACTGACACACCTTCTGTAGAGGAAGCAGAGTCTGGGGATGAGGGGATGACTTGTCCATCACTAGGGGTGAGGTCACTGAGGTAGTTAAACAACTCCTTGGTGGCATGGCTCCAGGGGTGGATGAGATTCACCCTGAGGCTCTGGATGTTGTAGGGCTCACTTAGGTGATACGACTCTACAATGTCGCATGGCGATGCCTCTGGATTGGCAGACTGGGGTGGAGATTCCTATCTTTAAGGAGGGGCACCGGAGGGTGTGCTCCAACTCTAGGGGGAATCATACTCCTCAGCCGCCCCGGGAAGGTCTATGCCAGGATACTGAAAAAGAGAGTTTTTCAGTTAGTTGAACCTCATATTCAAGAGAAACAATGCAGTTTTCATCCTGGTCGCAGAACCCTGGATCAGCTCTTTATCCTCTCAATGATATCTGAGTGTACATAGGAGTTTGCCCATCCAGTCCACATGTGCTTTTTGGACCTATAGAAGGCATTCGATTGCATCCCTTGGGGTATCCTTTCGGGGGGTTCTGCGGGGGTATGGGGTGTCTGGCTTGTTGTTATGAGCCATTCAGTCCCTGTACAATTGCAGCGTCATAGAAATTCTATCAAAATTTTGGATTGTTTATTTAGAAACAATATATATATTTTTTTAAAACAGTGGACCTACAGTTACTGTTTCAAAGGCTTAAGTGAAGCTTTTTGACTGTCATCACCTTATGTTTTTGAAACAGGACATGGTCATATTTAGAAAGGAGGGTAGAGCTGGACAATAACCATCTAACACCAGAACTGGCTACCTATCATGTTAAACAAGCTGCATTCTAGAGCCAAGAAGGTGACATGAAACTCAAAGAATTTTGACTATAAAAATCCCGGAAAATTCTGACACATAAAATCTGGCAGTTATCCCACCCTGGCCTTTAAAGTGCCAATCAAATGTTAACATGGGAAACATATTAGCCAATCACATTGCTGCACTGGCCCAAGTGCACAGTAGTGTTCACAACCATTTCAGAAACTATAACATTGTGAAAATGTGGTCAGGGATAAGTTATAGGAGTTTAACGTGTGGATGACACTAACTCAATGTTTTGGAGGACAAAAGAATACTTTTTTGGAGAAAATGCAAATAGTTTTTGATGCATATCCGTTAGAATGATTATTTTTTTTGTCACAGACACAGAAATTATACAAATGACATATTCTGATAACATATGGCCAATGTTAGGTATTAGGTTAATGTGATAAACTGATGAAGACCTAAACCTCCGGTTTAAAAATGTGACAGATATTTTGGGAAAATGAGAAGCAGATAGAAGATGTGAGCTTTTGTCACCTTTCATATGACAGGTTATTCATTCTCCTATTGTTCTTGGTTGATTTAGCTGTCAAAGTTAAATGCAAAACAAGTTGTCACTTTTTAATATAGGTTTGTTTCTTCCTGGGTTATCTATCTTGTAGCCAGCATGTACTGGAAACAGCCTGATATGTCAGCCCTGAGTGATTAGCTCATTAGATAGCACTACACTGCTGTGATTCAGTAGGGGTAGTAAAATGTGATATGGATTTCCAGTCCCGTTGGCAAGTTCTGGAATAACTGCATGGCTCTATCTTGGCTCTTACAGGCTAAAAAGCCCAAAGGCTTGTAAGACTCTGAGGGGATCAGAGCTGAGGATCACAGTAAAGTGAGGAAACAGGGTTGAAATTGTGACTTCACCAGTCAGAGCAGCCAGCAACCAGCAGGCTGTTTTAAGGTGTCCTGACTGGGGGGTAGATTAGCACTTGTTGAAGTTGTTAAATTTTCTTTAAAAGTAAGGCTCCGTGGCTGGCTTTCCTGGCCAAAACTTACACTTGAACTCATACTGTGCAAGCCGTTACCCCAGAGAGACTTCTCCTTTAGCAAAAGCAAATTCAACAGGCAGAACGATGTTTGTCACTTCCAGCAATAACTTTATTGAATGGCACCTCCATCTAGCAGAGGGTCAGGCCACTTCTTTGTTTATTTACAGTCTGTATGGAAATGGTATTAAGCTATAACCTTTCCAAATACACATTCATTACGTGCAGGACTAGTAAATTACTGCTGATGCTACAGATAAACAAAGTCAAAGGATGTGCAGCAATATAGTATGGATGGTTGGATCCCTTATTCCTACGGGGTACACATTATTCTCCATTCTGAGGAAAAATGCAGCCCACACCACAAATCACTGTTATAACATTGTTTAGACAGTCCTGGCATTTGACAAATTAATGCTATTTGCCATTTTCTTGAGCATAAGTAGGACAGTGAAAATAGGAAATCCCCTTTGGCCCTTTTAAAACGTGCAAATGAATTATATTTCATACCTGGACCAACCTTGTTTCCTTGGGTAAATGGAGAATCCAGATTCTCTGCCACATATATGAGTAACAAGGGTTTTAATCAGCTTTTTTAAATTGTCTTAATTGGCAAAGAGAAGTGTATAGGTAGCATTAGTGCATGTCTCTAGAAAAGCCTAGGACCAAGAGTGGCCAAAAAACATCCAAAAACTAGTGTTACTGGAGCGGCAAACAGACGCATTAAATGTTAAATGTTGTGTATCAATACTTTGTGTATAACAGTGTGCAGATGCATGAAAAGGAGGTCAAGTCTTTCAAACTTCAACAATAGTTTTGCCTTTGGGGCACTTATGTGGACTTTCTTCCAAAATATGGGCCCCCTGTGGGTTAGTACATGTGGAGTGTATAACACCCTTTTGTGCCCCCATGAGGACATGAGCAGACATGGGCATTTTTATATCTTTAAACCGAGGTAAGCTAACTGTTCTCTTTGTTTATACTTTCTATATGAACACCTTGGTGAATGGGTATAGCCTGGTGACCTACCCAGCCGCTCACTCTATGACAACTGGGATAGGTTCCTGCAACCCTGAACTAGGTTAAGTGAATGAATAAATGAATGAATTTCTGCACACATTTTTTTTTTTTTTTTTGTATTTAAACAGCCTAGTAACAATATATATGCAAAATGGAATGCATGTTTTATGTCTTGCATTTTCTGAAGCACACATCTCTGGATTATGAAGTCTGGTGTTCTTCATGTCATTCAAGCTCCCTTAATGTCTCCCATTACACCAACTTGCAGGCGCGTACTGTGGGATTTGCATGCTGAAGGGCTAATTGTGTGAAGTGAATCGCTTGGCTCTCCCCTCTCTGTTCCCCCCTTCCTACCTAACCCACCATGTGTAGGAGGCACCAGTCAGTCAAGCAGTCAGGCTCAGGGAGACGCTGGCCTCCCAGAAGAATGGTATCATGACACCCAAACAACACTCTCACAGTCTCCTTGGAAGACAAATCAGTGCTAAGCTCAAATGCAGATTCTTCATTTTATCAGCCCCACACAGCGGGTTGACTTTCCTAAACTTGCTTACGTGTGACAAATCAATTTGAGCAGCAGTGAAAAGGCACCCTTCATGGCGCTGGGAATTGATCTGTAAATAATTTGAATAACCTCATAAATGCAAGCAGGCTGTCACATTTTTCAGCACCTGCATTGCTGAAATGATGATATTCATGCAGCAACCCCCCCGACTTCCTTTCTTCAATGTCCATGGTCAAGAGCAAGATATGATCATCATGAAAAATGTCTTCTTCTCATATACAAATTCTTGCTGAACACAAATACTGTTTTTACACTTCAATTCAGGAAAATGTCAGGTGACTCAAGCTGGGACATTGTCCAACTAGTCCTTTTCTTACATGTGGCAGACAGCAGGAGTCCACAACAGCTTCATTCTTACTTTTCCAAATACCCTGCTTGTTTTACGTGATGTGTTGCAGAGTGTGCAGGAGGCAGGAAGACCTCTTACTAGCTGCAAATTCATTGGACTATTACCTGAACTATTCTCACACTGATGCAAATCAGCGCAAGTTAATATAACACAAAGTTTGTGTTAAGAAGCTGAGAGGGTAAAAAACTGTTTGATGTACAACTATAACTTGATGGAAGTTTGTGTAATGTGTCTGATCAGAGTGTATTAAAGGGTATATATATATATATATATAGTTTCAGTAGTGGATGCTCATGTTAAACATGGCCAAAGTTTAAAATAATGAGATCATCTCTGTGAGTATGTGTGTAAACTGAGGGGCTGCACCGAGACACACTATGAGATAGATAAGGATTATTACATCTTGTGAATCAATGAAGTAGCAGAGTTCCTTTAAACTTTCAATGAAAGTTTTGCTAACAATTTTGCCATTGTCACTATTACCTCCTCTTCAGTGATCGATGCCCCCAGCCAGGTGAATGTGCGTGATGTGACCGACACCACTGCGCTGGTGACCTGGTTCCAGCCTGTGGCTGAGGTGGACGGGGTCAGTATCTCCTACGGGCCCAGCTTGAAATCCGCTGATCGCACTGTGGTGGAGCTGACCTCTACTGACACCCAGTACCACCTGGGAGACCTCCACCCTGACACAGAGTATGAGGTGTCTCTGACAGCTCGAAGGGGAGAACGGACCAGCAATCCTATCTATGAATCCTTCCTCACAGGTAAAACTGCAACAACTGCATGTGCTATGTTTGTTGAAGAAAAAAAGAAGATGAATATATAAAACTCTTAAAATGTGATGATACAAAATTCTCACTAGAAGAAAATCAGTCAGCCTTTAACTGTTTATTACAGCAAGGTTTAATGAGCTGCTGTTCTGTGTTTTTTTGGCTAAGGGGGGGCAGGGGGTTGGACCACACATGTTTGATTCTTGGTTGTATGTTTACGAGGTAAGACATCCTGCTGATGTGTGTATGTGGATGTGTGTGTTCCTTGAGGAAACAAAAGTAAAGAATCATTATTTGGTTTGATGCCCCTGCTCCCTCCACCTCCACCTCAGCTCTGTATAGAAGCACATACTGGCTCCAGCATGTGCTTCTATACATGCTTCTATAAATGCTCTGTGTGTGCCTACAGCACCATAGCTTGTTTATCAATTAGTACCGCAGTCCTGCATTTTGTCAGAAAGAATGCCTGCAGAATGTTTATGCAGAACAATGTGGAAGAATCCATTTCTCACTAAGTACACCTTTGGCATTAAAAGTTGGCATTGATACTTTTACCAGAAATAACTTCCTTTCGGTGTTTTATAGAATTGTCCGCCACTGTCTTGACATCACTTGCTGAAAAATTTGACTACTGTTTGAGATTTTTTTTTTAATATGCTGCTCAACATATGAACAAATGAACATAAAAACTACTGAGTACCATTTTGAGTTACAAAGAAATTTCAGCAAATTGGACTAGCCTGCTGCATTTTTTTTTTTTTCACTTTTATTTTTCGGGGTGTCTTTGAATTCTGCCCTCTGTAAGTTGATGATTTTCATTTTCATCAATGTGGCATCCTTTCATTCCTAACACATTACCCAGTCCATACCAATATAGATATCCAGCAAGATTTTTTCCCCATTCCCCCTAACCTAATAACTGGTTATGCCACCTTTGGCAGCAAGCACTGCAATTAAGTGTTTGCGATAACTGGCAATGAGTCTTTTACAGCACTGTGAATTTTGACCCACTCCTCTTTGCAAAATTGTTTTAATTCACTCACACTGGCGGGTTTTTGATCATGAACAGCCTGTTTAAAGTCATGCCAAAGCATTTAAATTTGAATTACATCTGGACTTAGGCCACTCCAAAACCTTCATTTTGGGTTTGTTTTTTTTAGCCATGGACTTGCTGGTGTGTTTTGATTCATTGTCCTGCTGTATAACCCAGTTGTGCTTTAGCTTCAGGGCACAAAATGATGACATTCTCCTTCAGAATTTTCTGGTAGAGAGCAGAATTCATGGTTCCATCAGTTACAGCAAGTACTCCAAATCCTGAAGTAGCAAAGGAGCGCCAGACCATCACACTACCACCACGTTTGACCATTGGTGTGATGTACTTTTCTTTAGTTTTATGCCAGATATAACAGAATTCAGCCTTCCAAAAATTTCAACTTTTGACTTGTCAGTCCACAGTATATTTTCTCAAAAGTCTTGGGGATCATCAAGATGTTTTTTTGGCAAATGTGAGATGAGCTTTTGTGTTCGTTTTGGTCAGTAGTGGTTTTTGCAGTGGGACTCTTCCACATATGCCATTTTTGCCCAGTTTCTTTATTATTGTTGAATCAGGAACACTGACCTTAACTGAGGCAAGTGAGGCCAGCATCAGATGTTGTTCTGGGTTCGTTCCAAAATTTCTCCATTTGCAGTTAATGGCTCTCACCGTGGTTTGCTGGAGTCTCAAAGCCTTAGAAATGGCTTTGTAACCCTTTCCAGACTGATAGATGTCACTGACTGTTTGTCAGCTGTTTGACAAAAGCATGTGTTGTTTTTTGAGATCTTTTAGCCTGCTTCACTTTGTCACTTTGTCATATCATATGAAATCATTTTAAAGACTGCATTTTGTATTTACAAGGGTTATCTTTGTCTAATATTAAAATTTGTTTGATAATCCAAAATATTTAAGAGTGACAAATATTGGGTCTTCTACCAGAGGCTTGGGAGCTTGAAGGTCTTATACAGTATCTTAGCTATTCCTAGGACTGCACTCACAGATGTCATTCCTGGAATTTGCTGGAGCCAATCTCCCACTTTGGGGGTCACTGCCCCAAGTGTTACAATTACCATGGGAACCATTGTTACCTTCACCTTCCACATCCTCTCTAGCGCTTCTCTTAGCCCTTGGTATTTATCGAGCTTCTCATGTTCCTTTTTCTTGGTACTTGCTATGTCTGTGGCTTTCATCCTCTGCTTGTCCACCACTACTATGTCCGGTTGGTTAGCCATCACCAGTTTGTCTATCTGTAGCTGGAAGTCCCACAGGATCTTAGTTTGGTCATTCTCAACCAACCACGGGGACGGACCCCATTTTGACTTTAAGACTTCCAGGTCATATTCGGCACAGATGTCCCCATGCCAGCGACCTGGTTATGGTGTTCCATGTATGCCCTGCCTGCTAGCATCTTGCACCCTGCTGTTATGTGCTGGATTGTCTCAGGGGCATCTGAGGTCTTGCTTGTTGTTGTAGACCCCAGCCTCTATCGATCTTGTGCTCAGAGCTTGTTCCTGTGCTGCCATGATTAGTGCCTCAGTGTTGTCTTTCAGCCCAACTTTGTCCAGCCATTGGTAGGATTTTTTGATATCAGCCACTTCTTCTATCTGCTGGTGGTACATGCCGTGCAGAGGCCTGTCTTTCTATGATGGTTCACGTTCTTGCTCCTCTTCTTTCTCTGGTTTCTGCTGCCTGAGGTATTAGCTAATGCCGAGTTTCCACTAGTACCTACTCAGCGTGACACGACATGACTCGCCATGACACGACTCGCCATGACACGACTCGCCACAGTCTTGTTTTGTTTCCATTACAATTGAGGACCACCTCACTGTGGGTGGAGTCGATATAGCAACATGGGCAGAAGTCTCATGATGTAATTTGTATGTGACTCAAAGAGTGTTAGCTTTTGTTTACTCTGCTCTCTTGTGCGATGGTACCCATGAGCGGCCAGTAGCTTGGAGACCTCATGATAAACGTTCTCATTTCTCGTCTCATCTCCCACCAAGCACAGAAATGTCTGCAACTCCTCATTCAACCACAGTGTTGGTTTGCGTGTCTCCATTTTCTTGCTGTCGGGTTTTAAAAATGGTGCGGCTGATTCTGGTCAAGGAGTCGCTCTCATGACTCCGCTAATGATGACACTCTCTGGCCAGTCAGTGGCATGCTGTTCTTTGACGTCACATTTTTGGATCGCCCTGGATGGCTTGGAACCCCGGCTGAGTGGGTACTAAAAAAGTACCTGGTACCTGGTACCAGGTACAAATGGAAATGCCTACAAACCGTGGTGAGTCAAGTCGAGCCGAGCTGAGTAGGTACTAGTGGAAACATTGCATAAGCACATGATCAGATGTGGCCAACATTTAAATTGCCGACAGTGTCACCAGCAAAGCGCCCCCATACCATCACACTTTGTTCTCCATACTTCATGGTGGGAACTACACATGTAGGAACCATCCACTCACCTTTCCTGCATCTTACAAAAACATGCCGTTAGTAACAAGAAACCTGAAATTTGGACTCATCAGACCAAAGGACAGGTTTCCACTGGTCTAATGTCCATTCCTTGTGTTCTTTGGCCCAAGCCATTCTGTTGCTCTTGTTGTTCTTCTTAGAAGTGGCTTTTTATCAGCAATTCAAGTCCAGATTCACAGTCTTCTCTGAACAGTTGAAGTTGAGATGTGTGTGCTACTTAAACTCTGTGAAGCATTTAGGTGGGCTCTCATTTGGGGTGCTGCTAACTTGTGTTTTCTGACGCTGGTAACTCTGATAAATGTCCTGTGCAACAAAGGTAACTCTTGGTCTTCCCTTCTTGGGGTGGTCCTGATGAGAGCCAGTTTCATCATAATGTTTGATGGTCTGTCATTTTTCTTTACTTAGTTGAGTAGTTCTTGCCATAATATGGATTAGAACATTACTCAAATAGGGCTATTCACTGTGTACCAACTCTACCTCTTCACAGCACAACCAATGGTCTCAAACACATTAAGAGGGCAAGAAATTCAAGAAATTAACTCTTGACGAGGCACAGCTGTTAACTGAAAGCCATTCCAGGTGACTACCTCATAAAACTGACTGAGAAAATGCCAAGATATGCAAAGCTGTCATCTAAGCAAAAAGTTCCTACTTTGAAGAATCTAAAATATAAAACATATTCTGGTTTAGCACTCTTTTTGTTTACTAAATAACTCCATGACTTTAGTATTAATCTACAATGCAGACACTTTTAAACAATGAAAAACCACTGAAGTAAAAGGTGTGTCCAAACTATAGAGAGAGAGACAGACAGAGAGTAAGAGAGTAGAACATCACATAATGTGAAAACACTGATTGCTGGGATATTTCATCAGTAGCAGGATAGCATTAACAAGACAGGTTACTGATACTCACTAAGGAAGTTTGAAGTTGTGATAAATGTATGCCTGTACTGTTTTTTGCTTCTTAGACTGATCTCTTTTATTTATGTAATTATATAACAGATAACTTAACCTTACTCGGCTATCAGTACATGTAATTAAAAAAAAAAATTATTCTCCCAGGTTTTGGCAATAAGGGGGTAACAAAAATAACAGAACAAACAGACTGAGGAACAGCTTTTATGCCAGGGCTATCATTGAACTGAACTCTGTGTGGTTTGGACAGTGATGTGGGGTGGTAGTGCTGACTGTGTGCGTGCGTTGGTGTGTATTGGGGCTAGATTCGTCTGTTAATTTACTATTGTGCACTGTATTTTAGTAATCATTTTTATCACTCATATTTTTATTATTTTATTATTTATTGTCTGAGGCACCTAGAAAGGAATGCATTTTAAATTTCGTTGTGCAACTTCTGTGTACAATGACAATAAAGATTCTGATTCTAATCATTCTTACTGACACATATCAGTAAATATTTGCAATTTATTCAAAAAAGTCCTTTTTGCTTTTCTTCAAAACAAGTCACAGGTTAACAGGTGCTGCTTCAAAGAGGATTAACAGTGTTTTTAAGCTACTTAATTTTTATTAATCTATGTTGAAATATTTTTTTTAAATGACTGAAGGATTGAGGGAACAGTAAACTAACAGTAAATGTAACAGGCTGATGCTGATACATTTAAAAATGATCAATATCTATCATATCTTGGTCCATGTCCACACTTTAAAAATGTCCACTTTAACAATGACTACACAAGTTAGACTGCTACATTGGTTCTTGTTATTTGTATTTGCTGTCCTGTAAGCCGGATTGGGAGGGGGGGGGGGGGGGGGCACAATTTTAATTATGCATGATGCAGTAAAATCAATCAATCACTCATTTAATCAGTCAGTTAAATATACTGTATAACTATGAAAAGGCAAATGGACTACAACCATGTAGTCAATTAGACAATTAGAATGCTTACATTTTGCACCCTGATTGATGAGATCTAGGAGAACAATTTGAAAAGGAACCAAATATTATATATTCTGACAGTTTAGGGTTAGGATTAGGGTTATCACTGATGATGATTTAGACCTCAGAGAGTTAATGCAGAAAACTTCCCTTATCATATGACATATAATTAGATGAGCAATATATATATGTGTTAATGAAAGTGGATACATTCCACTAGTACCAATATAAACCTAAAATATAAAAAAAAAAAGATAACAGGTTGTGCAACAGGAACAAGACCAAGGATGTGGAATATACTGCTGCTATTAACATGTCTTACAGGACACAGGGTGCAAAATGTGTCCTTTTTCTTGATGGTTGAAATGGAGAATTCTGCTCAACTATGCTAATTGATCTTACCGGCAGCTAGATTTAAACTGTGCCTATTGCAATTCACAATAATTGTTTATTGGTGTAAAAAGAATTACAGTACTATACACAGGACTGGAGTAATACTGTCAACTGTCTGGTTGCCATTATACTTTTCTTCATTTTCTTTAGATAGAAAAATATAGACCTAACTGTATGACCCATGTACCCTCAATTCACTTTGATGTCTTTCTTGAAGTATGACATTAGCTTCATCAAATTTTCCCTACTCCATGTTCTGCACAGTGCTGAGATTTTAATAACATTTTAACAGCTACCCTGACCGATAAATGTGATTAATTACTACAAGAGTCTCAGTCATGGTGGCTCACAGCTAGCTAAATCTTAACTCTGTTCTTGATAACACAAACATTTGGAACCATATCATACATCACACCCAAAAATTATAGGATAGAAATAAAATAAGTAAAACATAAAATTTTTTAAAAAGTCAAATTGTTTGTTAGTTCAATTCAGTTTTATTTATAAAGCACTAATTCACAGCAACAATTTCTTCAAGGTACTTTATGTTGCAAGGCAATGACCTTCAATCACATAAGGTTTTGATTTAAAAGAAACATTTTCTTTCCTTTAGTCCTAAATGAGAAATCCAGTTACACTTAGGTTAGTGTAAGGTTACATCTTTCTAAAGTATATTTCTGCATTGTAGACCTGGATGCCCCCAGAGACCTGCAGACAGTGGAGCTGACAGATGAGAGCATCACTCTTGAGTGGAAGAACAGCCGTGCTCAGGTAGACAACTACCGCATCAAGTATGGACCTCTGTCTGGTGGAGAGCATGAAGAGCTGCTGTTCCCCCCAGGACCTAAGGACTTCACCCAGGCCAAGATCACTGGTTCTGTATCCCACACAAACATCTATCCAAATAACATACTACTGTACAATAATGCAGTGTTTTTATTATCAATTAATACAGATTTAATGTACTGAATGTAGCTTGGAAAGCCTTAACAACACACACTTAACTAGAAAATGGTAATATAACTGATTTTTTTGGAATTTTTTCCAAACGTTTGTCTAACTGCGAATGTGTAAAAATGATCCATTAACCATTTTATGGCACTGATATAGTTCTAGTTACAGTGCTAATTAAGTGCTAAGGAAAACTCTAGAATTTCACTCACCACATAACTTTGGATAGGCTGAAATTCAGGTCAAGTTTAGTGACTCCAGCTACCTGAGGTGGAGCCTCGCAGGCAGCTTGTGGTCTAGTCATCATGTTATTTACCTAATTTATAGGTTGACAACAATATATTACATTACTACACGTACAATAAAAGCCCCTGCAACAAGTGTCAATCTAAATATCTAAATGTCATCCTGAAATCAGGCCTGTTCTTAAACATACACACTACAGAGAGGCCAGCAGGGGAAAGTACTGCTGTTTGATTTTCACAGCATGGTTTAAAGACAAGCTTCCTACATTTGTGTTAAAAAAAACAAAAAAAACACATGAGGTCTTTCCAAAAGGTCCTGACAGTTGAGTAGAATGTTTTGCTCAGTGATGTTCGCTCATATAAGCATGACAGAAATACAGTAAGTCACCCACACTGGCATAACATATGTGGAAAAATGAGTAGTTTGTAATATAAAACAATAATAGTGATTTATTACCCATCATTACTGCTTTGATATAGCAGTTAGTCACAGCCTAAAGGATAGATTATAAAGCCGTGCTTGAAATAGCTTATAAAGGATCATTTATTAACCATTAACACAGCTTTGATACCCTTTGTTTGACTTTAAAATGCCTTATTTTTCTCACAAACTGGCAACTCCAACGCTCCCAATGCCTCAGTGCTGACGTACACTCACTGCCCACATTTTTAGGTACATCTCAGCAGCAGCTCAGTGCATTTAGGCATGTAGCCATTGTGACAAGTTCAAACTGCTGAAGTTCAAAATGAGTATCAGAATGAGGAAGAAAGATGATTTAAGTGACTTTGAATGTGGCATGGCTGTTGGTGCCAGGCCGACTAGCCTGAGTATTTCAGAAACTGCTGACCTGCTGGGATTTTCCCACACAACCATCTCTACACATCTATGTGTGAGACATTGAGTTGTAGGGTCTCCGGGTGCCTTGTTGATGCCAGAGGTCAGAGAAGAATGACCAGACTGCTTTGAGCTGATATGATGGCAACAGTAACCCAAATAACTCACCCTGTAAGCGTGAAAGCACAAATTCATCCTATGTTGTATCAGCGGGTCAGGCTGGTGGTGATTTGATGGTGTGGAGGATACTTTATTTGAACACTTTGGGTCCCTTAGTACTAACTGAGTATTCTTTAAATGCCATAGCCTGCCTGTGTATTGTTGCACATCATGGGTTGCTGTGGTTTAGGTGGTAGAGCAGGTTGGGTTGTCTCCCAGTCGGAAGGTTAGTGGATTAATCCCTGACTCCTCCAGTCTGCATGCTGAATATCCTTGCACTGTTATAGTGAAGTCAGTGAACATGTGTGTGAAGTTTGATGGGCTAGCCCGAACAGTAAGGGTGGGAATTTGAACATCCCAGGTGAGCTCATTCTCAAGTTATCATATTCACAAGATTTTACAAAACTTGACCTCTGACCTTTACCTTCATGTCATGGTTGCCGAAATTCAAACTCATCTGAGATTTTTAGTTGATGCATCTATGTTATGAATTTGAACATTCTAGGTCACATCATTTTCGAGTTATGGCCAACATTAAAGTTTTTGTGTAGCAGACGGCAAAGCCACAACAATACCTCGACTTTCTCTTTGAAACAGCTTCGCTAAGAAGAACATCAGGGATTCTTCCACAACCCATTAACCCAGATGATATCTTCAACATCTTATATAACTGCTATAGAAAAGGATTAGTAAATCTTTGTTAACCTGTAATAAAGGTTTCATCTTATCGGGGGTTTTGTAGTTACTGCTTGCCATTTTAACTAATGTATGGCCAAGCAGTCACTCGCCAGTTCTGATCACAGCTGCTCAGCAAAGCTAAAGAGCTGTTTCACTGCATACATACTCAGCTGTTTTCATTCTTTTGGCTGCTTTGTGATCATACTGGCTCATTAGTATTTTGCATCCAAATGGCACAGCTGAAAAGCCTCTGTGGAAAACAAAATGATACAGTGTGAAGTGTTTATTCTCCGAATTCTTGGGACAAGTGTTTGTGAGACTGTGTGTTTAAATGGCCAGAGTTATTTTCGGCCTGCTCATTTTCTAAAACAGGTTGCCTTTGTTTTGTCTCATGAAATGTTTGCTTGTCTACAAAAGGCCCACTTTATTAGAAAATCACCCAGGAGGGGCTTGGCATTGAGGCATTAATTGGAAAACATTGCTGCTTGTTTCACTTTGAGATTTTACTTGGACAAGAATAGCGGGCACGTTTTCATCGCTCTGCATTGCTGACATTAGAAAGCTATGCTTTGAAGCGGATGTGTTTTGTTTCATTGTTTATTTGTTTGTTTGTTTGTTTGTTTCTATACTGTGCATTCAACATGGTAGGATTAGAAACCATGAGAAAAAAGACCCCAAAAACAAGCTAGTAGTGTCTTTGTCTGGCCACATTCTTTGTCCTTGGGAGGCCCATCTCATGAAAATAAAGCACTGTGTCCTTTCAGCTGACGCCCCCCTCTGCTCCACACACACCTCAGCACTTCTTTCACACACTTATTATCTGTAATTGCCTTCACGCTCGTGATTTTATTGATAATGAGTTTCCTGGGCATTAGGTGTAATTTCATGCTGTAAGGCTCTGTGTGCAATGACCTCTGTGGGAGTTAATAAAGGCGATCAGGCCCAGAGAGAGCTTAATTGTAGAGACTAAAGGGCCTCTGGAGCCTGCTGTATCATAGCAAGTAGTGTTTTTGCTCTGCGACAAGGGCCCTATAGATCCATCAATGCAAATACAACACTGATGTTCCACGGCAAGCACAGGCTTACCATGAAATGCAATTAGGTTGCAATCTATTGTACAATCAAGTCACAAGAGAGCATTTTTTTGTGTATTTGCCATAGGCGCTGGAGCCATTAGCTGAAACAGCTGGCCACTTGACTACAGAGCCTCCCCGCTGTTCATTTGTTGACACCTCAGTGGATTTGAACAAATGGAACATGACACAGCTTTTTATTTGCTTATCACTGTGTTTTTATGTTACCCTGTTGTGTAGGCCTGAGACCCGGCACAGAGTACGGGATGGGTGTGACGGCAGTGAAAGATGAGAGGGAGAGTCTGCCCACAACTGCCAACGCCGTGACTGGTGAGATGCTCACACTGACACACTACTTTTATAATCACATTCTATATGTGGCACACTTTTTAGCTTACGTTCAGGACATCTTTTATTTTGTGATTGCTATTACATTGATAGAATTTATAAGTAAAATTTATGAACTGATATCACAAAATGAGTAGATAAACCACTTAGTGTTAGTTACCCATTCATTGTTTTGGACAAAGCTCAAGTTTTTGTTTGAAGGATGTGGTTAATAGTACTGAGATAAGTCTTTACCATTTAGTCTACCATCACTGACATGCTAAAGATGGAGGCCCTGGAGTGGTGGCACCCCACCACTCCTCAATATTCAGCTGAATTCTATTAGCTTCATCACCCCGTGGCTGAATCTTGTGCTTCACATTGTGAGGCAACCATGTCTCCTTATGCATGTTTATGTTGGCGGGAAGTCTGTCCACAATTAAAATTTTTAGAACCGCTGAAACAACCACTTGAAATAAATTTTCAGGTGGTTTGGTATTAATTTTGATCTGCCTGGCTGCTGTTTAGCCCTATAGACAGAATACCAGAACAGGGTTTGAAAGCCAGCAGATCAACTACAACTATTATATATAATCCCACAGATTATTTAGCACAGCAATAGTTTCATCTTCTTACTTTTTGCTGCAGTTGTGTATCATATTTAATTCCTTCACAATATCTTGCCTCATATATTTCTATTGTAAAAATAGCTTTACCCGATAATTCCGCTCTCTTGTTTCACTGCTCTGACCAGCAGCGCATCAATATCGATGTGAATATGTAATTGTTGAAAAATGGTGTTTAGCATCATTCTTCTCCCCCTTTCCTATTCCACCAGCACTGGATGCTCCCAAGGACCTAACTGTAACAGAGATGACTGAGACCACTATGATCCTGGAGTGGAGGCGTCCCTTTGCCAAACTGGACTTCTACAGACTGGTTTACGTCTCTGCTGATGGTCACAGGGCTGAAGAAGTGATCCCAGGGACCTCTGAAGCTCACACCCTGAGGGGCCTGACACCTGGCATGCTGTATACCATCAGCATCAGTGCAGAGAGGGGCCGCAGAAGCAGCGTACCCGCCACCATCTCAGCACCCACAGGTCAGCGTGGCTGAGCACATGTGTCCCAGCTTTAAAAAGTGAAGGTTTCCAATTCAGCAGGAGTTTCTTGTTGGACATTATAGTGTTTCTGAATTGTCTGGCAGGAAACACTGAAGGGTAGAGAGAGGAAGCAGAGGAAGGTTTATAGCTATTCTGGTGGCATTTATGTCAGTGAGATCATGTTCAACATTTTTGCACAATGTTAACACTAAATCTTAATGTTGAATGATATATTATCTTAGCATTGCTCAACAATTATTCTACTCTCTCTCCAAACTGTTAACCACAGCACTTCTGAATGCAGCGGTCAGTTTTGGCGAAAGCACTTACACAACTTATTACGGGTCCCTTTTAATGTAATATCACATAAAAAATAACTTGAAATCTGAAAACAAAACTATAACTAAGTGAGACCTTAGCTTAAGCTGAGATTTGGTATGCATAATTCTATAGCCCATAGTTTCTGTGAGGTTTCCAGCTGGCAGCACAAAGCAGAATAACTGATGTTCTTATTGACCATAGGTTTATTTATGTTTCATCCTACAGTACAGCAGCCACACTAAGGCAATGAATTTTATTTATTGTTTGCTTCTCAAGTCAGTGTCTTTAACTCCCTCACTCTCCCATTGATAGGCTGTGGGATTATTTTTTCTATCTTCCAAGTTATCTTAAACAAGAAAAGATAAATAAGGTGAGTGTGTGGCATATATTTCATGCTGTAGTCAGGGAGCCTCCAGGGCAAATATTTCACAAGTAAACCTTCCAGTTATGCAACGAGTGCCCATTAAGCTACAGGCAAAAATCAATATGGCATGAGGGGAAAGGTGAGCTTTTGGAATAACTGTCTTTGTTATGTTTGGCTTGTGCGCTACCAAGAAGAAGAGAACACAACTCATGTATGAAGGGGTTCTGAAAGGTTGGATGAGTGTGTTCTTTGCATCCACTTGTCTGTGTGGTCATGAGTAGCACATATGATTGACTGAGCGGATAAAAAGATTCAGAGTGAACCTCTGTGTGTGTGTGTGTGTGTGTGTGTGTGGTGGTACAGTAGGTACGTGAGGCTGGACGGGGGTGGGGGGTATGAATATGTGTGCGCCATGCACAGTGTTCATTCATGTGATAATTGTTGGCGTGAGCCCCACTCCCCTCTGGGTTTGTGCAGTTTGACCACTATGAACTGTGGGTCTGTCAGATAAAAGGCCACATGCTGGGACTCCTGTTAAAACATTGTCTCCAAAATCAGCAGCCCTCTAATCCACAGCTCGGCCGATCCTCAGCCTTTATCATTTCCAAACACATAGCGCAAACACAGATCATGTTCTTGTTGCGGGAGGGGCAGAAGGAAGGGTTGTGGGGGGGTGGGGGAGAGTGGATTGAAGAGTCTGGGAACCCAACAGTGATCAGAAAGTATCAAGAATTTGATGCCGAGTCTTTCAGAAGAGTCTGCAGAGAAGCAATGCCAAACCAAAATGCACTTGTTAAAATTTTAGAAGCAGGATAAACAATGTAGACACTATGTAACTAAAACTGGAAAATCAGGAGCCACAGGCAAGGATTATCATAATTTAAACTAATCAGCTGACTGAGTTTGGGTCACAATATCTGACTTCCGTGAATATGCGCATATTTGCACAAAGGAAAACTAAACCCACAGTCTTAGTTTGTAATCAGCTGTCCAGAAAGCCTTACACAGAGTGTTGGCACATTGGGATTTTTTTTTTTTGGGGGGGGGGGGGGGGGGGGGGGGGGGGGGGTTATGTCTGCTGCCATCATATTAGGTCCATAGTGCATGATCATCAAACATAATAGAACAGAAGGAACAAAAATCATGAACAAAGCAAGATCATTGTCCTACATGCATTGACATGATCTGTGCTGCAGCGTAAGAAGGTCTGGACACTGCCTGGGTCAGTAGCTCAACTCTCATTCTTTAGACTAACACACTTGTAATGTAGCTACTGTTGGATGAATAAGTATCAAATGGAAGATATCCGAATAAGAAAGTGATATCTTAGGGGACCATTTGATAATGTCATCAAACATCTTCAACTGCATGAGTAGATTTTAATGGTTCTCTCAAATTCTAAAAGAAAAAAAAGGCATTCCCTTTACCGCTATAGTAGCATTTATCTAGACATGCAGACAGATTTTGAGACTTGTCTTTAAGCAGACTAGAATAATGAGAGAATTGAAGAGCAGCATTACTATGTGAAAACAGCATGTCCACAGGACTTGCTGTGGTCGTTTCTCTATGCGAAACAAGACAAATGAGCTTCCTCGTGCCTTTTGACGGCATGTTTCTCGAAAAATAGATTTTTGTAAAGGTCTGTTTTAAATGTTAATAACTAAAAACAATGAAATTTGTTGCAGAGCAGATGCTGAAATCCCTGGTTCAGGCTCTGCTAAACCTGCAGCTAATAAAACCAAATGTTAAAAGTATGGCTAGGTACCACTAAGGTAGTGGGAAAGTCTTTTTTTTTCTTCTTTTCTGTTTGATATTAAGTTCAACTGTATTTTCTTCAGTGTTAAAGAGAGAGCCTACATTTAAGTTTTAAGACTAGGTAAAATTATTTTTTTTAGCTAGCTACAGTAAATATATAGTTTAGCTAGCTAATAAAATATTTTAGCAAGCTATTTCTGTGCTATCGCCACCAAACTGTGGTGATAGCACATAACGTGTTTAAACTATGTCCTAGCATCAAAGAAAGCAACAAGTGCCTCCAAGCAAAATCATTTCTAAAGTACTTATTTTTTTATCTAGACAAACCAAGCGCAATTGAAAGTAAAAACTACTTGCCTAGCATTTAAAAGTTGTGGTCCCACAGGGGGTCAAACGATCTGCTTGGTGAGTAACTGGTGTTTGCTTTGAGACACCATCTATAAAGGGATTTTTGTTGCTTTTACCACCACCATGGACTCGCTGTGTCAACACAGCAAAACTAACTGACTAATTGTCATGAGATGTCATTTTAATACATTAACACACTACCACTTTGTGTTTTTAAGAGTTATTTCCATAAAAACTAAAGTTTGTATCTATAAATGCATAAAGGAATCAATTCCTCTCCATACTAGAGGCCCAGAAACTTGTCAGACACATTGTGCATTTTCCCTGTCTCTCTGAGCACTCTGTAATCAATTATCAGCTGATTCCAGCCAACCCCCACCTTACATTCCTATTGTCTACCATCCCATTTACTCTCCACTCTGCTGCACAGTGAAGAGAGGATAATGGGAGCCTTGATGTTTACCTGAGCCATCTATCTCCATCTCTTTCTAATCTACTTTGTGAACGCTTGCACACACAATGGACTCCAATTACAGGCTGTTCATGGCTCTGCATGGCCTCCCCGTAGGTTTGAAGTGGACAGCGTACTTCTGCCACACTGGCCGGGCTCCGCTACACCTTCAAATGTTAATGGCTCATTCACAGCCATTAATGTGCACAAGCTGCATCAGCATGTCTGCCTGCCACTCTCTATCTTTATGCCTTCCACTGATATGGTAATATAGAGTAGATGGCTATAGGTAGACAATGATAATGAGGCTATTTGTTCTCTCTGGTCTTTTGTAGTGGAAATATTCCCATATTTCCACTTCAGACCTTTTCTCTTTCCGCCTGACAGCAAAATGAAATTACTGATATACAAGCCCATCAGTGCTTTGTCCCCCCCCAAGACTCATCCAGTGTTGATGAGGAGTTCTGTATTGCTTGTCATATGTTTCACATTTGTTAATTGTTAATTGTTGTCAACAGGAAAATATGTACACGGTGTGATCAAAAAGTTCCAGAGATTGGCTCATAAAAATTAACAAACCTTACCTGATTTCAATTTGTCTGATCTCCTGTTTAATTGATAGGGATGATGCAGTTTAATATAAATTTAGTTCCAGTGCAAAGCATGAAACTGAAAGGTTGTAACTATTGCTGCTTCCCAACCCTTGTCTCTTGGTGGGCATTTTACATCCACAGTACACAAATAAAACTTTATAAGATTCAACCACACAACCACATCCACAGTACAATATAGATACAGAATTACAATTAGTATACATAAGCAGATACATTCATTAAAGGAGATACAGTAGATTCATAAAAATATTAATAAAAAAATAACTGCAGCTCTGATGTACTTTTAGCCAGTTTACAGCAGTTTTCCATTTTATATATTTTTTCAAATACCAGTATTTGAAATTATGTCCAGCATCGTGCTACATCCTATGTTGCAGCCTGTCTTGCAGAGCCATAAGTACAAAGAGACATACGGGATTTTCAATGAGAGCTCTAAAAGCAGCACCTATGCTGGAAATGTTCCAGAGGTAAATGGGAAAATGATCTTCAGCTGGCAGGTCCTTGATTTTTATAGGTCCAATCCTGGAACTTTTTTTTATGTTTGTGTTTTAAGGTTTGACCAATATATGAAGCCAATTATGTCTGTCATCCTCTTAACATCCCTCAGGTTGCCAGTGACCTTTTTAGGGTTAGGGACCACTCCGTATGGAATTACTAACCCCTGAAAATGCAACCTAACCCTAAAGAGTTCACCAGTGACCTCATGGATATTAAGCAGTTGAAAGTGTTAAATAAGTCAAGCAATGGCTTATCAACATGAATTGGTCTAACCTTTTGTTGATGTTTTTGTCATCACCCAGAGAAGGAGAAGCCCGTGGTGACCAACGTCACTGCCAGCGACGTATCGTGGGACAGCTTCCTCTTGTCCTGGTCTGCTGAGGACGGGGCTTTTGATGCTTTTGTGATCAAGATTACCGATGCAGAAACGGGCACTGAGTGGCAAAACCACACTGTGCCCGCTGATGCTCGCAGCCTCACCATCTCTGGGCTCTACCCCACCACCTGGTACAGAGCCAGTTTGTACGGGGTGTACAGGGGAGTCCCCTTAGACCCTGTCATTGCAGAAACCATCACAGGTATCAATGCCATCAACTCTGGGACCTCGCACTTTCCTTTGATTCCTTCTTCTTCTGCTACACACAGTGAAATAATCTGTCCTTCTTTCTGTGGATTTTCTAAACTACACTCAATTGCAGTGGATAAAGGGTGTTTGTCTAGTTATTGGGCTCTGGTTTGGCCATTCAGTACTGTCTTTAAGCGTTACAGTCAGTGATAAGTGTTATACATGCACTTGTTCTTGTGCATTTTTTACACTGTCGGTCCTCTTGCTTAAAACACTCAGTCTTTGAGACTTAAACTTCTACTTTAGGGATGAAGACAGCTCTTTTTCTTCATCCTCATGGGATTTTTTTCAAGGCAACAAGTCGGCTCTTATTTTCTTAGCATAAACTGTTTACCTTCAGCGTTGGAAATACATTAAAAAAAGATATAAAGACAATCTATCAGCCACTGCAGTGGAGATTACTCTTTACAGGGTAAACAAAATCTCTTTGCCTTCCAGACACTGTGAACAATCCAAATCCCCAAACAACACCGCTTAATCAGCCATCCATCATGCACGTATACCTGCCTTTGATGCGGGGATCGTGAAATGGGCTAACACCACACCGCCCACACAAAACCCATTCAATCTATATTAGTCCAGCCGCAGAGCCGCGTTTGATCCACCTGTCAGTCTGCCTGTTGGTATGAGTGCAGCCTGAAACAGCACCTGGTCTGTTATGTGAACGAGCAGAAACGTGTATAATGAAAAGGTCAAGGTGCTTTTTGACAACAGGTGCGCTGGTTTCCCCTCCCCGACACCAGTCATTATCAGTGATTAGCATGCTGTAAATCACAGTGTGTGTCTAATAACAGGGCTTTAAACACTAAAACCAAATTCTGCCAATAATTTTGGAGAATGTAGCTTTCTATTATATACAGGATACCCAAAACCATGACACAGTTCTTTACAGGAGCAAAACAACTGAAATCTGAGAGCAGGTCTATAGTATAATGAATTCTGGGTAAATTCAGACTTTTTTCAACAAAAGCTGGGATACTAAAAACAGTGGAACTAATAATATATGGTGGGCAGTCACTTCTGTTTTAGGGGTTAAACAGCAGACAGAGTCAGTGAAAAGAAAATGTTTACTTTCTGACAGTATGCTAATGCTGGGTTGAGAGCTTGCTGGCTGATCATTTAATGATGCAGCTCGCAGTTTGGCCACTGTCAGCTTATGTTTGGACAAACACTATAACATGGATCCATAAACAGCAGTGCTTTTAGTATTCATTTTACTTAGCAGCAGAAATTATGAGCCATTACAATGGTAGCATCAGGTCTTCGGGTTTGTTAATCTTTATTTTTTGTGAAAGGTTTGTGAAATGGTGAACAAAAACAGGAAGTAAACACAGTGAAATACACAAGAGGAATGAAGCTCCACAATAAATCAGGAAGTAGACTGAAAGAAGGTCCAAGAGCAAATGCTCTGCACTGTTGTCATTGTGCATTGTACAGGTAGAGCAATATAGAACTAAAGATTACAACAATAACCCAAGAATCCAGAAGAGAAACATTGATAATTATAAAGATTTTGCCAAACAAAATCCTCACCAGCAGCACGTGAAATACTGTGTAGGCTTAAAGGTCAAAAATAAGTAGTTCAGTATCAGTTCCAACAGTATCATTCAGCATTTGACTGATGAGAATCAGTCATGTGGAAGAAAGATGGTAGGACTGATGGAGGGAAAAAAAAAAAAAAACCCCGAGGCTCTTTTGTCACTTTGTGTGAGGCCTCTCTTCTGTATGCATCCCCAGTTCCCTCAAGCCTGGACCGCGCTTCATTCTCATGCTGCCGTTGCCCCTGGGCTCTGGTGCTAGGGTGCCAGGGGCTTCTGGGGCCACGCAGAATATGGCATGCGCTCAACAAGGCCCATTGTCTGCATGCTAATGGTGTGGCAAAACCATCTTAACATTTTTCATTAGCATCACTTAATCCATAAAACATTCCGACTTGTGAATACAAGTGCTGACTAATTATGTTTTGCACGGTGGCCATCGTCGGTCTGTTGAAGGAGGACGTTGCAGGGAAAATAAAGTTGTCTGCTGAGGAGGGAGCGAGGAAACTTTGATTAAAAGAGTGGGAGTTTTATAAAACGAATGACTGATGGAACCACTGAGAGCTCAGCTTAGATTTGTAACAGTTCAGGTTGTTATCAGGCGAGACGGGAACCAGCCCTGGGGTTCTGCTCGCAGACCCCCTTAGCAGGTTAGCTGGCGCCAGCGTGTACCTCATCCACTAACAGGCTCCTTTTTGTTCCCTCAGGTCTTGAGGGGGGTGGGGGCGTGGGGGGGTGGTAGAAGTATTGAGAAGGTGGTGGCGGTTGTGAGAGGGTGAAATCAGTAGCAAGCTAGCACATGTTAGCTGATGGATGTGGCCCTCCCTCTCTTCCACTGACCAGCTAAAGCCGCCTGGCGGCTAATGAAGAGTGACAGCTCCCTGGGATTTGTGTGCTCTGCTTCTCATTTCCACCGCTTCTTCTCACAACAAATGCCTCATGCTTTTTCCCTCACATTAAAAAAGGGGTTTCAGGCTAGTTCAAGGACCCCTGAGACCCTCACATTTGGTGTTGTGTTTTAATGAGCAGTGGCGCTGGGCTTCATTGAGCCTTTCTTGAGCCCACTTATATCTGCTTCTATCCAGGCTGCTTTAAAAGCTCTGTCCAGTCCGTGTATCCATCTGCATGGCTACCGGAAGTTTCTCTGGCTAATTAGCAGTGGACTCATCCTCGGGAGAAACAGAGCTTTTTTCCAGCAGCTGTAGACTCCTGCTGTCTCTCAGCCTCTCGTCCTATCACTGTCATTATTACGTGCTGCTAATGACTGCTTGACTACCAGCTTTTACAAGTCCACTTTCACACAACCCCATGTGTATGCACATCTGCAACGTAATCTGCGTTCAGGATGGTTTTAAGTTCTTTTTTTTTTCTTTGAAATTTAGAAATTACAGTGTTAACCCTGCACGAATGTGCATATGTCATGAATGTGAAAATATATTTAAGAAACCAAATTAATTTTTTTGCACTAGGCTATAGACATTTTTATTTCTGCTGTAAAGTTGGGTTTGTTAGCATGTATTGAGACTTTACTTCCATGTGGAGTTAGCCTCGATTCACCATCTGAGGAAATGCAGTACTTTAAAGGCCAAAAATAAGTAAAAGCTTTACTCAAACTTGATAAATGAATCCTGATCACAGTTTTGGCTTGATTTTTTTTTTTTCTTCATTTTAATAACACCTCCAATAACCGTAGTAGATCAGTCACATAGCCTTGAAGTTTATTTCTTTAGTGTTTTTGCACTAAAATTCCCCTTTCCACTCTGCAAACTAAGACTGATATACTCTCTTTTGTTGCCACGCTCTTCAAATCTCAAAGCACTCAGTTTCCACAGAGAAGCAAAACTTTCACCTTTCACCCCTGTCACTCAGAGTTCGAACCGGAGGTGCAGGCTCTCTCAGTCTCCGACGTCTCCCCTAACAGCTTTCAGTTGTCCTGGATGGCCGAAGAGGACTCCTTTGACACCTTTGTCATAATGGTCAGCCAGGCCGAAGGCTTGGACCAACCACGAGAGCTGGTGCTGGGTGGTGATGAGAGAACTGCAGTGATGACAGATCTCGATGAGGATACCGAGTACAAAGTAGAAATCTTTGGGCTCATTTTGGGAGGACGCTCCAAGTCTCTCTTGGAGGTGTTGAGAACAGGTACACAGTGAAAAGATGGAAACAAGAAGCCCAAGCTGTGAACTGGAACTCTGGCTACGTCTTGTCAACATAGTCGATGTGGAATGGTGTCATATCCTGTCTTTGGTGGTAACAGCATGATGAGTGGTAGCTGTGTAGCTTCTAACTTTCATTCTTGGTAAACGTACATCTTTTTGTCTACTAACCTGGTTAAAAAAAAAAAGCATCACAGTATTTGGGCTGTCTTATGTCTGACAGAACTCCTGAGTGGTTCTAGCAGATAGCAGCAGCAGCAGGCCTGAGACAAACAACCTGGCAGATTAGGGACTGCTGATCTCAAGGCTGCTGCTGGATAAGAATTTGACCGATACATGAGTTTACTGATATCAGCCTACTATTAAAATGGTCTGGTGTGATTAAGATGTAGCAGCAACACTTACAGTATGACGCATTATAATTACAGTATTACTATAGTTTTAACCTCATGACATCCACCAGGTCTCCAGTGAACCACTGAGGATAGGTTTAGAGGTGGGTCACAGTTTAGCCTCAAGCTTAACAAGCATAATTTCAGACAGTATAAGATGTTAACTTTTAGTCTTCTGTTATAACATTTTCATTTGGTTATGCTATATAGATGAAAAATCTACATTAAAGGGTAGATTTGAACCTAACCATAACCCCACCCTGAACTCTTGGATGTTTAGCAGGTAAAGGAGATTTCACTGTCCCCAAAGTGGTATCCAGAACTGTGAACCAGTATAAAGATGCTGAATATGTACATATAGTACATCACCCAGAAGTATCAGTTGAGCCCCACTCAGGACATCTGCTTAGTTCTTGACTTTTTTGATCATTTGTTCTTGTCCAAATGCCCTGCCAAATGTTGTCTTTGATAGCCTGACTTCATGTGTCAATGTCTCTATGTAAAGAAGGTGGAGGTTGTCCACGTCACGTAAAACTGCTGTCTATGCCTGTGTCCCCCATCCGTCCCCTCTGAGGGTAAGGATTTAGTCTTGAGTTGCGTGGCGCATGTTTCACTTTTGTATTGCCATGAAATGGGAGCAAGTTAATCTCCTCAGGTCTGTCACGCAAGATACCGCAGCTCACTCTTTCCTGGGAACAGTTCTTTCTGTGTGAGCCCGGGCCTCCCAAGGCCCCCTTTGTCTCTGGACTTCACTCTGTCTTACGCTTTCTTGCTTTCGCTCTGCTCTGAAATGAGTGCCTTTCAGTGGTGGATCTGCCCTGGTTACAGTGTCTACGTGTGTCTTTTTCATGTCTGTTTCTTCGCTCTTTAGGAGGAAATGCTCACTAGAACATGTTGATACTGTGCACTGATTGATGTCTGCTTCTATGCAGTGCTCACTGAGAGTTCTAAAAAAAAAAAAGGCAGTAAACATATTGACTGATTCTTCTGTTTTGTCTTTGTCCCTGCCTGCTGTTTCTGTCTTGCCTGTGCCAGACCTGGGCTCACCCAAGGGCATTCGCTTCTCTGATGTCACTGACACATCTGCAACTGTTCACTGGGTGACTCCAAGAGCTCGAGTGGACAACTACCGGGTCACTTATGTGCCTGCCTATGGAGGTCAGTATTTTTATGAGTGTGGTGAAGCAGGGAACATCTAGATATGCTGTGCTTCTTGATTAAGAAAATCCTCCAAAAGTCATATGCAGCAGAGCTCTGACGCTGAACTCCATCCATGCTTGGATTAGGAAAAACAGATTTCAGTAGCAGTTGCAAAAGATTTTATAGTATGAAGTAAGCCTAGATTTGCATGACTTCATAGCCAGCATGGATATTCTCACTGCTCTATAACTGCTCTTCCATTCATCAGTTTTATCTTCCGTCATAACTCTTTTGTCCAGAGATAGACTAATGCCGCCCCCTGTTGGTCACTAGTAGGTATGTCTTCTAAATGAGAGACTTGGAGGATAAAATGAAAATCAGGAAAAATTACCGCCCTATCATAACACAGACCCATTCGTTGCAATGAAGATTTTATGTATTGCAGGACATGAAAAAGAGCAAATTATTTACAAATTGGTTATACTGTGCTGATGCATCATGCATTTACAATTTGAAAGTGAGTAACTGGCCAAGATTACAAAATTACAAAATTCCCATCAAATGTGGAAAAAAACATTTTCGTTCATCACAAACTTGCTGAAAAATTTAGCAAGACTGGACTTGAATTGACTGTGAAATGGAAAACAGAGACAGCTGCAAAATGGAAAAACAGCACACACAATACACACCGTATGTGTATTGTGTGTGGGTATCACAGAATTGGTTAAAGCATTCATCAGTGGGGAAATCTATCATGAGTAAAGATGTGATTTTATCTTAGCTACAAATTGCAATGAACACAAAGAGATACAATAATGGAGGTTCTACAGTGATTCTACAATGATGTGAATGAAGAGTGTTCTCTGAGGAAAAACAAGTACTTCACTACTTCAAGCAAGCTTTAATAAGTTCATTCACTGAAATGATGTGAGTTATTTAAACTCCCAGGCAACGCTAAGATGCTGTCAGTGGATGGCTCTGCATCTCAGACTGTGCTGCCCAACCTGACACCTGGGGTCACTTACAAGGTCACCGTCATCGCTGTCAAGGGTCAGAGGGAGAGTGAACCTGGATCTGACAGTGTCACCACAGGTAACTACGCTGCAATAAACTCATTCATAATGTGAAGAATAGATATCAAAATGTATATTTTGTCTGTATTTGTCACATTTTTTTTGTTGTACTGTGAAAATTTTGTTTGCATGGCTGCTGTTTACAATCCCAAAAGTTTATGAGGAGCCATTAGGAACCACACAGAGGTAGCATAAAGACAGAAGATCTGACTGTGCAATGTCAAAAAAAAAAAAATCATTTAGATATGTGAACAAAATTAAGTTGTGACCACAATGTAAAACTCGAATTTTCATTAGGATTAGAAAATAAACATGTAGTCATTACTTTGGTTAGTTAAGGTTAATGTTAGCCTAATCCAAAGCTAGGCTGATAAAACCTCAGATTGTTTTAAAGGTACTTTTCTTAAATTCCTTTGTATTAAAGAAGTTTAAAGCCTTCCAAAATTAACCAAAGCTATAAAAGGAATGTGGAAAATCAGCTGTTATGACTTTATGTTTTGAAGAGATAGCAAGTGAACTTGAACTTGGGTATAGCTGTCCTTTTATGTAACGCTACTCTGATCTCTTTCTGCTTCTGTAGGCCAATTTGGTTGGATCACACTTAATTAAGACTGTCTGTAAGTGTGTGTTTGTGTGTTACAGCTCTGGATAAACCACGTGGTCTGAATGCCGTCAACATCACAGATAGCGAAGCGTTGCTGCTCTGGCAGCCCGCCATCGCTACTGTGGACGGCTATGTCATCACCTACAGCGCAGATTCAGGTAAGTACCCATGTGTGCACACAACAAAAGAACCTTTTATCTAAAACAAGGAAGGAAACTCATCTGAGTAAGACAGCATGACCAGTTTACCAGTGAAAGCAACATCTGACACACACTAAAGCACGTTTGCTACCTTTTATTTAAGCACTCTTTTATCTTCAGAAGTACACTTACTCAAGTACTGTGCTTATCATTCTGAGGTACGTTACTACAGCATTTCTGATTTCTGCTCACTATACTTCCAGCCATTAATGTTTTAGATGGAAGTATTTTACTTTTCCTCTACTACAGTTTCCTGGCAGCTGGAGCTGCTTTTAAAAATGAATGTATTTCACGAAGAAACGTGTGATGACTTCGTAAAATAAAATGCACTGGTTAAAGGTGTTTTATGAAAGGATTTTGTTACGAAAGGGTGTGTGAATCCTGTATGCAGCCCTTTTGACACACCAGGGCTCAGAAAGCACATCGGTAACTCTCATAATCGTGCTTCAACCTGTTCCTTCCTGAGGATGAGTGTTTTGCGGTTGATTCTGAAAGTTTTGTTCTTGTATGGAAATCTTGGTTCACTGGAAGAACAGACAGATGTCATTAAAGAACATTTAAAACTTACAAATAGATGTTAGATGTTCAACTCACTGTCATTGTGCACACAAGGCACACAACAAAATGATCGTTCCAGATCACTCATCCAGAGACGAGCATCTGCGGTCATGCAGCCAGAGACCGGCGCTACAGGTCTCTGGCACCTTTAAGTGAATTTCCCCAACCTTTTGTGACCACTGATTGATTGTGTGGCAAAACTTTATGTATTTCACAAAAATTCAAAGATTAGAAGAAAAAAAAGGAGAACTTCAAAACCCCTCACATTTATCATGTCACTCTTGGTGGGGTCCTTTATCACAGTACATTAAAGCCATTGCAGCTTAATTTAGGGGTTTGGGTGGGGGTGGGTTTTAGTCAGGTGATTAAAGTAGTAAATTACCAAGAAAAATCATTTGATGTAATTACAAATATATCTGACTTAGCAAAGTGACGTGGCTCATACAATTAAGAAAAACATAACAGCCACAGAGGGAGTACTTTTCTACAAAGTACACTTTTAATTTGTATATACACAAAAATGCACGGGTTGTGCACTTAATGGAGTATTTACTCATTATTAACACCCTCTAAAATAATGGCACAATTTTTTCAAACACAAAAAAACTCAACCAAACATTGAAAATATAATGATTTAGGCAAAAAAAAAATAATTATGGCAAAAAAATGACTTGCCATTATTTTAGGAAGGTGATGTTATTGATATTGGTGTTTAAGTAGCCTGATGTTAAGTAAAGACCAAATACTTCCTGTACTGTTGTTTAACCTTCAAATTTTGTTTCCTTTATTTGTCTCTCCCAGTGGCTCCAGTCATGGAACGTGTGTCAGGAAATGTGGTGGAGTTTGAGATGAGCTCTCTGGCGCCGGCCACACACTACACTGTGAAGGTCTATGCTGTGCGGGACCTGGCCAAGAGCGCAGCCACTACAACAGAGTTCACCACAGGTCTCGTTCTTCCCTGATGTTTCTATTATTAGCTAAACTGTAGCTAAGGTGCAAATGGGCAAAGCCGGTAGAAAGCAGGCAGTCAGACTTCTTCATTTAAACTGTATCTGTTAAAATCTGAGATAACGACCTCATAAGAACCCGTCAGCGCTGCTGTACTTTACTTTGTTTCAAAAAAGATCTTTTTACTACATTTAATCAACCTTTATTAAATTCTCATTTAAAATTGCAAACTTGTTGTAGAAGATATTCCAATCTACTTTTAATAACTCACTTTTTGCATTTTGTGTTTCCCGCATTCATTTTTCGATATTCATTTCAGTGGATAAAGTGTGGATTGGAAGATGCTTTTATACATAACAAACAGCAGCATTTCTAAAGCGCTTGTTTAATTTGTGTCGCTTGTAAGATGCTAAAATAAGTCAGAGGGCCTCTAGTTTTAGTTCATGAGCTCCTTGTGTGACAGGTAAACAAACTGTAGATGATGCCAGTATTTTCACACAAGCAGTGGAGAAGCCTTCATGACTGCCGTGATGTTATGTAGAAATATGTAAACCAAAGTTTGCATTTCTTCAGATGTGGATGCCCCCCAGGACTTGACAGCCAGTAACATCCAGACAGAGAACGCCATGCTGACGTGGAAGCCTCCTCGCGCTGACATCACCGGGTACATGCTCAGCTTTGAGTCTGCAGACCGCACCATCCGGGTCAGTAAACAACACTGATACCGCTCTCTAAAGGCCAACACTGATCCAACTGACTAATTGTGTGTTCAGTATTTGGAACTTGTTCAGGAATACAATGTGTGAATTAGTGTTGCATCCTTCAGGAAGTGGTCCTGAGTCCTACTGCGGTGTCTTACAACATGGCCCAGCTCAAAGCCTCCACTGAATATACAGTCAGCCTGCAGGCCCTCGCTGGACCCAAGAGAAGCAGAGTGATCACTACTGTCTTCACCACCGGTGAGTAGACTCATGCACACACTAGACAGGTTTCACCTCACCATAAAGTCTCTTGATAGTGTTATCAGTAATGCAGTGCAAGGAGAAATTGAATATATATCCTATTTTCATTCATTCACTTTTATAAATGCTGAATTAAACCACTAAATCAGGGGTGTCATATATTTGGAATGTAGGCAAAAAATCAGCCTGACAAAGGGTCAAATGCAGTCCACAGGATGGCTTTATGGAGGGTCAAAATCATATAGTAGGAGACTGTTGAACTTATCTCACTGTATGAAAATGGATAACAGCAGGAGAGTGTTTCTGAACTGTTAATGACATGCAAGCCAGAGGTCAGCATCTTCATCAGTTTTATAGCTTTCCTACTGACAGATACATAACACCTGGCCTGCCATGACACACTGAAGTAAGATAAGCCAACGAGCCGCGCCAACCCATCTAATAAAGTTACAGCAGCAGTGTTTGTAATGACAGACTGGCTCAATGGGGAAAAATTCAGTAGTTTTTACGTTCTGGAAATGGATGGTTCATTAAATATGATTGTTTTCAGAATGTGCTTTTATCCCCATGTATTATACAGGAAAATATAACAATAAGATGAAAAGTGTTGGATTTAACTAGCTTGAGTCAGTTGAAACTGGTTTACAGTAGAATCCTGTTCTGCTTTAATTACGTATATTTACCATCCAGCTCATGTGAGATTAAATTGGGCAGTTTTTAGCATTTTAACATCAGTTTGACACTCCTGCACTAAATTAACCATAAAGCAAGACTGTGTAAGTGTTAGACTGTGGCTGCTGGCTGAAGCTTTGTGAAGAATAAATTCCAGCTGAAACACGAGTATGACGTACTGGCTTTGTAAACAGGAAATTCAACTTTCAATGTTACTGGTCAGCAGTGAAACCAATTAGAAAGATTAACAATAGATTAAGTAACTCACAAAGACAGATCAATACTACTTACAGCATGTGTTCCACTTAATCACTATTTTGTGTGCATGTGTTTGTGTGTGCTAATGTAGCTGGCGTATTGTACCGACACCCCAGGGACTGCTCCCAGGCCCTGCTGAATGGAGACACCTCATCAGGCATGCACAACATCTATGTGGGTGGAGATGAGAGCCAGCCCCTGCAAGTCTACTGTGACATGAGCACTGATGGAGGCGGATGGATCGTAAGCCACTGACTAACCTGAACACACCTGTTGATATGTAAAACCTAGTAAACGAGAAACTCTTAGAAACGCGTCTCTGGTTTTCAGTATATATTCATTAATTCATTGTATTCTAAAATTACAGAAATCGTCAATAAATAAATATGGTAAATAAGCATATTTACCATCAGACATTAAAGTTACGCTAATCAATATCTTTATATTGACAGATGGTCCATATAAGACCAGTAGTCAACATGAAGAATGACAACATATGATTTAGTTTCATGTGAAAGCACAAATCTGCAAATCTCTGTCACTCTGTTGTGTCATCTCTGTTGAGCTTTTTTGGCATCTTTAATCCACCTGTTCTAGTTTTGCCTCCATACACCACCACAGTGGATTTCAAATCAATATGTATAAAAGTATGAAAATATCATCAGGGTGACCTGCCCAAAAGTAAGAAACCAAAATACAAGTGCTTGCCTCTCTGGACTAACAAAAACAGGAGAAAATGGTTACAAAAACAAACAGCAGCTCCTTCTAGACAAACTACCAGTTTACAACAATCATTGGAATTTGTTTTTTTTAAACTGCACACTCATTGGCTTAGAACTTGCAACTGATAAGTCATTAGCCAATGAGCATGCAGTTCCATACCTTAAATATTTAGAATGACACAAAATGAGTGACTGAGCCCACAAACTCATTAGGAAAGTGTTATAGATTATTATTTCGTGGCAGTGGCGTAGTGGGTAGCCTTGCAGCCAGAAGGTTGCAGGTTCGAGCCCCTGTCCCTGCGCTGCGTTGTGTCCTTGGGCAAGACACTTAAACCACATTGCCTAACGGTAGCGCCGGTCTCTGGCTGCATGACCGCAGATGCTTGTCTCTGGATGAGTGATCTGGAACGATCATTTCGTTGTGTGCCTTGTGCGCACAATGACAATGAGTTGAATCTAATCTAATCTAATCTAATCTAGAGGCCACAAGAGAACAACATCCTTTCATAGTCTTGCATAGCACCAGAGGTCTGCAGCCACAGCTATCATCAGCTGGTGATCATCAGATAGAAAGCAGGTTTAAGGCACCTCTGCACTGGCTTCATTTTTCAAACCCGGAAACTACTTCCATGTTTTGTACTGTCCGTTGTTTGCATTAACAACAGCAACAAATGATGTAAATTGATGTAAACGGAAAAATAAACAAACCTGGCTTTGAAATCAGTTGAGTTCTCAGAATCTACAAACATTATTTGAAAAGCCATATAACGTTTGAAGGATATGGCATTTTTCATCTGCTGTTTTGTTTTTCTCTCTCTCTGCAGGTTTTCCTCCGACGTCAAAGTGGCAAACTGGAGTTCTTCCGCAACTGGAAGAATTACACGGCCGGCTTTGGAGACATGAATGATGAATTCTGGCTGGGTAATTTCTGACAAAGAACAGCACAGGAAGTGGTCATAAATCAGGGCTGTCCCAATTCTCTTTTTTTTTTAACCTCTGGAGATTTGACTGCAATCAACAATGAATATTCGAAGCTATACACATAGGTTGAACATAATGATGGTGCCGCAATCACTCACAGAAAGTAATGGAAGTAAAGTGTACAAACTGTGTTCTGCAGCTCTGAAAAGTGCAGGAGGTGTGCCTCAGCCTCAGCTTGAGCTAGAATGCCATAGACTTTTCACTAAGTGCTTATTTGAAAAATAAAATCTCACTCAGTTGAATGAAAACGTTGCTAAAACTTGTCATAAATGGTGATGGTGTGGAGAAGACTCAAATGCAGGATATGTAGATTCATGAAAGATCAGAAAATACACAGAAAATAATCCAGGACTTAACAGCAGGATCTGAGAAAAGCAGAGAAAGGGTTATAAATACACAAAGGAAAAATTAGGAAACTGGACACAGGTGAGGGTGGAACACAGGAGGAATAAATAAATGATAAATGACCCCAGCCAATTTTTATTTTAAGGTTAAACATATTGAACAGAAAAAAATAGATACACCTCAGCAGTTTTCATGTAGTCATTTAAATGCTAAACATTCTTATTATGTAAGTGCAGAATGTTATTTTTAATGTGGTACTAAGATCTTTTGAAAGCCATTATTCAGCTAAGATGTCTCCTCTTTCACTCAGGTCTGTCCAACCTGCATAAGATCACAGCCGGCGGTCAGTACGAGCTGCGAGTAGACCTCAGAGATAAGGGAGAGACGGCCTACGCTCAGTATGACAAGTTCTCAGTCGGTGAGCCTCGGACCCGCTACAAAGTCCATGTAGGAGGATACAGCGGTACAGCAGGTAAAGCTGGCATCTCTACGCTACTGTGTGCACAGGGATTTAGTCTCTTAATACTTGTGTCAATCCAAGAGTCTGTGTGTGGTGGACGAGCTTCATTTACCTTCTTTATGTGGTGCCAGTGCTTGTGCTTTTATGTCACTCTCCATGTTGTCACCCACGAGCCAGGTGAGGTCGTGACTTAACGGGGACTCGTCGCTGAAGAAATGTATGGCTCCCACAAGCTGGGACACAACATAAACTGGAGCCCAGCATCAGAATTTAGAAACATTCATTTTAAGTTGAAATTTATATCAATAAATACAAATAAGATATTGTGGATAAAGACCAAAACACTAAGCAGATATGAAAGCAGGTAGCCTCTCGGGTATTTTGACTTATGTGGCCGCACCCTACAGCAAAGGCCAAGAAGCAGTGCACACCTGCATGCTGAGCCAGGAACATGCCTGGGGCCCTCAGCAAGAGTTCAGACAGCACGTCCTGGTCCCACCCAGGCAGCACCGGTACCCAGAAAGAGGAGCCCGCAGCATCACATGAGGGACAGAGAACAGACCCAAAGGATGGACACCACCCAACACAACCAGGGCACACCCCCAGCAGCACAGGATGACCAGACCCACACCTGAGCCCCCCACCCCCACCAACGCACCCTGCCCTAGAGAGCTAGGCACAAGGACAGAGCACCGGACCCACACCACACGGGCCACCACAGTGCCGGGGGGGGCAGATCAAGAGAAAGATAAG
The DNA here is from genome assembly GCF_007364275.1 of Archocentrus centrarchus. Lineage (NCBI taxonomy): Eukaryota > Metazoa > Chordata > Actinopteri > Cichliformes > Cichlidae > Archocentrus > Archocentrus centrarchus. The sequence goes on from NW_022060257.1 coordinate 1,955,012, forward strand.
GCAAAGGGAGAGCCACAAAGCCAAGCCAGCAGTCGCACCACCTCCAACTTCCAGTGCCAGCCCCACTCCGCCCAGAGCCAGGAGGCGACAGCAGATTTGCAATTTGAACCTCTATCTTTACGTGACATAGCGCCACCATTTCAGACTCATGAACAAGTCCCGATTTTTTCACTCCACTGGTGATGTTTCATCTCGGGCAGTATATACTCAGCTTAAGATAATGCAGCCTGTGTACCACACAAAGACTCTTGTACAGCCACTGCAAGGACTCAGTAACTATTGCACTCAATAACAAATAAATTTGTTGCTGCATGTTAGCTCCCAATTTTTAGGTGAATAAAATCACATTAGGTGGAAAAACATCATCAGTCATAGTTATAGTAATACCATTATCTCTCTTTTGTTTGGTCTATGTAGGCGACTCCATGACCTACCACCACGGCCGTCCATTCTCCACCTATGACCATGATAACGACATTGCTGTCACCAACTGCGCTCTGTCCTATAAGGGAGCCTTCTGGTATAAAAACTGCCACCGGGTCAACCTGATGGGACGATATGGAGACAACAGTCACAGCAAGGTGCAGTATGGCTCAATCGAGCACAACCCACAGTGCAGTTATTGTATATTTAATGGCTCAGTGGCTTGATCATTTTTTATCTTATTTTAATAAAGACAATTGTACATTCTTTCAAAATAAGGGCCTTTCTAAATGAGTAATTTTTCTGTGGTAGTGTATATGTTGCCTCCCTAGGTTTGTCGTCTGAGGGGCAACTGGCTTCCTGTGCCAACGTGTGGTGCTGTGGTAGAGAATAGCAAAAGGCACACACGTTGAGCGATCGTAGCTTCATAACAGGAAGTTTTTTTCTTCCTCTGTGCCCCAAAGCTACTCCATACCCCGAGCGCGATACGCGCCCTCTAGCGTCCTGCTGTGGGATGGCACCATAATACATGAAACTGCACAGGACTCACAACAATGCTTAAATGACAGTCAAATTTACAAATGTAACAAAACAAAAAAACTTTAGGGGTGACTGTTTTTATCTTTATCACCATTTGATACTTAATCTCAGAAGTGAGATCATTTCAACCCTCTACACTCTCTCCCACTCAAAGAATGTCTCCTGACATTTGTTTCTATTTGTGTGGACCCGTCAGTGTATGAGAGTGTACCAGTTGTGGTAGTATGGTTGGGGATGGATGGGGTAAAAGGAGGATGGAAAGCCGGGATTGGACACGTAGGGTTGGCTGGCTGAGAGGGCGTTCATGTCCGTTCTCCAATGGCGGTATGATGGCTGACCCAGAGTGTCATATGTGAGTTTTTCTGCTGGTCGCCCTCTCCTCTGTGACCTCCTTACCTTGTCGTTTTCTCCTATGTTTCCTCCATCCATTTCATCCACTTGGTCAGACCTTGTTTTGACCAACTCCTCAGTCTCCACAATGTCCTGCTCGCCCTCAGATTCTTGCCTGTTAGTAGGACAGAACTCTCTGGCTGTTGCATTTAACTTGCGCTGAGTTAGCGATTTCCGCCGTGCCATGACAGTTTCCCGTTGCTGAGGACGCTCCTGTAGAATAACAGGATCTTGCTGGCAAGGGTCTGCGAGTCTGTAGCATGGGATTCTGCTCCGGAGGTCACGATGGTAAGTATACTCATCTTCCTCATCAGAGCTACTTGTTGCTGTTTGGTCAACATATTTTTCAGGTTGTTTTTGTCCCTTCCGTCTGGTCTTTTCGTCCACGGGAAGTTCTTCTTCAAGAGGTAGGTCATTTACTGGCAGCAGTAGATTTCTATGCAGAATGCGCATGGTCTTACTTCCTCTCTCTGGCTGCACCTTATAGACTGGCCCATCTCTCACTCTCTCCACCACGCGATGTACGACCTTCTCCCAATAGGCACGCAATTTCCCTGGCCCTCCTCTCTCTGACAGATTTTTCACCAATACCCTATCACCTGGCTGGAGAGTGACCCCTTTTACACGTCTATCGTACTGTTTCTTGCCTTTGGCTGAGGACTTAAGGCTGTTGTCTGCAGCTATTTGATAAGCCACTCGCATCCTCTCGGCCCATTTTTGTACAAAGGTTTGGTGGTTACGTGCCTCAGTCTCTTTCCTTTGGCTAAACAGCAAATCGACTGGCAACCGTGGAGCCCTGCCATACAAGAGGAAAAATGGAGAGTATCCTGTTGCTTCATGTCTTGTGCAATTATATGCGTGCACAATCTGAGGCAAATGATCTTTCCATTCACTCTTTTTCTCTTCTCGTAGGGTACGCAGCATTTGGAGAAGTGTCCGATTTAGTCGTTCCACTGGATTGCATTGAGGATGGTAAGGGGTGGTTCGTGAATGTGCAATTCCTGACAGTTGTTGTAGTCTTTGGAACAGGCTGTTCTCGAACTCACGTCCTTGATCGTGATGCAACTTTTCTGGATACCCAAACCGAGGAATAAAGTCCTGAAATAACTTTTCAGCAGCTGTCTTTCCCGATTTGTTCCTTGTTGGGTATGCCTGTGCAAAGCGCGTAAAGTGGTCGACAAGGACAAGGATGTACTCATACCCTCCCTTGCTTGGCTCCAGGTGCAAGTAGTCAATGGAAACTAGCTCAAATGGTGCACTGCTGGTGAGGGATGCCATTGGAGCTCTTTGTGGGACACTGGGATGTTTCTGTTTTATGCAAGGGCATTTTTTTGTCACATAGTCCTCAATATCCTGTTGCATATACGGCCAGTAGAACCGTTCTCGGGCAAGGTGGATAACCTTGTCTGAACCTACATGCCCCATGTCGTCATGCAAGCTCTTCAGTACCTCCAATTTGAGTTTTTCCGGGAGGACCAGTTGTACGTTTTGATGTGTTTTCCGATAGAGTAGTCCATTTTCTACCTCTAGCTTGTTCCACTCATAGAGTAGTCTCCTTGTCTGTTTACACATTGCTCTCTTCTCTTTTTCATTCGGAGTCCATGCTCTCTGCTTCAGAGACACAACCTCTCTAATAGCTGGATCTTCTTGTTGTGCTGCTCTGATATCTTTGGGTATGATGCTTGAGACACCGTTTGAAGGCACAGTGTTTCCACCATCAACGTTTAATTGCAATGCAGCAACCCAGGGGACCTCATCATTTTGTGCCATTTTGGTTCCCTGCCACACTGCAGAGACCACCTCTGGTGACATCGTTTCTGTATGATCCTCCATCTGCTGCTGAAGGTTCACTGGGTACCTGGACAACATGTCAGCGTCCGCATTCTTCTTTCCGGGTCTATACTTGATATCAAAATGGAAGTCGGCCAATTCCCCAACCCACCTGTGACCCACAGCGTTTAGTCTTGCTGAATTCAGGATGTAGGTCAAGGGATTATTGTCTGTATAGACTGTGAAGGTTGGTGCATAATACAGGTAATCCCGGAACTTGTCGCAAATAGCCCATTTAAGGGCCAGGAACTCAAGTTTGCCAGAGTGTAGGTGGTAATTCCTCTCGGCAGGTGTTAAGGTTCTAGACCCGTACCCAATGACGCGCAGTTTGTTGTTTTGGTGTTGGTATAACACAGCTCCTAGTCCTTCATTTGACGCGTCTGTGTGTAGCACAAATGGAAGATCAAAGTCTGGATAGGCTAAGATGGGAGGGTTTGTCAGCATCTCCACCAACCTTGATACCACAGTTTGATGTTCATTAGTCCAAGTTACAGGTGTACGGGAGGGGAGTTGTCCCTTGTTCCCTTTAATTACTTGACCCTTTCCCTTACCAGACTGAGGTCGGACGGCACTGCTTGTCTCAGTTGGGCTCTGGAGAAGTTCAAACAAGGGTCTTGCCAATCGTGAGAAGTCTTGGATAAAGGACCGGTAATAACTCAGAAATCCAAGCAATGTCCGGATCTCTCCGACAGTGCGGGGTTTCTTATCTTTCAGGGCCAAGACTGCTTCCAAATCCTTCGGGTCGATCTGAATCCCTTCTCCTGAAACCATTCGACCGATGTATCGGATCTGTTTCTTGAAGAGTTCACATTTGGTGGGCCGAAGCTTGATACCATGTTGTCGCATTTGGTGAAATACTTGTCTCAGATGGTTCACATGTTCATCAAAGGTTTTTGAATAACAAAGGACATCATCCAAATAAGGCACACAGCACTCATCTCTGATGCCCTCTAAGACTCCCTCCATGCACCTCTGAAAGGCGGCTGGAGCGTTTGTCAATCCGAAGGGTATTCGCACCCATTCGTAGAGTCCCCACGGGGTGCTAAAGGCTGTTAAGTGTCTTGATTCCTCAGTCACAAAACCTTGATGGTATGCACTCCCTTGATCCAGGATGGAGAACCATGAGTTGCCCCCCAGGCTGTCCAACAGATCTTGGATCCTCGGTAGTGGATGACGGTCTGGGATGGTCTTACGGTTGAGCTCCCGGAAGTCAACACAAAGGCGCAGACTGTTGTCCTTCTTCCGCACACACACCACTGGCGAGGAATAGGCCGACACAGATTTCCTGATCCACCCCCTGTTTAAGAGGTTTTGGATGTAGTCCTTTACCTCTTTATACAGTGGTCGTGGGATGGAATTGTAGCTCTTCTGGACTGGAGTATTGTCGGTTGTGTTGATTTTTAGTTGTAAGCCAGGGATGCATCCAATGTGTCCTTCATCACGAGCAAACACATCTGATTCCTCATAAAGCAATTGCCGTACCTTGCTTTGGTCAGACTCAGACAGATGGTCTAAACTGACATCAGGGTGCCATTTTTCTTCACCCTGGGCAGTCCTGTAATTTCCTCTTCCCTCACTCCATCCATCATGGTTTGAACTTACTTGAGTAGTGCAGAGGAGAGGGTCACTGAGTGGCTCTGTTGACTTCTGGGTAACTGGATGAATGTTCACCGGTGTACTTTCAACAATTTCCTCGATGAATCCCAAGACTGCTTTCGGAGGCAAGAAAACATCATGCTTTGTGGGATTTTGGATTGGGATTCTTACAATCTTAGAGGCACCAGCCGGTACATCAACAAGAGCAGGAAACAACTCCAACCCATCTGGCAAGCTACACTCTATATCTGGCTCAAACAACATGACTCCACCTGCAGGAAAAGCTCTAATTCGACATCTCACCTCGCAGACCCGACTGCTGTGGATGGTGAGTCCTTTCTTTCCCACTCTCACTGTTGAGCGTTCTGACTCTTCCTGGTGTGGCATTGTGTGAACAACAGAGACAAGAGTTTCAATGCTATTTTTCTTAATTTTCATAGCCTCTGACAATAGATCCACTAAATTGGCCTTAGCAGTCTGATCACTGTTTCCTGCAATAATCTCTTGGATTACGTTGAAACCTAGTAATGGGCTGCTCACACCCGCTTGGCTCACTAGCATCGGGACATGAAGAGCAACTGAGCCATGTTTGCTACTTGTGATTTCAAGAAGGACTTCTATCCACCCATCGAAAGGTACATCTGTTCCATTAGCTGCAGTGACTTTGAGGGGGTGGTCTTGCAGTAGGCTTTCTAGTGGTTGAATTGGTACATTGGGTAAAGCTTTCTGCACCCAAGACTTATCCACTATGCTTACCTGGGCCCCACTGTCCAATAGCATCTGGAGTTTGACCCCATCCAAGCAGCATGTTACCATGCACCTACCACCAATCAGCTGGGCCACACGCTCCCTTCTGGACACTTGGTGTGGTTTGGTGGACTTGGTAGATGAGATTTCCTCTTTAGGGTGCAGCCTCTCTGTAATGGGGGACTCTGCATTATCTGCGGTCACTGGTGGTCCCCCCCCAGTGACCTCACCCGGTTTCCCGACAGATTACCCTTCTGTAAGCAGCCAATAGCCCTGTGTCCCTCTTTTCCACACCGGAAACAGTGTGAGCAAGTGTCATTTCCTTGGGATGTACACTGGTGGCATTTGCCTTTAACTTCCGGCTTGGCTGGCTGTTTTGGACGTGGCGGAGGCAGATAAGTGTTTTCTGTTGCCACATTCACAACAGGTGTGAGGGCTTTCTCTAAGCTCCTGGCCAAAGATGACACTTGTGCAGTCAGCTCCTGTATAGCAGTGCGATTAGCCTGTACCTCGGCTTGCATCTGACCTGCATTTTGTCTATCGCTATCCTGCTGGGCGGTGTTGACACTGATTGTCTTTTGTTTATAGGCCTGGCCCAACCTAGTTTTCCTCTCTGTGTCTTCTCTCAGTGACCTCGTAATCACTTCGAGAATAAAGTCATCAGTCACACCCATGTCTGAGATATGGGGTTGAAGGTCTCGTCTGATGTATGAGCATTTTTCATTCATTCCCTGGTAGAGTGAATGAAGAAACACTCCTTGCACCAGTTTGCTGTCATATTGAAAGTCTGTACCTTGTTTAGAAGCAAACATAATACGTTGTTTCACCCCCATCAGTCTGTACATAAACTGTTGTGGGCTCTCTCTGTCATGTTGTTTTGCGTTACTCAATTCCTGGAATAATTCAGTACTGCTTTTATCCCTAAGGTGTGCTTTGAGGAAACGCTTTAGCTCAGCCAGGGTCAGGCTATCTTTGGTCATAAGCATGTCTTTTAAGGTACCAGGCTTAATTATCTTAAGCACGGTCCTTAAAATTTCAGCCTCTGAGAAACCCTCGGCCAGCCCTTCGTCTATTTGCTTACACATACTGTTAAAACTCAAGTCAGAGTCCAAATCTGAGATGTGACCACCATGCATCTTAAAGTCTCTATGTGGTAACAATGCAGCTACATCAGTCAGTTTTATTAAACCAGTCGCTGGATCAGCAAATACTGATTTTGATACTTTCTTACTCACTACTGATGCTACTACAGGTGGTTCAGTCTCTGATACCGAAGCAGCATCCTCTTCATCAGACGCGTGGTTGTGTTCAACAGTTACCTGTGCCGCTTGCAGTTCATCGATGAGGTCACGAAACACCAGCAGACGAGACATCCCCTGATCCTCGAGATTCTTTAGTCGTTTGCTTCTCAAGAAGTCAGTGATGAAATCAAAGAACTCCACCTCCGTGGCATCATCACCAGGAAAATCGTCACCCCCTTCTTCTTTGCAGGAAACTGCAAGTTGACAGAGCAAGTCTCTGTTGGCAGCACTGGTCAGCTGGTGAAGTTGCTGCTGGATCTCCCACCGTAGGTCGTGTAGAGTCGCCATTGGTGGATTGCTGGAGTCAGTTGCTTTGGTTGCTAGCTCTGTTAATCAGAGGGATGTGACTCCCACAGTTCTTGGCTGATTAGCACCCGTCCACCAGGGGGCGCTAATCCCGGACGAGCCCCCAAATTTGTTGCCTCCCTAGGTTTGTCGTCTGAGGGGCAACTGGCTTCCTGTGCCAACGTGTGGTGCTGTGGTAGAGAATAGCAAAAGGCACACACGTTGAGCGATCGTAGCTTCATAACAGGAAGTTTTTTTCTTCCTCTGTGCCCCAAAGCTACTCCATACCCCGAGCGCGATACGCGCCCTCTAGCGTCCTGCTGTGGGATGGCACCATAATACATGAAACTGCACAGGACTCACAACAATGCTTAAATGACAGTCAAATTTACAAATGTAACAAAACAAAAAAACTTTAGGGGTGACTGTTTTTATCTTTATCACCATTTGATACTTAATCTCAGAAGTGAGATCATTTCAACCCTCTACATATATAATAATAATCTGGTAGAAACATGAGTATGGGCCTCTAGTTTACCTCTACTTTGCTCTCTGTTTTTGACTATTTTCTTCCACTGCTCCAGGGTGTGAACTGGTTCCACTGGAAAGGCCACGAGCACTCGATCGAGTTCGCTGAGATGAAGATCCGGCCATCCAACTTCAGAAACCTGGAGGGAAGGAGGAAACGATCATAAATGATATAGAAAGCTCTGCCGCCGCCACTCCCACTCCCACCACCACCACCACCAACAACAACAACAACAACAACAACACTGCTACTACTCTGTCTGGACTCCCCATAAACCACCTGGACTCCCAAACCCTCCTGCTCTGTAGCAACCAAAGCCACTGCCAAGAGCCCTGCTGTCCTCAGATGAAACAAATGCTCCTCCCCCTTTTTTCTGTGCCCTCACAGATCTGCCTAAACCCCATGCAACCCATCCCGTCCTGATACGGTTGTGCAAAAATGCTGCCAGTGCAGAAACTGATGTTACAAACTGGACTTGCATCAAACCCCATGAGGTTCACCAAAGAGAGTCTCTCCCTCTCACCTGATTCTGATCCTGTCTCTTGTGTTGCAGCTTTTGTGGGAAGGCGTGAGTGCAGCTTGAACATTATGTTGTGTATAGTCATTAATACAGTTTCCTGTTTCATATTCATGCCACGTCTGGCGTTCTACAGAAAATTCAGACTGTTTAGTACAACGCACTCTTTTTCTAGGATCAGGGCCTCTTTGCAAAAAGTGTTAATGCAGCAGCAAGATTATTAGAGAAATTCTATTCCTTGTACAGCTCTGTACATGTATCCATCTGGTTTAAACATCTGAAAACAGAATGCTCAAATGTCACAAATCTCCATCCAACTTGCCATTTGTTTGTCCACGTGCAACTAAACGCATCTCAGTGTCACTTTATCTTCCCTAGCCTCCCCCCTCACTCCCACCCCCATTTAAAAAAGAGGAAAAGAAAAATCTACGGAAACACGTTTTACTAGTTACATCCCATGTCACTGTGGATGGTGGCGTTTCCGTTGACTGTGTGAGCCCTTGAAGGCATCGTGCTGCGGCCACAGTATTGTGTTTTTAAAAAGCTAAAGAACAGAGAAGAAAAGTAAATGTGTTTTGTTTCTCCTATGAATCCGAGGCGGGACCTGTTATTCAGTATAAAATGACTTACGGTGATTACATTTTGTTTGTTCTTTGTTTTTGAAAAATGTGAATACAGTACATATTTGTGGAACATGAGAATGTTATGTGATGCTCGAAACTTAAAAAAAAGAAAAAAAAAGAAAAAAAAAAAGGCCAATCTTGATTAAATTCCAGTTGTCATAGTAAGGTCTCTATGCTTGTGTTGATGAAAATAGTGTTTGGACAGGCCAAATCTAGAGAACTAGTTACTGTTTCTACCCCTTCCATGCCCCCAAACCCCCAAACTCACCCCCTGCCCCATTCCTGCTACAGCAGGATACTAAATCACTCACCTTCTAAAGAATGCCTGTGTAAATTAAGGTTGTTTTGATTGTTTTGTTTGTTTAAAACTGGGTGAACAGCAGGTGTTTCTCTGTAAACTCTATTACAATAAAACAGTTTGTTTAAAAGGACCAGGTTCACAAGTTTTATTTTGACTCAGGGTCTATTATCACCATTTCCTGCAGATTTCATCCATATCTTATGATCTTGCTGGGTGCTGGTGTCAGCTTAATTATCACAACTTTGATCAGTCAGTGAAAATTGCAAATCTGTTGCCTCCTGCATACACCACAATTCACATTAAACAGGAAAAAAAAAAAAAAAAGCTTGCAACAAAATTCCTAATTCAATTGTCAGACACAAGAATTTCAATTCTAAATTCACATGAACTATGTACATTCAGAGTCCAGGCAGAACTGAATAGATCTGAAACAGAAATCGAGACTGAGAAATTCTTCCAGAAGTAGAGACTTAGTTGCTGCAAGAACTGCTTGACACTGAGCAACCGTGCTTTCATATAATAATATAACCAGAATACAACGAGTTGGCACCCAACTGAGTTGAGTCCACTATTGCAAAGAGATGACGTCACAAATGAGTTGCACTTATCAGGGCAGACTGAAAAAACTCAATTCAATCACCGATTTTTCCCAGTGATAAGGAGGGTGTGGTCCTCTGGTTACTCTGACTGAGCTATAAAGAAGTGCATCATATTAAATGGTTGCATCTTTCATTACTTCATGATTGTCTTATTATGACCCATCCTCAGTCTGAGTAGTTAGTTACTCAATAACTAAGTAACTTTGTTAACTAACCATTACTTAAATCCCTCACATAAAGATATGAAATAACTCCTGTTTTTAATAACAAGAATAACCATAAATTTTGGAAAGATACACATCATTTTAAACAGCGATTTTTTTTCTTCATCTTTTTTTCTAATAAATGAATTTTTTTTTGAATAGCTGTGATATGTGAAGAACTGTTCAAGAGAATCCTTGATTTATTAGTGAATTATAATTATGCTAATGATAGTTGCTCTCTGTTTTGCTGGGAAGAGTGCAGGGCTGAAACTTTGACCTCCAGTGGATGAGGTGACTTTTTAATTTAGTAGACATGTTAGAGTCATTTCTTTTCTTTTTCTTTCTTTTCTTTTTTTTTTTTTTACAGAGGTGATTTTTGATACCTTTTTAATCTTCCCATAAACCAGAAAATATTGTCAGCAGCCACAAAAAGAACCTTTTTGTCATCTGGTGAGGAATAGAAAGTTACAAAAATCTGGCAGAAATTATATGAACAAACACTTCTGTGAAACTTTCAGAATATAGACAAAATAGCCTGGAGGATTTAAAAAAAATCATTTTCAGAAAATATTCTTCAAAGATATGGACTGTAAAATGCTTTTTTTGGATAAAAGTTCATGCTAAAAATTTTAATTTGTACTACAAATTCTCATAAGGTTTATGTTAAATATGTCAATAGTTTTCTAGTTCATGTAAAAATTCATCAGGAAAAGTGTAGAAAATAAACATCTAAATATTTGTTTGGATATTTAGTTTAGACCGAAAGAAGAAATCATTTTTAGAGGTTGAAGTTGTACGCTGAGAAATCTGATCTGAAACTATTGCAGCGTTTGGGTAAGCTTTCACCCAGTGTCTCGCCTTGAAGACTTTGATCATAAATACACAAAGAAAACTGCCTCGAATTCCCTGGGGCCCTTGCCCCTCGACTGGGGAGGGCTCCATCTGGGACCTCCCTCTCCCCTCTGCTGGGGTGGGTATGCGGTTGTCGCTGGAATGAGCGGCCGCGGGTTTTCGTGGCTCTCGATGGGCTGCGGATGGCTCGGATTTCCTGGGTCCTTCTCTGCCTGCTCTGGCTCCTTGTGGGCGGAGCGGCGGCTAACACAGACACTAACGCAATCACAGCATAACAAAATTGTTGTTCTTATACAATCATGCTTCATTTTGTTGTGCCTTTTCCACATAGTTATTTTTCCAGGTATTGCTTGTTCTGTTTTGGTATGTTGTCTTTTTTCTTTTTTTTTGTAGTTGCAGCATTTGAATTGTTTTGGTTAGTTTAGTGGCGCTCTGCCCTCTTTTTCTGTTTTCTCCTCAGCCTGTCAACTGTAATTAAATGTATATGTACACAAATAAATAAAATAAAACACACAAACAAACAAACAAAACAAAAACACAAACATTAACAAGAAAAGCTTATTGAGACTCCATAGAGCTTTTCTTGCAAGAATAAATATGTTTGGCACAACAATGCATTCAGATCACAATTCTGCTTGCAAACACTGCCAGACATTATTTTTTATTAAAAAAATTAAAAAATATGTGAAACTAGGATTCAGCTTAATATGAGGGAGATTTAAGTTTTGTAAATGATGGCAGCAAATATTATTAAAAAACAGATAATATTTTATAACAAACTTTTATTCAGTCTATGATGATGACAGAGTGACTCATCATGCTCCACACTGACACGTGCGATCCTCCATCCATCGGATTAAAATGGAGGCGCCGTTCTTTACTTACCCGTTCTGATCAGCTGTTCTGGAACGGGAAACTCAACAACTGTTGTTTCCACTCTACCCACTCCAAAATAAATAAATTGCTCCAAATAGAAACAGAAATGAGGATTTCTGAGGACTGTTTTGTGTCTGCTTATAATTTGGTTTCTAAGGGAATAAGGATTCTGATATGTACCGTGGACTCAGTGGGGGCCCACCAACTGTTTTCTGGAGTCCCTGAGGACGTTGATCTAGCCATGATGAAGATTATGGACGAGGAGCTGCTGGAAACCGGCAGGAGTGGAATGGAATGTTTAGAAGTGATGTCACAGTGTGGCTCCTCTGCAGTGTTCTAGAAGGCTCAAAGTATCCACTTCGTGGATGAACTTCACCATGTGAACACCTGCTTTTCAGAGCGCCAAAAACAAACATTTTACAGCACAGATCAAATCCAGCTCTGACTATCATTGGTACTCACATGGATCTTTTTAAGGTTATTTAGGTTTATACAGTGGAACTTCTCAATAATACACTTTTAAGCCACAATTTGTGTTTCTACATAAATATTTTCCCTAAGTCTTGTGGCTGGCTCCTGTGCCGGGTCCTTGAACTTGAACAGAAAATGTCAAAAGTTCAGTTTGATTTTACAGTAATCCCTCGCTACCTCGCGGTTCGCTTTTCGCGGGTTTTCAATCAATATTAGTGTCAAATATTTATCGCGGTATTTTCGCTGTGTCACGGGTTTTTAAAACACTGTTAGTGTATGTATGAACATTTAAGGAGTGTTGTAGGAGTCGGTGGAAGGAGCCACGAGCAGGTATGTAGTCTCAGCTTTATTCGGTAAAACACACACAACTAGAACTCCAAATATAACTCCTCAAAAGGAGGAGTCAAGCCCTTTTATCCCAGGCCTCTCTCTCCCGCCTTTTCCAGATCTATTCCGGTCTCTCTCTTCGCAATAAGAGCTTGGGGCATTCTGGTGTGAAATGTGCATATATGTGGCCACCACACAGGCCCCCCCTGAACACACAGAATGGCAAACAACACAATAATAAAAACAGCAACCATTTTCAACTCAACATAGCAAAAATAAAATACCACATCAAGAGTATCTCCTAGGGGGTTTAACAAGGCGGCCGCTACGGCTGTGCTTGGCGACCACAGGTGGTGAAAACGAGGGAGGGGCATAGCCCCGACCACGGCGAGACTGCCCCCTCGCAGGGGAAAAAACAGCAGCTGGGGGCAGGTCCTCCGAGTGAGGCATAGAAACGGGAGGACGACCGCGGCGCGGAGGTTGGGCCAACTCAATAGGACCATCCGGAAACATGTGAGCAGGCTTAAGGCGATCCACCGAAACCCGCTCCTGACGACCTCCCAGCTCAACCAAAAAATCCTTAGGTCCCACCTCTAGCACACGGAATGGACCATCATAAGGAGGTCGAAGTGGAGAACGGTGCGCGTCATGGCGGATAAAAATGTACTTGGCAGACATCAGGTCCTTTGGCACATATGACTGTGGAAGGCAGTGATGCGCCGCTACTGGGGCCAAAAACCTATCATTCCCCGGGAAAACCGGCCCGCTCCTTTTGTCGGCCCCCGAAGCAGATGCACCAGGAAGGAATTCCCCTGGAACCCTCAAAGGCTGGCCCAGGACCAGCTCGGCTGAAGAAGACTGCAGGTCCTCCTTAGGTGTCGCACGCAGGCCCAGCAGGACCCAAGGAAGGCGGTCAACCCAGCTGCTGTCCACCAGCGCAGCCCGCAAGGCAGCCTTCATGGTACGGTGGAACCTCTCGCAAAGGCCATTGGCCTGCGGGTGGTACGCGGTAGTGCGATGGAGTCTGACGCCAAGGTTCTCCGCCACAGCAGTCCACAGCTCAGACGTGAACTGAGGACCCCTGTCAGATGTCAAGTCAAGCGGTACGCCAAACCGAGATACCCAGGAGGAGACGAACGCACGAGCAACATCTGCTGAGGTGGTTGACGCCAAAGGAACTGCTTCAGGCCACCGAGTCGTCCTGTCCACCATTGTCAGGAGATGGGTGAAACCCCGGGAAGGGGGAAATGGACCTACCAGGTCTACATGGACATGTTCGAACCTTCTCTGGGGTATGGGAAAGTGCTCCAGAGGGGATTTGGTGTGTCGCTGCACTTTGGCGCGCTGACAAGCAACACATGAGGAAGCCCACGCCCTGACCTCTTTCCGGAGGCCGGGCCACACAAACTTGGCCCCTACCAACTTAACTGAGGCTTTAACTCCTGGGTGCGAAAGAGAATGAACTGCCTCAAAAACCCGCCGACGCCAGCAAGCAGGAACCAAGGGGCGAGGCCTGCCCAATGAGACGTCGCAAAGTAGGGTTACGCCACTATCCTGAAATGAGACATCTTCCAAACGCAAACTGGACTCGGCCACCTTAAAAGCCTGAATCTCCGTATCCGTAAGTTGGTCGGCAGCCATGGCAGAGTAGTCCACTCCCAAATGCACAGAACTAACCTGCGCCCTGGACAGACAGTCAGCCACCCGATTACACTTGCCGGCGACGTGCTGAATGTCAGTGGTAAACTCTGAAATAGCAGAAAGCTGCCGTTGCTGCCGTGCAGTCCACGGTTCCGAAACCTTTGCCATGGCAAATGTGAGAGGTTTGTGGTCTACAAAAGCGGTAAAGTCACGGCCCTCAAGCAGGAACCGGAAATGACACGTCGCGAGAAAAAGGGCAAGGAGCTCCCTGTCAAACGTACTGTACTTTCTCTCCGCATCCCGAAGCTTCCTGCTAAAAAAGGCGAGGGGCTGCCAAGCACCACCCACCCATTGTTCGCACACGGCCCCGACTGCAAAATCGGAGGCATCGGTAGTAAGGGCAACAGGCGCCTCGGGAGACGGGTGGGCCAGCAGGGCAGCGTTGGCAAGAGCAGCTTTGGCACTGTCAAATGCCTGCACCCGCTCAGGTGTCCACTCTATTTCTTGGTTGCCTTTCTTGCCCTGAAGTGCACTGTACAGAGGGTGCATGAGGTGAGCAGCCCGGGGGATGAAACGGTTATAAAAGTTCACCATCCCCAAAAACTCCTGCAGGGGCTTCACTGAGGAAGGGCGCGGAAAAGCAGAAACTGCCTCCACCTTAGCGGGCAGGGGAAACGCCCCTTGGGGCGAAACGAGGTGTCCCAAAAACTCTATGGCCGGCAGACCGAACCGGCATTTAGCTGGATTCACAATCAAACCGTGCTCACTGAGACGCTCAAACAACTGGCGGAGGTGCACTGAATGCTCCGCGGCGGAAGGGCTGGCAACCAGTATGTCATCCAGATAGACGAACAAAATGGCATACCACGCAAAACGGAGTCCATGAGGCGCTGAAACGTCTGTGCCGCGCCCTTCAGACCGAAGGGCATTCGCAAAAACTCGAAAAGGCCAAAAGGAGTGATAACCGCGGTCTTGGGCACATCACGCGGATGGACAGGAACCTGATGGTATCCCCTCACCAAATCCACCTTTGAAAAAATAGTTGCCCCCGCAAGATGAACCGAAAAATCTTGAATGTGGGGAACCGGGTACCTGTCATTAGTCGTCGCATTATTAAGGCGCCTAAAATCCCCACAAGGGCGCCACCCACCGTCAGCTTTAGGGACCATGTGCAACGGGGACGCCCACGGGCTGTTTGAGCGGCGCACAATACCAAGGCGCTCCATGTTTGCAAACTCCTCCCTGGCTATCGCTAACTTCGCGGCATCGAGACGGCGTGCACGCGCAAAAACCGGCGGACCCACAGTGGTAATGTAATGCTCCACACCATGTTTAGCTACGGCTGCAGAGAAGGTGGGAACCGTGAGGGTGGGAAACTCGGCAAGCAAACGCTGGTACTCATCACCTGTGGCAAGCATGTTAGCGAGGGGCAGGGGGCCAGGACTACCAAGTGTACAGGGGTAGGTATCAAAAGACACAGCATCTATCAAGCACCTATTAGCTACATCGACCAACAACCTGAAAGCACACAAGAAATCAGCGCCGAGTATAGGTACTGACACAGACGCTATCACAAAGTCCCAGTTAAACTGACGTCCCTTGAAACACACAGTCACCAACCTCATTCCATATGTGCGAATGGGGGTACCGTTCGCCGCGTCCAGCAGGGGTCCGTGACATTGTCCCAAGGCGTCCGCAGCTGAAGCCGGCATGATGCTACGCTGAGCACCCGAGTCCACAAGCAGACGGCGTCCCGAAGCAGTGTCCTCAATGAAGAGCAGCTTGTCCGAGCTGCCAGCGCACACAGCTGCTAGTGAGCACCGGCCCTCTCGTTTCCCTGGTGCTGGAAGGTACACGGCGGAATGCAGCGCTTCGCCTTCACTCCGAACCGGCGATGATAGAAGCAGAGCACGCTCTCCTTCCTCTGGCGCTCTGCGACGGCGGCCACAGCACCAGCTTCTCTCGTCTCCGCCCCTTGTAGAGCCGCACTCGGTAAAAGTGCATGCACACCGGAATGCCTGGATGCCAGCAAAATCTTGTCCGCCTCTTCAGCTAGCCCGCGGTAATCCTTGGCCCGTATCAGAGCGGAGCTGGCTAGCGCGGTGCGCACGGGAGGGGGGAGCTGGCGCAGGAACAGATGCGTAAAGAGAAACGAAGCGTCGCCCGGGCCGAGCAGAGCCAGCATGTGCTCCATCAGCTCGGAGGGTTTACCATCTCCCAAGCCATTCAGGGATAACAGGCGATCAGCCCGCTCTTCGTCTGAAAGCTGATAAATCCGCAGCAGATTCTCCTTCAGCGCTCCATACTTGTTAGCAGGCGGCGGGTCCCGGAGCAGTCCCATCAGCCGGCGGGTAGAAGCAGAGTCCAGCGCCGCGACGACATGGTAATACTTGGTGTCGTCTGAGGTGATCCCGCGGAGGTGAAACTGGGCCTCCACATGCTGGAACCAAGGCTCTGGATCGTGCTGCCAGAACTCCGGGAGCTTGACCGTGGCCGCAAAAATAGCGGGAGAAACGGCGGCGGCTGGTGAGGAAACGGCGGCGGCTGGTGAGGAAACAGCGGCCGCGGCCGTTGAGCTGTCGTCAGCAGACATGTTCTTTAGTCGGGGTCACCAATGTAGGAGTCGGTGGAAGGAGACACGAGCAGGTATGTAGTCTCAGCTTTATTAGGTAAACACACAACAAACTACAACTCCAAATATAACTCCTCAAAAGGAGGAGTCAAGCCCTTTTATTCCAGGCCTCTCTCTCCCGCCTTTTCCAGATCTATTCCGGTCTCTCTCTTCGCAATAAGAGCTTGGGGCATTCTGGTGTGAAATGTGCATATATGTGGCCACCACAGTGTTTTAAAAGAAACATGTACAGTGGGAAAGGTTATTAAGGGAATGGGAAAGTGTTATGTTGTGTATAAGTGTGTGGGGAGGGTTTATAAAAACTTAAAATAGTGTATAACTAGTAAAATAATGTATAAGTATTAAAATAAATATAGCATCCCTACTTCGCGGGTGGTCCTGGAACGTAACACCCGCGATAAGTGAGGGATTACTGTATTAAACAAACAGAAATAAAAACAGATGAGCTGTGGAAATCAGTAACTCAGCGGTGTAGGGTGTGCATATGAGTAGAGATGTTTGTAAGTGTTGCAAATGCAGCAAATAACAAAACCTAAAGGTAACACAAAACATGTTGGTACTGTAACAGGCTGGTGCACAGGGCCCAGGTGTTCCCAGTTGGCACTGACGAGTCCTGCCCTGCCCACCAAAAACCTGAAACAGGTAGGGGTTGTCACAATATTAATTTAACTGAAGGACATATCCTGGCTAAAAATGACTAAGGATGTCTTCAACATTCAGATCCTTCAAGTATTTCAAAAATAGATCAACAGTTATCACCAAAAGAAGCAAAAGAAAATAATTTGTGGCAAATACATATTGCCATGACACCCTGTCTTTAACAGTATTTGAATCCATTTACATTATGCAAACTTTTCCTATATTGCACTATATTGTAATTCCAGGTAGCAGAACAGAAGCAGGCAGAAACAACGAGCAGCTGGATGGAACACATCAGAGAACAGAACAGATAAAGACCACCTTCCCTTCCCATCTTCCTTCTTTCCCATCTTCTTACTTATCTCCCTCCCTCCTTGTTTTGATTGCTCCCTACAGTATCTTCCTCTCTCTTCCTAATGTCTCCCTCCCCTTATCTTCCTCCTGTCCTTCTTATCTTCCTACTGATCTCCCTCCTTCCCTCTTTTCCTTGTCTCCTAACTTCTTCCCTTCATCACCTCCTTACTACGTATCTACCTCACTATATTTCTCCCTCCCTTCCTATCTTCCCCCTTTATTCCTCCTGCCCTAACTATTTTCCTTATGGCTTCAATCTTTTTCCCTCTTCCTTCCATCCTATGTTCAGCCCTGCCTTCCTTCCTCCCTTTCTCCCTACCGCCTTATCTTGCTACTGATATTCCTCCCCCCTTGCCTGTCCTTCCTATCTTCCTACTGATCTCCCTCCTTCCCTCTTTTTCTCCCCTCCAAACATCTGCCCCATGTTGCCCCCTTTCTTCATAGCTACCTCACTATCTTCCTCCCTCCCTTCGTATTGCCCTGCCTATCTTCCTGCTGTGTCACTCCCTGTCTCCAATCTTTATCTTCCTTCCCTTTCTCCCTTGTCTCTTTCCCTCTTTTTTCCTCCCTTCCAATCCTCCTTGTATTTCTTCCTCTTTATGTTCCTCATTGGCTCTTTCTCCCTCCCTTCATGCCTTCCCCTCTTTATTCCTCCTTTACTATCTTCTTTCTTTGTGCTTCAAATCTTTTTCCCTCTCCCTTCCATCTTCTGTTCCGTCCTGTCTTCCTTTCACCCTGCCTTCCTGTCTTGCTACTGATCTCTCCACCCCTTCCTTTACTGTCTCCAGGCTCTTTTCTCGCCTCTTTCACTGTTTCCAGTCTCTTTTCTGGCCTCCTTTCCTGCTCTCCTTGCCTTCCTCCCTCCTTTCCTGTCCTCTTCTTCCACCTTCCCCTCTTATCTTGCTACTTTTAGTCTTCATCCCTCCCCTCCTCCACAACTTTATCTTCCTCCCTTCTCTTGTTGTCTTCCTTCCCTCGCTCCCTCCTTTCTTTCCTACCAGTCCGTAATTATTTTCTTCCTTTCTTCTTCCTTTCCTCCCCTTTCTTCCCTCCCTGTCTTTCTCTACTGTCTCTGGTCTCTTTTCTTGCCCCCCTTACTGCCTCCAGTACTTTCTCCATTCTTCTCCATGTTCCTCCCTCCTTGTTTTAATTGCTTCCTATCTTTCTCTCTTCCTCTCTCTCTTCCAGTCTCCCTCCTACTTCCCCAGTCTCCCCCCCCCAACTTTTCTTCCTCCTGTCCTTTTTATCTTCCTATTGATCTCCCTCCTTCCTTCTTTTCCTCCTCTCCTAACTTCTTCCCTTTATCACCCCCTTACTAAGTATCTACCTCATTATCTTCCTCCCTCCCTGCATATCATCCTGCCTATCTTCCTGCTTTGTCCCTCCCTGCCTCCAATCTTTATCTTCCTTCCTTTCCTCCTCCATTTTTATTCCTTTCTTTCTCCCTCCTCCCTACCTCCATCTCTCTTTTCTCTCTTTTTCCTCCCTTTCTCCATCTTTCTATTTCCCTCTTTTTTTCTTCTTTCCAATCCTCCTTGTATTTCTTCCTTTTTGTTCCTCAGTGGCTCTTTGTCCCTCCCTACCTGTCTTCCCCCTTTATCCCTCCCTCCCTATCTTCTTTCCTTATGCCTTAAATCTTTTTCCCCTCTCCCTTCCATCGTATGTTCAGCCCTGTCTTCTTTCCTCCCTACCTTCCTATCTTGCTACTGATCTTCCTCCCTCCCTGTCTTACTTTGCTGTCTCCAGTCTTTTCTTTCTCCTCCTTTCCTGGTCTCCTTGCCTTCCTTTCTTCCTAGCTTCCTCCCTCCTTTTTTGTCATCCTCCTTCACCTTCTCCCTCACTTCTTACCTTGCTACTTCTTATCTTCATCCTTCCCTTCCTCCAGGACTTTATCTTCCTTCCCCCTCTTGTTGTCTTCCTTCCCTCTCTCCCTCCTTTCTTGCTCCCTAATTATCTTCATCCTTCCATTTTCTTCCCTTCCTATTTTCCTCCCAGTATCCCTATATTTCTTTCTTATGTCTTCTGTCTGTATTTTCTTTTCTTCCTTTCTTTGCTTTCTGTCCTACCGCTGCATCTTCCTATCATTGTCCCTATTTTTCCCGCCACGTTCCTTCGTCCTCATTTTCTTCCTCCCTTCCTTATCCCTTGCTCCCTTCCTTTTCTTTACACCTCCATCTCATTGCCTGCATATCTTCTTTTTTCCCCCTTCTTACCCCTTTTCCTCTCCTTATGTTCCTGCTTTGTCCTTCCCTGTGTCCAACCTTTATCTTCCTTCTTTTCTTTCTTCCTTTTCTTTCTCTTTTTCTCCCTCCTCCTGTCCTCCATCTCTTTCTTTATTCCTCCCTTCCTCCTCCTCTCTTTCTTTCTTATTTCCTTCCTTTCAGTCCTCCTCGTATTTCTTTTCTTTATGTTTCTCATGTTTTTCCCTCTGCCTTCCATCCTATGTTCAGAATCAGAATCAGAATCAGAATCAGAAGGTTTTTATTGCCATATGGGTGAACAGGTTCACAGCATTAGGAAATTGCTGCGGTACTTCGTGCTTACAGAAAGAAACAAATAAGTATAAAAACTATAAGACAATATACAAGTATACAAATTGCAAATATACAGAGATATTAGAGCTATAACTATAGCACAATATTACAAAATTACAAAATATACAGTGCAGAGACTAATTAAAAGATAGAAGAATGTAGACTATATTCCACTAATATGTACATCAGTGCAGTCAGACAGGTGCATAGACAGCCCTGTCTTCCTTCCTCCCTTTTCCCTGCCTTTTTATCTTGCTACTTCTTCCTCCCGTTTCTTCCCTCCCTGTCTTCCTCTACTTTCTCCAGTCCCATTTCTCGTCTTCTTTCCTGCTCTCTTTGCATTCCGTTTTTCCTAGCTTCCTCCTTCCTTTCCTGTCATCCTCCTCCACCTTCTCTTTTGCTTCTTATCTTGCTACTTCTTGTATTCATCGCTCCCTTTTTCCCAGGACTTAATCTTCCTTCCCTCTCTCCCTCCTTTCTTTCCTACCTGTCCATAATTATCTTCATCCTTCCATTTTCTTCCCTTCCTATTTCCTTTCCCAAATCCCTGTATTTCTTTCTCGTGCCTTCTGTCTTTATTTTATTTTTTTTCCCCCTTTCTTTCTGTCCTCCCGCTACATCTATCTTAGTCCGTATCTTTCACCCACTTTCCTTCCCACCCTCATTTTCTTACTCCCTTCCTTATCCCTTTCTCCGTTCCTTTCTTTACACCTCCATCTCACTGCCTTCATTTTTTTTATGTCTATCCTTACCCCTTTTCCTCTCCTTTTCCTCTTCCTGCTTTGTCCTTTCCTGCCTCCAACCTTTATCTTCCTTCTTTTCCTTCTTCATTTTATTCCTCTCTTTCTCCCTCCTCCCTCCCTTCCTCCCTCCATTTTTTCCTTCTTTTTCCTTCCTTCCAGTCCTCCTATTTCTTCCTCTTTATGTTCCTCTTTGCCCCCCCAAGTCTTCTTTTATTATGGCTTCAATCTTTTTCCCTCTCCCTTCTATCCTATGTTCAGCCCTGTCTTCCTTCCTCCCTTTTTCCCTGCCTTTTTATCTTGCTGCTGATCTTTATCCCTTTTCTGCCCTCCTGTCTTCCTCTGTCTCAAGTATCTTTTCTTGCCTCCTCTACTGTCTCCAGTCTCTTTTCTGGCCTCCTTTCCTGCTCTCCTTGCCTTCCTTTCTTCCTCCCTCCTTTCGTTTCATCCTCTTCCACCTTCTCCCTCTTATCTTGCTACTTTTTATCTTCGTCCCTCCCTTCCTCCATGACTATCTTCCTCCCTCCTCTCGTTGTCTGTCTTCCCTCTCTCCCTTTTTTCTTTCCTAACACTTCATAATCATTTTCTTCCTTTCTTCTTCTTTTCCTCCCTTTTCTCCCCTCCCTGTCTCTGCTCTCTTTTCTCGACTCCCTTACTGTCTCCAGTCCTTTCTCTTTTCTTCTCCGTGTTCATTCCTCCTTGTTTTACTTGCTCCCTATCTTTCTCTCTTCCTCTCTCTCTTCCACTCTTCCTTCTACCTAGTCTCCCTCCCTACTTTTCTTCCTCCTGTACTTTTTTATCTTCCTACTGATTTCACTCCTTCCTTCTTTTCCTCCTCTCCTAACTTCTTCCCTTTATCACCCCCCTTACTACGTATTACCTCTTCTTCCCTCCCTTCATATCATCCTGCCTATCTTCCTGCTTTGTCCCTCCCTGCTTCCAATCTTTATCTTCCTTCCTTTCCTCCTCCATTTTCATTCCTTTCTTTCTCCCTCCTCCCTTCCTCCCTCCTCCCTTCCTCCATCTCTCTTTTCCCCTTTGTTCCTTCTTTCCAATCCTACTTGTATTTCTTCCTCTTTTTGTTCCTCAGTGGCTCTTTTCCCCACCTTCTTTCCTGCCCTCATTTTCTTCATCTCTTTCTTGTCCCTTTCTCCCTTCTTTCTTTATGCTTTCATCTTACTGCCTTCATATCTTCTTTGTTCCTCCTTACCCCTTTTCTTCTCCCTATGTTCTGCTTTATCCTTCCCTGCCTCCAACATTTATCTTCCTTCTTCCTTTTATTCCTCTGTTTCTAGATTTCCTTTTCCTTCTTATTTCCTTCCTTCCAGTCCTTTTTGTATTTCTTCCTCTTTATATTCCTCATTACCCCCCCAATCTTCTTTCCTTATGCTTTCAGTCTTTTCCCCTATCCCTTCCATCCTATGTTCAGTCCTGTCTTCCTTTCTCCCTACTTTCCTATCTTGATATGGATCTTCTTCCCTTTCTTCGTTCCCTGTCTCCCTTACTGTCTCCAGTCCTTTCTCCTTTTTTCTTCATGTCCCTCCATGTTCCTCTATCCCTGTCTTGTTTCTTATCGCTCTCCCTCCTTGTTTTACTTGCTCCCTATCTTTCTCTCTTCCTCTCTCCCTGCCAGTCTCCCTCCTACTTATCTTCCTCCTGTCCTTCTTATCTTTCCTACTTCCTTCTTTTCCTCCTCTCCTAACTTCTTCCCTTTATTACCCCCTTACTGCGTATCTTCTTCTTTGTATCATCCTGCCTGTCTTCCTGCTTTGTCCCTCCCTGCCTCCAATTTTTGTCTTCTCTCCTTTCCTCCTCCATTTTTAATCCTCATTCTCCCTCCTCCATCTCTCCTTTTTCCTTCCTTCCAATCCTGCTTGTATTTCTTCCTCTTTATGTTCCTCGTTGGCTCTATG